>NC_040229.1:33137849-33449533 GCF_001444195.1 Xiphophorus couchianus | reverse complement strand
CACAATATTCAGGACAACGATTCATGTTTTAAATGAAATTATTCATCCATTTTTTAATCTATATTGCAGTTTTAGCTTAATTCCTTTATTCAGAATTTGTATTGGACCTATTTTGGTATTTCAGTGTGAAAAATGTACTATTAGTAATTTATTGAAGATCTGTAAAACTTGGTGATGGAGCACAGAACTATGATTAACCTGCATAGGAAAACAAATCATGAAATGAAAGAAGGGATTCGTCACAGATGTGTGTGGATGCAGCAAATCTTTACTAAGAAAACCTTACTTCATCAAGTATCAGTTTCAAGGCTGTTTTGTGAGTTTTTTCACACTGCCTGATTTGTCCTTGAATAACCTTCTTGTCAGTGATGTGTTTTTGACCTCTTGCCCCTGACATGATGGGGCCACATGGTTAACACACGGCAGAGACGCAGCAATATATACAGGAACAGGGAAAAGGGCACCAGCAGGGCAGACAGGCCCAGGGAATAAGCAGCATAATGAAGATGATGATGATGATAATGATAATGATGATGATGATGATGCAGTCATACTCAGCTTCTAGCAGGATATCTGCTGTATTTGGAAATAAAAGCTGGTCCTCCCATGAACCACTTCTTTGTGTTTTCCAAATCACACAGTGTTCTCAACACATAATCTGAGTTTTCTTCTGCAGCTGTACAGAAAACAAGTCAAACTCTGAAGGAAATATGTGACATTGAAACATGGAGAATTGTAGAGAGCATAGTACTGGTTCCTCTTGAATAGATGAGCTGGACTTTGTTCTGGAGACAAACTCACTCTGATGTCTCTGAGTTTCAAACAGGGAATTCAGATGTTGTGTTGTTTTAAGCTGAGATTTTATCAAGGTAAGACTTTTAGAACTAAACAACAGAACAAAACATATCTAAATGTTTTGTGGCTGACTGATTCTCAGTGTTAGTCTGGCCAGTTTTAAGCTTTGTCTGTTTTCCATCAACATCCCTGTTTATTGTTGCTAAAGCTTCAGTAGCTGCCTGCAGCACATTAAGACATTGGACAGTGATATTGTTGCTTCCAGCTCTCTGACCTTTAGCTTCTGTTGCTCCAGAATGTTTTATCTTTCAAACTGAGTATTTATGACAGCTGACAATAACAACCAACAAACCTGATATTCCAAACACTGCTTTACTTTATTATGTATGCACACACTGATTTTGCAATGGTTATAAATTATGCAAACCTCCCCTTCTCTTTGTTCAAATTTAACCTTTAGGCCTGTAGCTTCTCTTAAAATGTGAGACTAGGAACTGAAGACTCCTAACCTAATCATTAATATGAATAGATTAAATTGATCATTGCTTGTTTCCAAATATACTGCCAGTGAGCAGGAGACAAGATGCTGAATGGTTCTGTTACTTCTGACACCTCTCTGACCATTGTCAGCTCATCTGTGTGATCTATAACTGTCCAG
The DNA here is from genome assembly GCF_001444195.1 of Xiphophorus couchianus. NCBI lineage: Eukaryota > Metazoa > Chordata > Actinopteri > Cyprinodontiformes > Poeciliidae > Xiphophorus > Xiphophorus couchianus. The sequence goes on along the minus strand of NC_040229.1, from coordinate 33,448,080 downwards.
ATCACACTGAGCTCTTTCACTGACATGTTGGAAGATTTTGTCAGGTAATGTGCTTAAACAGAATCCACAGCACAAACTTCGCAATGCTTTAGAAGTGGGAACATGACAAATGTTGTCTAAATGGAGCCTTTTAACAAAAATGTCCCTCATTTTGTTTTCTGTTGATGAAATAATTAAATTTGCAAATTCCCTGTAGTTTTTGTACAGACAGGTGTAAGTAAGCAGGGGAAGGCTAGGTTACAAGTTGTAGGTGACGCTGTAATTAATATGCTAATAATGTTATGACTTATTCAGTTTAGTTCAGGTCATTTTTAAAATGCTGATTCAATCAAAAGTCTTCTCAAGGCACTTAAAGGAAACGGCTCTGATGTGTATAGGGAAACATGCAGTCATGTCAGTCCAGTCTTATAGACAGCTTTAAATTCAATACAGATGTCCCCAGTTATAAATGAATGTGAAATGTGATGAATGAACCAGAACTAGTTTAGGTCCAGTTCTACCTACTGGTAAACAGCACTGCTGATAGTGCATATCATGAAGACCTCTGACTGCTAATGTTCAGCCTGTAACATCCTCTCTGAAGTGACATGGATGCTCCTCTGGTACATTTCCACAGCTGACATGTTGTCCCTGCAGCAGCAGCTCCCCCAGGAGGGAGATCTACAGAGATGTCTGCGAAACGCCTGCTGTAACATCAGCATAAAGTATTCACTTTATTAAAATCACAACTTTGTTACATTTCTGTTTCTGCTAACATTTTTCGGTGCTGAATCACTGTGTCCACGTCGTTCCCGGAAATCTTGAGATTCCATTTAAATTATTTTCCTAGCTGCGGTTCTGTTCCTCTCATTTCATTTCCGTTCTTTTCTTTTGCGTTTTCTTTGTAGTTTCCATATTAAATATTCAGACGGATAAAACGATCTGTCCCTCTGCTATTTTTGTCACAGCCGTTCTATTTTTAACTAAAACTAAATCTCTCATGAGATATTTTCACAGCTGAAACAACCTTTGATTGTCAAATAGAAAACAGGCTCATATGTCTTCAGGGCCCTGCTGAGACCGAAGGATTCTGGTCGAGTTCAGATGCTCAAATTCATTTAGCGGGCGGGTTTGGCACAATAAACATTACTTGAAAATTCTGAAAGAAAACGTTTACAGCAAGGCAGAGAGTTGTGAGAAGGACATAGATTGACACAAAGTAACTTGAAATATGGATTTGATTGCTAGTGCAGTGGTTTCAGTAGCTGCTACATATAATCATGGAGAAGATTACTTCCTTATCAAAGTGCTGGAATCTGTTTGGAGAGCCATGGGAAGCAGCCAGTGAGCGCTGATCCCAGCACTCACAGGAAACGCAGCATTCCTTTGGCCAGACAGAGATGGAAGTTTGGGATATGAGCCAGACTGCACTATGTGTGGGGGTGCGTGTGTGTGTGTAAGTGTCATATACTTGTGCACCACTTGTGCAGTACAGAATGTGCATACTTGTCTCTGTACTTCTCTGAAATACATTCTTGTCCTCAGTGGAGAAGTGTGGCTGAAAACCAGGCCAGTCAGGCCAGCCCCCCCCCCCAGCCTTACATAACAAAGAAATTGCAGTTTTCCAAACTTTTAGAACATCAGTCTAGGTCCTTTTGTCCCCATTTGTTTGTTCCAGCATGTTCTTTTGTGCTTTATAAATCGTTCTTGTTGTACTTCAGTGACAGCAGTGGAGGACAGCTTAGAGTCAGCAATGTGACAATGTCAGATGCGCAGTAAGAGCCTTAATCTTATTAACGTTTGTTCAGATGTTGTGACATTTTAATACGTCTGTGTTTCCAGAGGTGAATTCAAACTTTTTACTTTTTAAAGAATGAATGTAGCAGCAAACAGATACCTACAGACAGACTTAGTAATGAAAGCATGATTGACTGTTGACAGAGTAGCAAACCTCTAATCCAACCAGCTCACCAGGCCCAACTGGAAACATTTGGTGTTTACTTGTTATTTTGTGTGTGTGTGTGTGTGTGTGTGTGTATATCGTTACCTTTCTTTGTCATGAACATCTTCATTTTTAGGCTTTGTTAACACTGAAGCTGTTAACCTATCAAAAATGATTTATTCTCTTCTTGATAATCAGCAGAAAACTCTTTTTTAACATTACAACCCTATAATGGTAGACCTGATTTTTTCATGTTTTATTTTTATGAATTTTATTTGGTGATGAGCTCCAACTCTTTGAGATTTCATCAATATAATCATAATGAAACTCACATATACACACACAGACAGGGGAGAACTTACAAAAGTGCAAACCTTCATGCTGTAAAAATCTAGGAGGTCTAAATCTACCTCCCAGATTTAGGCCTAGGAGGTAGGTCTAAATCAGAATCAGTCAAATGAATTAACATCCAAATCAAAAATATGACAGCAAAGTAATGCAAACAGGTTTTTTCTTCATTTGTTTACAGAGCAGCTTGGCTTTGTGTTGACTCCACACGTGGAATAAAGTTCTCCTGTTTACCAAGATGAACCTCTTAGCTGGGTTTTGTGCCAACATGTTTTCCTCTGCTCAAAATTTTAGTTTAGGTAAATATTGAGACTTGGTGTGAAGCCAGGAGTCAGCCGAGGTGACATGAGACAGCTTTTTAAAAATGATTTCTCTGTCTTTGTTTCTGGTTTTTCCCCAAACCAGATTTCTGGCATTCCTTCAACATGCTGTAAAATTTCACAACATGGAATGTTGTGCTGCACTATATTGGGACTGAATGCTAATTAGCCTACTCTACTTCTGATGGCCTATAAAAAGGCTGCAGTGCCTCTGAAGGCTACTGAGGGAATGATGTGTTCTTCTTCACAGATTCAGCTGCATGGATGTGTTTATTTACTGATTGTCATGAATTGCGGTGGTGAGGCAGACGCAGATGGACCCAGGTAGATGTATAATGGTGATTTAATGGACAAAATCCAAACAGTCCAAAAACACAGGCAGCATGACTGGACACACGAAGGACTGAGTGCACATTAGACAATTGCAAGACAAGGACCCAACGAGGAACAAGGAACACAGGTGGAGTTAAATACACAGGGAGTAATCACAGAACGAGACACACCTGGGAACAATCAAGGGGAAGACAGGACAACACTGAGACACAGATACACAGGAAACTCAAAATAAACACAGAAAAACACGGAACATGACACTGATGTTTGTAATGCTGGGTAGAATGGGACACGTTACACATAACGAGTGGGATGTTAGAACCAGTAACAAAACAAAACCTGTGGGGATGTGCAAGGAGACCAGCTCAGGTCAAAAGGTCAGCATTTAAATGATTTAATCAATTTTTTTTTTTCCAGTTTTATTGTCGGTCTGAAATACCATACATCAAACAGATTTCTGTTTCAGTTAATCTTTTACCCTAAATATTATTTAGTAAATCAGGTTCTGAAGAATAGGAATTTACGTAATGCTCAGATAGCATTAAGGACCAACACAGTTGTTGGTCCTGGTATGTTTGTTTGATCCATTAGTCAGTGATAGACTCACAATTTACAAACGAAAACCCATATTCAGTTTCTACAAATGACCTGTTTTTGACACAATTGTGTATTACTCTCAATGTAAAATATAAACCTTTAAACTTAAACACATAACACCATTATTGTTGAGTGAGTTGGGTAGAGTACAGCCATTTTAAGTGTAAAATGGTCTTTGACTAATCTTGGAATTTTTCTTGACTTTCTTTGCAAACCGATAAAGGCAAGCAAATATTATAAAACATTAAAACATTTTATTTCCTAAACACTTTATTTCACGTTTCCTGAGCTCACAGATGTATTGTGTGTTCTGTGGACGTCCCTTTTCTCCAGGTGCTCTGCAGAATGTTTGACTGCCTGCAAGGGGCACCACAGGTGGAGGTAGGTCTTCAAGCATGGCGTGACAATTTAACTCCTGTCATCTGCCTTGAACTGTCCTGTCTTATCTTGGGCGTCAAGCTGGGGGAGGCGGAGGGAACCGGTCCTTAGAAAGATGAGCAGCACAGAACATGAAGTCTGAGCAAATCCCAGCTGTAGTCCCAGAGAGTGTTTTATTTTGAAAATACTACTTATTTCATATTACAGATTCATAAACCATATTCATAAGTTATTACCACCAATCATTTGATCATTAAAATGAGTTCAGTTTCATATTCTTTAGTCCTTCCCAGTCAGTCCTTAGTGGATTACTTGACAGAACTCAATCATTGTAATCTGCCATCATTTTAGAGAAGGTTAAACCAGTCAAACAAAACAGGCAGCAAATATTTAACTTTAAGAACTTTAACTTTATGGAATGTTAAATAAGTTCGAGCTGAGGCATGTACACAAAGCCCAGCACAATTTTTATTTCATAAGAAACATTTATATTTTATCTTTCAAGTACCACTGTATTAATAAAAACTTGACATCTTCAAGCAAACAGATTGAATAAAAAGCTTTAAACTAGTGAGAAAATGGAAACAAGCCTTTAGGGACTCTTGAGTGATTTTTCAAACATAAAGCCATCAGTGGATATTTACTTGACCATAACAAAATGCACACACAGTTCCAACAATAACTAATGATCTGCTTTTTCTGTAAATAAAAATAAAGATGAGTGGAGTCTGGTCATTATGTGTCCAGTTACACATTTTCTCAAAATATAGTTAAAACAGACCATAATTAATATCTTAAGTTTGTACCATATTATGTGGTGGGATATTGAGCTCCATGGTGAGCTCCACCATGATAAACCGTACATAAGGCCCCACTTTAATGAGTGGTATGAGGAAAATACGAGGGTATCAGAAAGGAAATATTTTTAAAGCTGTAAAACTAAATGGCAAATTGTTAAATAAAAAGGGTAACTGGAGAGTTTTATTATCTATTATATTTTTTATGGTAAAAGGATTTGTTTTATGGCAGCAATATCCTGGGTGGGTGCGTCCTGCACATGTTACCACTCCATCATAGGGCAACACAGGACAGACAACCACATGCTCAACAGATTTAAACCTGAGAGCAGGAGAAAAGCCACAGAGAACAGAGAGAACATGCAGACTTCATACAGAAAGAGCCCCAGACGTTTTGGTCCAGGGCAACAGGTCTGGACTTAAAACAACACAATATTTTCAAAAATGCTCTCCAGGAAGTGCTTCATCCAGAACCGAATGAGGGCTGTGTGACGTGTGCTTCTCCCTCACAGCCAGCTGCATGGACTGGAGTCAGAGTATTAATTTACTTCAGAGTAAATTAATACTTTTAAGACTGACACGTGGTTGTGTTTGAAATGTCACTAAACAGCGTCAGTGTAATATTTATTGCTCGGGATGCTGTGAAAGCTGTTAAACATGCATAAGTGAAAACATCACTTCCTCCATACACTCTATTCTAAAAAGAACTATTTGTTGCAGCTCCCAGAATCCTTCTTGACTGAAAAAAGTTGAATTTCTGTATTTAGCGTATGCTGTTAAGTTGTAATGCTTTATGTCCTGTGTAAGTAAATGAGATGTGTTTAGAGAACTAATATTGACCTTATGGGTTTGCTTTGTTTCTCTACATCCTGAATTCATTGTTAGAAACTGAGTCGAGCTGCACAGCTGCACACTGATCAGAGCCTGATGGGGAGGTGATGGATACATATTCATGACTGAGACATCTTTGTGGAAACCATATGTACCATCAAATATATTTTATTTCACAGCTTTTTGCATAATAATAGTAGGCTGTCTCAGTGTTCACTAGATTCTGTTGGTTTTCTAAAATGGTGAAATCATTTAAAACAGTTCTAGCGTGAGCTCACAGCTTTTTAAGATGAAAAACACAAACTGTGCAGGTCATAGGGTAACTTCAGCTTCAACATTCACTGTCAGACATAAATATTCTCTACCAACTTACATTGGATCAGCTGGTTGTGGCACATTGGTAGGTGACTTCAGTTTTCCTTTCTGGAGCGTTTGATAGGCGGCAGTGAGAAGTCCATCAGAATGAGGAACAACCAGAGATTTTTTATTTTCCTAGAATTTCTGTTTTCAATACAGAGTATGAGGAAAGGGCTGCAGTCAAGGTGCTATTATTTATTTCATGATATGTCTTTCATTTTTACTTTGTTTCTTTTGGGTTGCCACAGCAGCACCCCCTTTAGCAGTTAGTGGCCTAGTCAAAGAGCTGGCCCCAACAATAATATTAATGTGAACAATAATTATTTTAATGCAACTGATACAGAGTTGAGAGTGAATCTACTTTGAGGGTGAGTTAAGGGCGAGTTCCAGCATGAAGATGTAGCTTTAGTGATGGTTCTGATGCAAAAGTAAAAGCACAATTTATTTTACTCCCACTTTTTGGCTCTAGAGGAGGAATAGTGGTGAAAACTGATTGCAGTCAGCTAAGCTTCTTTAAAATGTTGTTACAGAATAGAAAGTGACTTTTTTTCTGAGCTTTTAATGCTCCAGATTTGTCAGTTTTTTATTGTCAGTATCAGCGATCAAAACACATTAAGGAAAACTGTTCCAGTTTTGACCACTTGCTGACTGATTGGTCCATAACTAAGAAATACTCAAAAGACTAAAACACTTGATTCCTGCAACCCTGTTTACCTGTGATTTTCAAACATTTAATGTCTACTTTGCTCATCACCTGCATGCTGTGGGTGAGTTGCACTTGCTTCATGTGGTCCATATTCAGTGAAATCAGTGCTAAAACAATAATGCAAAATTTACTAAATATTCCTATTTATTGTATTCATCTAATGCCAATTTTACAAAAAACGTATTCGTAATATTTCTGAGGCTACGCTAAGGACACTGGCTCAATCTGGACCCTCAGATGTTAATCAATGAAACTTTGTTTAAACCACAACCAAAATCTCTGGATCCTGTCAGCTTCATAAAAGCTGGGAAAATGTAGAATTTAATGAACACAGTTAATTAGCTTTTCACAGCAGACCTTTGGTATTGTACAGTGACATGTTTCATCATAATGACTCAACCACATCTGAATGGTTCCTACTGTGCAGTGAACTGAGTCCCATGATAAATGAGATTGCTCTGGTAAAGACTGTTGACCTTAGGCATGCAAGCTGGAGCGAAATGATCCCAGATACCTGTCATGTACAATGCTTCTTTCATGACATTTATGGTACAAAAAAGTCAGTGGAATCATAAATATGGCCGTTCATGTTCAGAGAACAATATAGATATGACACCAAACTATCACAGTCAGTAAGCAGCAGAATGTTTTAACTTCAGGAAACATGCATGAAAAATGTAAAGAAGTTGCATTTGACAAAATGTTTAAACTCTAGTAGACACAAAACCTAAGCTTATTGGTCGCTTTTAGCTATGCCTTTTAATTGCTTGTTAACCAAAATAGCAAATCAGCCAATCACATATCTGAGTTCATTTTGACATCTAGACATGCTGCAGATCAAAGTTCAAAGTAAGCATCAGAGAAGAGTGAAGAGAGAAATATGCTGTGTGCCGTTAATAGTTAAGGAAACATTTTTTGACCTCATCCAGTGGAGCGCACAGAGGATTTTCATTGCGGTGGCTGTGAAAGTTTCAGTCCCATCAGTTTTTTGTGATTCAATGATTGCAAAAATTCACGCAAAATCAACAGATCACTGCAATACAGCATCATTTTGAGTTTATTGCTATTTTTAAGCCAAAAATTTTTAACATTTTGAAGTGATGGCAAACTCCAACATTTGGGTGGCAATATTTCTTTTACTACACTTGCTTCCTCAGCATTACTTGATATAAAGTTATAGCCATTGATTGATATGGCGAGTAACAAAAACTGAGCTATTTAAGTTCTATTTAAGTGGAACGTTTTGGTCAGATTTACATCTGCTGCAAAACCTGTAACATTTCAGAAAAATAACATTAGTTCAATATTACAGTGATGCTTGGTGGCTGCTTTGTTGTTCATAACCCACTTGAACCATGTAGTGCTCTCTACTATGGACACAAATTCCAGTCATATATTTTGTCCTTGTAAATCAGACCATGCAGTTGTGACTTGAGGTTTTTATTGACTCCAGTGGCCTTTATTTGAGAGAGGTCAAACAGCAAAGTGGGTAATGACAGAGGGGGACGACATGCAGTAATCATCAGAACCTGTGACGGCGCATCGAGGACCAAGGCCTGATTACCTGGGTTGTGCTTTACCCCTGCACCACCACAGCAACCTGTGACTTGAGTTTTATAGCCTTATATAATAAAATGTCTGGGAATTTAGATACTGATGTGTCCATGAGTATCTAAATATGTAATGTTGTGCTTATGAATGTGTAGTTGCAAATACACTTTGCCACCTGCTAAACTGGGATGTATGAAACTTTATCTTTGTGCATCCATGCATAAGAATTTATATGTGTAAAAAAGATTTTTCTTGTAAAAAGTGATTGCACAAGTTACATTATTTTTTGTCAAGGTCTATTTACAGACCTTGACAAAAGCAAAAAGTTTTGTAAGACTCAAATTCCCTCACCTGTGTGCAAGTACAACTTTTGGCAGGATTCTCCTTCCTCTCAGCCGATTAGGCAGTGCTGTCAACCAGAAATGTAAAAGTTTGCTGAGGTCTGATGCAGGCCAGCATCAGCTCTGAACAGGGAGAGAGGAAGACAGGAGGAAGGCTAGTCAGGAACTTTCATCAGCCACCACTGTTTTTAAAGCTTAAACAAAAAATTGTCCTGCACACAGAAAGATGGCAGTGTGAGTGAAGATGTCCTTCATCTGAACTGAGACAGAACAAGTGCTGCCTCCCTACAGAGAACATTAGCATATTCAGATTGTCCCTGACCTACATCTTGCAGAGTTGTGTCTTTTTGTTCTGCACACTGTTGGTGTGTGTGGAGGTCAGTTTGACATGGAGGGCTGTGGGGCAGTGTGTGTAGGTGTGTGGTATGATCTTGTGGATAGTTGGCAATCGTGCAGTATGGACCAGACATAATAGAGCTGTTGTCAACATGGATCCCAGGCAGTGGTGGCTGAAAAGTCAGTTGGCTCAGCTTGACTGGGGGATTTTTTCCCAAAATGCATCTCTGTGGCATTTATCTACCAAACATTGTTCATATTTCAAAGAGTCAGGGTTTAAGAAAGTGAAAATAATCAACACCATCCAACTTCATGTGTCTAAAATTTATCCCTAATGATAAATATCTTGGCTTTAACTACAACGATAAAAATATTCTGCTGCATTTATTTAAATAAATTATGCAACTGGTTGCCTAAATTTGTATGGTTATCAAGCAAGACTGTTCTTAGTTTAAAGTTTTTCCTTATTTTGTTACATGAAAAGGAAAATCCAAGTGAACTTAATTCTGTCAAGTGGATCAAGCAAAACTAAACCTTGTATTAATTATTCAACTTTTTTAATGCAGTCAGTGAAATTTACAAGTACACTGTAAAATCTTCAGTTAACTTAATAAATCTGAGTATGTTGTAATAACTAAATCAACAACCAAAGCCTAGCTTTTCTGAATTAGAAACTACTAGAAAATATTTGATTGAAACAGTTACTGGCTCTATTCAAACTTTGACAAAAAATATGGAAACATTAATAGCTTGTTCACTTTTTTCAGTAAATCCAACACAGTCATTTCTGCCTGAAGCTACAACATCAGGCAGAGCGGGGTGGTCATGAAATGAGCATCCAGCTCACTCATGGTTCAGTTTCACGTAAATGCTACAGACTAGCTAAAAAGCGCTCTACTGCTCTGAAAGTAGCTTCTTTCCTGATAAACTGACTACATAGATGAAGCGCTGGAGTCTACGTTTTCACCTAAAGCATCTTAAAACTAATTTGGTGACAAATAAATAGGTGGTTTGTATATTTATTTGTATAGCTTCATTTCATATCTTCAATTTTGAGGAACTACAAATATACAAAGGTTATAATTGATCTTCTGGATAGTTCACTTTGCAATATGTATGGTCCAGTAATAAAATCAGTCATGCTCATTTCTATACCATGTTCATTTGGTGAGATCTGGGACTCATTTACAAATGTAGGTAATTATTAAAAACTGATCAACATAGCTGACTGTACAAGGCCGATATACTGTTTAGTCAGTTTTCTCTACTTTATTTCTTTTAAATCTATTTTTTTTAGACTTGTTTTTCATCTTATTTCAGAATAGTCACTACAGCACACTGTAATGACAAAGTGAAAACATATTTTCAGGCACTTTGTAAATTCATAAAAAAATGTAAGCATTTAATACCATAGAGACAAAAGTATTCACACCCTTTTGAATGAAGAAGTGAGGTCAGGTACATCTTACATCCATACTTGAGATGTTTCTGAAACTATCCACCTTCATCACGTTCAGTTGATTGGAAATAATTTTGAATGGGACGTTTGTCCTGATAAGGTCTCACAGTCAACACTTTACATTAGAGCAGAAACCAAACAATGGAGTCAGAGGAACGTCCAGTAGACCTCATTAACTTGTGTCAAAGCAGAAATCTGTGAAAGAATAAGAACCAGGTCCAGCAGTACTGAACACTGGTCTCCCTTACTGGAAATGGAAGACGGGCCTTGGTCAGAGGGGACCACGAACACAATAGTCATTTGGGCGGAGAGAAAGGAGAACCACCCATACAGTTAAACTTCACTAACACTCTTCACCAATCCACCAATCAGGGGTTTATGGTAGAGAGGCAAGAAGGAAAAAAACTGTTGTTGAAAAGCAAAGGTCAATTTGATTAAACATTACCTGGTGACAGCTTACAGATTGTCAAGCCACAACAAATACAGTTATTATCTGCACTGATTAGTCCAAAATAGACATTTCTAGGCTGGACACCAAACATATTTTAAGATGATAGCAGCCAGATATAGATCACAGTCACACAGGAAAATGAGACTTAAATCCATCTGTGCACCTGAAAATATAACCTGTTTATTCTGCCCATTCAACCTGACTGATCCTGAGCCCAGAGAGAAGGCTGGGAGAAAATCCCCCAAAACCAAGAGAGCCATGTTTTAATGCAGTCAGTAAAATTTGCATACATTAGCTACGAATGTATTTTGTTGAATTTTAAAGTTTTTTATAGGTTTACACCTCGACCTGAACTTTTTTGTTAGGCATTGTGATCTATTCTGTGTTTATCTTGTTGTTTAAATATTATTTTTCATTTTGAGTTAGAATAAGCTTCTAACATAACAAAATGCAAAGAAAGTCAAGCATTGTGATTCTTTCAGGAGGCACTTTATACAAATAAATTAAACACATAGAGAAACATATTGTGGTTTTTATACAACAGGTCAGGATCTCAGACCAGTTCTGCTTTTCACCACTGAAATCTGCAGGAATATGGGAAATGCCGGTTTCGCTAAGATTTCTTCAGCAGATTTCTGTTTGTTGTGCTTTTACATCCAGTTGATTTTTATCAGGCCTCAGGCTGAAAAAATGACGTGACGTGTTTGCTGTGTTTGTTGGGCAGAATGTCTACAGTGCACTGACGGTCTCTCACAGCCAGGGGGTGAAAGAGAAGGAGCAGTGGGGACATTGGGAGGGCAAAGCCATTTGCATGCTAAGAGCTCAAATGACCAGTGTAGACAGGGGATACCAGGATCTGAGAGGAAGTGACGTGTCGGGTTCCTCTCTCCTCCCTCTTTTCCTCTCGCAGAGATACGAGTGATCAGGGAAGAAGGAAGGGGCAGCAGGGGGCTGGTAGAGGGGCCACGCAGCACTCTCATTCTTGTTGTGTGAGATCAGGAAGTAGTAGGATGCATCGGGATCTGGTTGAGTGCTGAAAAGAAGACAGAACCAGACTAAAGGGGCTACGGAGAGGAAAAAGAAAGAAGAGGGAGGAGGGAGGAGGGGTAAAGCTGAAGGGGTTTTCGGGGGGAACTTGAGGATCTTCCTTCAGGATCTAAGTGTCTCCCAGGGACTGAGAAAGTCCTGTCCTGGAATTACACCATCTAGCTCACAGCTCCAGGGATAAAATGAACTATTTGGTGAGTGTGTATGTGTGTGGAAAATTACTGCTTCCTCAGGGTTTTTTTCTTTCCTTGGTGTTTGACTGCATGTTATTGGTTTAGCATTTGAGGATTTGAGCAGGACCTGTTATACCTCAGCTCTGTCTGGGTGGAGGGAGCTGAGGGGGGAAAAAGACAGGGAGGAGGGAGAGAAACTGGAGTTAACTTTTTTTCTCTGTGGATTCCTACCTTTTGTTGGCTCTCAGCAGGGTGTGTGTGTGTGTGTGTGTGTGTGTGTGTGTGTGTGTGTGTACTTTGACTGCGCTGTAGTGGAATGTGAACATAAAGTTTAAAACTTCTCCCATTCTTATTAAAGGTTAAGTTACAGAGAGAAGATCGACAGCCGAGCTAACGATGATGTTAAATGAAGGCAAAATGGAAAATATGGAAAGGAGAGACCATCCAAAGGAGGAGGTCTGAGGTGCAACTGGATGGGTTTATTACTCTGGAAAAGTGAGAAACTAAAGACAGAATGGGACAGATGGGGCTGGGGGGTATTCAGTGTGTGTACGTGTGTGTGTTTCTGCTGACTCAGTAACATGGTAGAGAGAAATACAGATTTAATGGCCAAAGGGCAGGAGAGACGAACTCGAGTCTAAGAGAAAAGCTTCGGCTAGCTGGGAGTAGCTAACAGTCCCTGACATTCCCTGCTATTGTTTGTGAGACTTCAGTTGTGTGGTTCACATCCTGCCTCCATGTTTGTGTGTTTAGGGTAACTACACAGTCAGGAATGTAGCAGACAGAGAAACACTGCAGAGTAGATTGCTGTGAGTTGAACAAGTAATTACACGCCAGTAATTAGTGTGTAATTAATATGGGATAGCATTCCAGTGAGTTGGCACACAGCTGCTGCTCTGTCAGAGCTCCACTGCTGGCTGTTCCTCATCCTTCAGTACCACTCTTAGAGACAGAATGGAGACAAGTAGGTCCATGTAGTCGGATCTTTGTGTCATGTTAATGATCCCACATCATTTTTGTGAATGGTCTGCGACTTCAGAAAAACCTTAAAGAGACCAAGAGGTTTCCCTCCAGACCACTGAAAATCTGTTTCTCTCTCTCAACAGAAACATGAGGCGTATACTGATGCTTATTTACCCATTTCACTGTTTTGGTTTGAATAAGCCAAACATTTAGAAAAGTATTTATCCCCTTTACAATTTTCCACCTTTTATCACACTATAACTATGAACTTTAAAATATTCTGCTAGGTTTCAAGTAATAGATCGACTGAATGAATGAACCAACATCATTAGGAGCAAGGAAAACACCAGAGAGAGAAAACTGGAGCTGAGGAGAAGTTTAAGCAAGGCTGGGTTCTAAAGCTATATTCCAACATTGTTGTAAACCATTATTTTAGTACTTTAGTAATTGATCAGTTATTCTCACAAATAATTGAGGAACCAAATAAAAAACTGTAGTAGCTACTTAAGCAAATAAAATAAATATATGAAGGAATAATGCTAGTAAAAACAATTCAATTCCTTTGAATTGGCAGTTCAAAGTGCTTTTAATAAGGAAACACAGTATTGCAAAATGCAATGTGATTCAAACTTCACTTTTAGTCTCAAGTTTGATGTATGAAAAACTACATTATAGGAAAAGATACTGATCTTTTTATGTCATAACTTTTCTTGATCAGCAAGTAGATGCAACCAAGGAGAATTTAGACAGACAGTCATGTTTTTGGACTGTGGGAAGAAGCTGGAGTACCCAGAGAGAACCCACACATGACAGGGAGAACATGCAAACTGAACCCAGGGCCGGGAATCGAACCCAGGACCGTCTTGCTGCAAGGCAGCAGAGCTACCAACTGCACCACTGTGCAGCCTCAGTGACCAGGATGATGACTTTAAATATTTATTTGAAGATATGAAAACAATATCTTAGTGTACTATCTGGAATAAATTCTTTATTTATTATTTCCCACAGGGAAACTCCAGTAAAAGGTCTAGCAGAATGTTCAATTTAGCCTAAATTATTCACAGGTGACTCTGAATTCAGTCTACAGTCAACTTTGTGGACCAACTCGACTGGATATGTTTGGTGATGTCTCAGTTTCAAGTGTTTAAGTGACAGCTTACACAGACCTAAAATTTGACTTAATTTACATGTTGCAATTTTTTTCTCTTTATTTTTTGTTGTTTGAAAATCAGCTTCACACCTGGCACTGAGGATGAAATATCATTTCTTACTGTGCCAATGTCTAATCCAGTAATATCAGTAAACTATCAGTGCTGCTGTATGTGCAGGAAGGCTGTGGTTATAAAGCTAAGATGACATCCTGTCCAACATCACACTGGTGAAAAATATCCCCCTCAGGGTGGGAAAATGTTCAAATCAAAGTGATCTATGTCTGACTGACTGACTGCTACTTTATCAGATCAAGATATTTAGAGGTTCTGGTTTCAGTCTTAACTTCTGGAAGCCACTCAGATACATCTGTTCAGAATTAACGCAGTTCCTCATATAAGTTCAGTCTGTCATTTTACACTTAAATCTAAATATAAACTGAAAGGAAGATTTTAAGGAATTGACCTTGTGTGAGGACATAAATCTTGTTCTTGTCACTGATTTACTGGCTGAGTCATGGAGACCTGGAATTCCCCTCTGTCCCCAACATGACAGAAAAGCACACACTCTAACCAACCGCTCCACTGACTGCAGTCTAATGTGCTCATACTGCTCTAATGTCCCACCTGGAGCTGTGAGTTATCTGACCGGTTATCCAGAACCAGCTGGTTAGAAAAGTTCTGACTTTTCTGCCGACTCGGACTTACTTCACCTAACAGCTCATCCAGAGGCATCATGTGTGACTGATGCCAGTCAGCCACCCACAAGGCAGGCGCTGCTCTCTTTCACTCAGAAGCATTATGAAATATAAAACATATGACTTGATTTATTTCATTGTGATCAGAAGCAATATATTTATCTTTGAAAATCTCAAAATATTGTTTATTGAAATTATTTTTTCAGTTTGGACAGAAAATGTGAATAGAGAACTCAGATGAAACCAGGCTGGCATTTACACCTGCTGTTTATTTATCATATTAAATCTAGTCCAACATGTTTAACATTTTGGTCTGACGTTAGTACCTGCTGCTGGCTAAATGATTCTCTTCTGGCCCTGACTGACTTGTCCGCTGGTCTCTGGTTGGCGTTTTGCAGGGAGGGATTACTTTGTTAAACAATAGAGGTCATCCTCTTCCCAGCACCATTGTTTCAGCTCCGCTCTCTTGGGAATCTATTCTTGTCTTACTGATTTTTCCCCAAACTGGAAGCGTATCACTACAAATGGTTTGTATTTTTCATTGGCTAAGTGATTACTCTAACTGTTGTCAGTAAATTGAACATTCTGATGCAATCAGCTCAGAGTGTAGGCATTTCCCATACCTAGAGGAGAACTCACCTTAAGATCCATAAATTCAGTCATTATAATCTTGACATCTTTTTTTTCTGTTTTCATCAAAATATCTCTTGAGCCAGGTCCTTCAACATATTCTGTCATATTTATCAAGTAGCTGTTTCATAATTCAGTTTAATTACATTTCATATGGCTGTTTATAAATCAATTACTTGTGCAACAGGGTGCACCCCCCAACTCCCCACATGACCTTTTGCTTTACGTCATCTGAACAATCTTCTTACTTCATCAGTAACTAAAGCAAAATCCCTAAAGATCATCCTCTGCTACATTCCTTTTCAGCTCTTTTTCCAAATATGAAGTCCTCACTGCTCTCATTTGGTGAACAACACCATAGCTGTACTTACCCAAACATGTGGACATTTATGCCAATATCAGTTCACACGTTCACGTTAGAGACATCCTCCCTGCTTTCCTGAAAGACCTCCTGACTTTGTTTTGTTCTTGTTTTAGAGTGTGGACATGTTAGCATGTTTACATGGATGTAAATAATCATAACTACTGGCAGATGAGAATAAAAATGCATCATAAGAATGCCCCAATCTGAATATTTTGATCAGATTCAACTTGATTGGAATGATATTATAATCTGGTTGGTTTATGCTGATTGTTAATCATCCTGATTGTGGCAAACTGACCTGACAGAAAGGACCTCAAAATGATGCCAAGCCCTGCTTCTCAACAACTCAATTAGATCTCTAATCCTTTACAGAAAAAAGTTTCAATGAACTTTGTAATGAGTTTTTACTGCTACCTCCGTGTTGGACTGTGTGATGCAGTTCCTCATGTCTGTCCTGCTTCAGAATATTGTATCTTAGTTTTGTGCAACGGATTTGGTGTGGCTCGGCTCCAAACCAGTTTTCTCTTTAGTGCGGAGGTTTCTGGTTCAGTTTCCGGTTCTGGTTCTGGTTCAGCCATCTTAGAGACTTTGTTGTGTGTTTACTGTAAACTGACCTGGTGCTGTTCTTACATCATTCAGCCTTCTGGATTTGTCGAAATTAGTTTAAACATAATCATGTTTTAATAGTTGCATATCAGTTCAGAATCATTCATATCTGCGCCTCAGTCACATACTGTGTACATGTTTCAAAAACTTTTAAAAGACTGTAAGTGAAATATCAAACTGTAAACTGAATTAAGTCTATTTTGTCCATATTCTCCCTTCCAGTAATCTCTGAAATGATTTAACTGATTTGGTTTTAAAAAACAACTTTCAGAAATAGGCTAAAATCCACCATTTTCTACACGTTTACAGAACAAGTCTAACTTTGCTCATGTAAAGAGCTGTATTTGATGGGACACCAAATGAATAAAGTAGAAGTAGAACTACAGCAGTCAGTCAGTGAGGCAGTGAGTTAATGGAGTCGGACCCATTGTGATCTGCCCTCACTGTGGATCAGAACCCTGCAGTCATCACTTGACCGGACCAAATGAACTTCTACTAAATGTTAGTGGGTTTTTGTTTTAGATGTGGAATGAATAACATTATTTAATAATTACAGACTGAACTTGCAGGTTGAAATTGCTGCTGGTTGGAAATAGAAATTGATTCTGAATTACTGCCATTCTATTTTATAAAACCAAACCACAATTAGTCTGTGATGATTCTGAGGAGTCGCCTTGTCAGTTCACAACTCAATAATTAATGAAACTACAGATGCATTATGTTTCCATCTGAAATTTCACTACAAATATGGAAATATGTTGTCATATTTACTGCTATTCTCCCAATTATTCAATTTTGAGCTCTTAAAAAAATCCACATGTTGAAATAAAAGCCATAAAAGAAAATGGATGAAATGATCTCATTGATACTGAATCAAAGGTAGCTCTCTTTGATTTTTGGTTTGTGCTGTAGATCAGACTCCATGTAGATAACACTGACATTGAATGAGTCTCAAAATTGGCATCAGGTCAAAAAAGATGTGTCATCCACTCCTGACCACACAGTGTAGGAGTGTACAGTGCAGCATGGGCGTTGTTCTTGAAGCGCCTCTCAAGGGAGGGGTGTATTTTGTTTTGATGCTATGCAGCGTGGTTTTTTTTCTGAGCTGAATTTCTCAACTCTTATCCCTTCCTGGCTGTCTCAGAGCAGGAGCATGTGCACTGTCCATATGAACAGTATCTGTCTGTGTATTGTTGTGTCTGGATTGGCACTCCAGTTAGCTGACAACATGCTGTGAATCACGGCGTGTTTGTCCTGCTGCTCAGTGCTGAGTCATTGTCCAAGGTGACGTCTCAGCTGCAGCTTTCTCAGAGGATTTATGAGCAAACCTCTGCTTCTATAGCTGAAAAACCAACCTCAGCCAGATTCCTTCAGCTTGGATTTAGTCTTCAGTGTTCATACATGAGGACTCTTCTTGCTGATCCAGAGCTGTCTTGAGCTTCTGTGGTTTTAAACGTTGTATCCCAGTGTTAAGATGAGGACTTGTGTCTGCATCACAAAGATGTTTTTAGCACAGAGGTAAAGCTGGTTTGTTATCACAGAGCATGTGTGGACAGGTTTTACCTCTGATGTGTAAGTACTGGTTGGGAAAGCCCTTAAATATATGCTGCTCTGTGGATCTTCTGTCATATGTTGAACACAATCATTTCCAAATGTGTTGTTATTTTCTGGAATGGACAA
This sequence comes from Xiphophorus couchianus, assembly GCF_001444195.1. Lineage (NCBI taxonomy): Eukaryota > Metazoa > Chordata > Actinopteri > Cyprinodontiformes > Poeciliidae > Xiphophorus > Xiphophorus couchianus. The sequence continues at coordinate 33,430,045 of NC_040229.1, read as the reverse complement.
TTAAGAGATCCTGACAACATGATAAGTTGAATCAAAAGTCCAACAGTTTGAGGGTATTAAAACAAAAATATATTGTGAAAATATATTCTGACAATATTAAACATTTTCAGTTTTGAGTTGCTTTAGTTTAGGTGTATGTTTGACCTGATTAGTTTCCTCAACTCCAAGGATGGATTTCCATTTTCAACAAGCTTAGGGTGAAATGATTTCATTGATGTAAGGATCAGGGAATTACTGCCAATAACAGACTCAATTGGTGTAAGCTTAAGATGTATAACTTGCACATGCTAACATTTTTAAGCTTTGTAAACTTTACTTTTTTGAGGCAGCAAGTTTGCTTTTTGTAAGTAAGGTGAAGTAATTAGATTGTATTATTTTTAAATGAATACAAAGGAAATACATGAATAGAATCTGTTTTGTGATTTTTAAACTGTGACTTTTTCAAACCATGGTATACCTTGTTACTGGATGCCGGCAAACAATTTTGGTACCCAAATTTCTACCAGTTTGCTCCATGACAAACACTTACAAAAACCTCAGTCAGAATAATAGTAAAAAATATCTACTCTATTAGTAAATACAGAACTGATGCTCTAAGCCTGCTCTTAAAGTGATGTTTTTGTGCATGATTTGCCTGTGGTGTCTTGCCAGCAGCTTAGCTGTCAGCACTAGGGTTGTTCATGAAAATGTAGCACACATAAATACCTCGCTGTGTTGTCTGCAAACAGGTTAAGCAATCCCAGGCCACTCCCACTGGAGCCTACACTATCCTGGCCCGTATTCCTCCTGTTAGTCATAGCCTGAGGCATGATTTTTTTTCAGATGGAATTATCGCTCATCAAAACAAATCTGGATCTGCCTGAAGGGAACAAAATCAGTGTCTGTAGGTAAAATCCACACTGCAAGCTCCTATTTAAACAATTTGTTTCTTTTGCACATCTCACCTCCTGCCATGATGGACATTGTTCAAGACTTTGAAAATCAAAAATGTATAGTTTTTCATAGAGAAATGAAAGCTAACATAGTTAAACATGTCTCTACTTTTACCTTTGTTGATGTGTAGCTCTGTTCATGCATCTTCAGTTTGTGTGTGAAACGGAAGAGATTTACAGCCTGGGTTAAATTCCTTGTGTGTCAGATTTCTTGGGCAATAAAGCTAAGTAAAGTAACAGAGCTCTTCTAGCGCCGTATCCCTGTAAGGACAATTTAAGACTTAGTTTCCTAAAGCAATACCTGTCCAGCTGCAACTGGATGCTGCTGCTGGGTGAAACATTCTTTCTGTCATGGAACAAATCAGCCGTGCGCTCCCAAATATTTCTCAAGATCTGACGTGCCAAGACAGGAAAGAAAGAGGGGGAGGGAAGAATGGAGCGCAGCAGCAAGAGAGCCACATATCAGACTCGTCTCCTCTCAGAGACTGTCAGCTCCTGCTCCAAAGATTACTATCTGCAGAGAATAATTGTGCTGCTAATGTAAGCAGAATGTTTGTCAGCAGGTTTGGCTGAAGTGATTTACTGCCTGTGGTTGTAAGCTGGACTGAGATCTGATTCTGACTCTGAGCAAATTTAACATAGCTCCTGCTAATGAAAACTGGGGGAAAGTGCTAAATAGAAATATATTAATCATATTTAAATTGAAAGGCTTTGGGATTTTTTTTTTTTATCGTTTTGCTACAATATGACAGTCTAGTGGTGGAGGTGTGTTTCAGTGGAACCAGGTAGACATCTAGAGAAGAAATCCAATTCTCCTGTCTCTGATATCAGTCAGATATAAGATACACATGGTTGGGTAATGAAATACAAAATTACTTGAGATTTCCATATCGGCCATTTTCATGTCCTGGTAAAGATGTAGGAAGAAATAAAATGCATGAATGTCTAATCACAGCAACCCACTCAATCCTTCACTGATGAGTTGATTTATTCAGTCAGAAAAGGAAATGCATTAATAATAAACACTGATAATCATGTTTGTATTTGCAATGGGGGGAAATAAAGGCTGTTTTTCTGGTATCACTTCCAAACAGCCGTTTAGCAAGTAGGCTGATGGAGACTCTGTCTGCTGATCACTGCTGTTCTTTGTTGTCTTTGTTTTTCTCATTCCAGCCTACCTGGTTGTGTTGAAGGGCTAAATGTGGCTCCTTGACCAGCCTAAGCTGTTAGTTTTAGATGTTTTAGGCTTCTGGCTGTGGATAAGGGCAACCTTCAGAAAGCAGCTATATTTGTGTAGCAGTTTCCTGACTTCTCAGAATCAACATGTACCTGAATGACGTTCCCTTATATTTTACGCGTCTGTGTACAGTTGACACTTTTTGGAACTTTAAAAAGTATTCAACTCCTGTGTTGTATGTTTGCTAAAACATTTTATAACATGTCCTAAGCCAAGTCTAGACCTACCCATCATCCTGATCGCTTACCCTCTACGGTAAACACAAACATCTAAAAGTTGTTAACTTATAGTAAATTAAAGCATTTAATAGTGATACTGATGCTGAAAATTGAGATGATGATTACATTGATTATGATTAGATAACATTTCTACACATTATTGTTACCATTCTATGCCACTATGTCCCCACCATTTTCCATGAGCTTTAGCTTTTCACTCTCTAAATGGCAAGTGTCCAAAATGAATGTGGCATGAAAGTGTGCAGTATTCTACAATCTTTGACCTGACGGGAAAACATGCGACATTTTCAGTGGACAATAGCAAACAATAAAGCACCAAAACTCTCCTTGGTTCACTGAAATCTGACTCCATTCAGTGATATTTAACCCAGGGAGAATGAGAGAAACCCAGTGTTTTTTCATAATTTAAATCTTCTATTGTTTAAACTTAAGCAATGAAACAGAACCACATTTATCCTCATACAGGTAACACCCCCACACACTGAAGCTCTTCTACTTAATGATGAAATATGACAGAACAACAGACTGTATATCAAAGATCATCAAGGATCACTGCTAAATTGTGGTTTTTGTGGAAATTTACGTAGAGAGAAAAACAACATCAAACATATAATTTCCCCTCTTTTCTTTTTGTCATGTAAGAAAAAAAAGACACTTCCAGAAACTCAAACATCCAACCCCTGCTGTGGCAAGGCAATGTTTGTCCCCAGGGGTCAAATAGGAGGCAAGAGACAAAGGATCTTAGGCCACACACACGCTCCATCTCCCCCCCACCTCACACAAACACACATATGCTCAGATGAGCAACCTGTCTGCATTGAACTCGCTCCACCAGCTGTTCACATTACTCTCTGTTCAGTGAACGCCTTGTTTTCTCATGTTATAAAACATATTTATGTCCTAGATGTCAGTACACAGTAAATACACTCTTTCTAAATTAATTCTTTATTCATTTATGTTTATGTTTATGTATTATGTAAATGACGAAGTCAAAAAAACATTTTAAGTCACATTATATGTACAGAATTTTTATAACAACTGAAGGTAACACAATTATTAGATTGTGCCTTAAAATGACTATGTGGCTGGAAAACATATAGTGCTGCCCCTTTAAATAGCTAATTGTGCACAACTTCAACAAGAGTAAAATGTGTTTTTCGCAGTTTTTTCACATTTTCTGATTGCTGATAATAAGATTCAACACAATTCTTTAACAAACAAAGCAGAGTATGATGACTCCCAGCTGCTATTTGGGAACCTTATCTAACCTTATGGAGAAAGAAACCACATCAAAACAACAGCATTCAGCCTGGTTAGAACAGGTGAGCTCAGACACAAACAGACAAACTACTGTATATTTTATATTATACATAATCGCTGAAATTAATGCTGTGATCTGCATATTCTAAAAACACAACAAGATCATGATGTGGGAGGTTTGTATGATGGAAAGGACAAAGTGGGTGCATGGTTGCATGTTTATTGTAGAAATATAATCTGGAGGGGCTCTACACTGTAAAACATAATCAGCTCCTTACTTATATGCAAATTCAATGCCTCTATTTTTTTGTTTTCATTAAATAAACTGAATGAGTAACATTAACTTGTGCAATTTTAATGAGCATAACCTAAGGTAACTTAATGAATCAGAGTATGTTGTAATTACTTAAATTGTACCCAAAACCTTTTTTTACATGTAAATAAAGACAAAGCTTTCTGAAGGGACAATTTTAACTTACAACTACTTATGTGAAAAGAAAATTCCTTACTTGAAACTGTTCCTGGAGCCTGCTTTTTGTTTCTCTGCTCAAATTTGATAGAAAATATAGAAAGAAAGCAGTGATATTTTGCTCACTATTTTCCAGTAAAGCAAACACAATCAGACAGAACACAGTAACTCACTCATAATGCAGTTTTTGTCAGGATTGAGTTTTTCTGTGTGTTTATTTTGGGTTTCTGTGTCTTGAGTCTCCTGTTGTCCTGTCTACCCCTTGATTGTTCCCAGGTGTGTCTCGTTCTGTGATTACCCTGTGTGTATTTAATGCCACCTGTGTTTCTGTGTCTTTGTCGGGTCCTTGTCTTACCTGTTTGTCAGTTCTATCATGTCGCATCTTATGTTGCCAGTCGCTACCAGTTGTGAGCCTTAGATTTCTGCTCATCTGTGCTGCCTGGACTTTTGGATTTTTTGTGCCTTTTTCACTATTAAATCATCTTTATTTCACTTCCAACCTGGGTTCTGCTGCATTGTGGGATACCTTGCTGGCCAATCTCCACTGTCAAATAATGGATTCTGACCCTTTCACCTTACTTCAAGTTTATTTTTAAAACATTTTTACCTCAATAGGTCATCAGCTTATTTGAATAAAGTGTTTATTATAACTATGTAAAATAAGTTAAATCTGGTTAATTTATTTGATTAAAGTGAACTTTATATTTAATTGCACACTCAATTAAATATAACACTAAATTGGACTTGGTTTAATTTAGTGTTAGCAAAACCTTGACAAAGTCAAGTTAGATTCACACACTTTTTTTCAATTAAATATAAAGTTGCTTTTTACAGTGTAGACATGCTGTTGTCACCATGTCTTGCTACTAAAAAAAAGACTCAACAGAATGAGATCTTTATCTGTTTTTTTTTTTTTCATTTTTCTTACTTTACATGAGCTCAGTCTTCAGTTTCTGAGGTATTTCTAGACCAGGCTTATCCCTATTGTGTTGTAATTAGATTCTCCTCCTATGAATAAAAATGTTGCTGTTTGACTGGATTCTGACTTTAGAACAAGGAAATTCTGAAACAAAATTCTAAACGTGACTGGAATCTATGAGTCAGCCATGCTAAATGAGTTCAAGTAAACCCATCAGAGGAAGGGCCAGCAGAACACACTGAAGGCCTCATGATAACATAACAAAGGTTGATGTGTGATTCATGTCCATTCCACTTCCTCTTTCTTGATGAGACGACTTTGTTTTATTTCTTTGGACTAAACTGATTTGTTCCCTTAATCTGATCCTCTTTCTAAAACATTGTTTACATTTTGTTGAGACAATTATATGATGAAGTGAATGATATTAAAATTATTCATAATTTCCCATTAATTATGGATAATTAATGGGAAAACTGCCATAGTGTGCTACGAAAGTAAAAGCTGTTACTTGGTTTTTCTCAGACAGGCAGGACTTTCTGCTCAGGAGTCTGTATGTGAGCGTCGCTCTGGCATAGAGCCAATACTGCCTGTACCAGTCCGTGATAACTGGGGTGGGACTCTGACGCCCAGAAGGAGTGGACATGGCTGAGGTCTGACGTGAACGACTAATATTGATTTAGTTTCAAAGGGTTCCACAAAGGCTGACGGTGTTTCTGTTTGCACTCCGGCTTTCACACCTGTGTGTTCAATCAACTATTGAACCATTGTGCAGATAAAACCATGGCATCTGTAACATCACTGACTGTATTAGTACAGATGGTTTGCCAATCTGACAAGATGTGATCTCTCTTCTTTAACAACTGATGTCTTTGGCCAAAACAGTTCTTTCCTGTACTCTGTCCTCAGCCTGTCTTCATAACACATCTTAAACCAGGACATCTTATTTACCTATCAGGCATTATTGATTTTTGATACACGTACACTAAATTGTATTATGGAAATCTTGTCTTACTCATTAAACAAAATGTATCAACAAAACATGTTTTCTAGCTGAGGAAGAAGTTAGGACACCCTACCCATAGAGAGTCAGTGCCACACCCTTTGGTTCAATGAGCCAGTGAGAGGCGTCTTCTTTCCATCTGCCAGCCACTAACATTGGTAGGACTGGGACCAATGTAATGCACTCCTCACTTTAAGCTCTAAGGTGTATGAGGGGTACAGCCTGTTTCAAGTCACCCTCAGCATCTCAGTGAGATGAGGATCTGGACTGAGTCAGCCCAGTTCTTTCCACTTCTTAATTTCTGAGCAGTTCCTGGTGTGTCATTGTCATGTTGCAGGGTCCATTCCAGCTTCTGCTTTAACTTGTTGACTTGGACTTCCAGGTCTGGACTTGTTAGAAGGTGTTATGAGTGTCCTTAATTAAAGACTATTTTCCATCCAGTGGAATGGCTGTTTTCTATTTATTTCAAGAGCTCTTTAAATCCTTTACTTTCAGCAGTACTTGGAGCATTTCCCTCTTTTTGTTGCTCCACCCTGCTGAGGAGACACACCAGGAAACATACATGATCATTCAAACAATTGCTAAACTCAAATTGAACCAAATAAAATCCTATGAAACATATTAACATTTGTACCCACATTCTCCCGGTACAGTAATGATGGCTAGTCGCCTTGCCCACGAGAATGTTCAACCAAATGTCAATGTGCAGCTGAAATAAAGAACTTTAACAAGAAACATTGGGTCTGTAAATCAATTAAACTCAATATAATATCAATAATCCTTTCTTAGTGATGCAACTCTGGTCTCCACCACATCCCTTTAAATAGGTTTGATTTCCTACCCAAATATAAGTGTGTCCTACCTCCTGACACCTGTCCGACAATTTACTGACAAACCTCAATTCTTTCATATTTGGAACGCTCCAACTTCAGTGGAGTCAGTCAAAGAAAACCCATGAAAAGAGTTTTACAGACCAGAGGTCCCCAGCCTGTTCTGCATTTTTGAGATGTGTTCCTTCCTCCTAAGCATTCTTTGACATTTATGTAAATCAGATGTTTGGTCACAGGAAACCTGTAGTAATAAAATGACTCACCCAGAGTTCAAAGGTTAATGGCCACTGTTATAATCTACATTTAGACGCAGCTGCATGCTGATACTTGTGTAAAGAGTGTTCTTTTATCATCTTTGTAATGTGTTACCCGATGTGTAGTACTGACGTCTGACTACAGATCCAATGTATGACTGATTGATTTGTGCAACTTTTAATGTTATTTAATATGTTATTGGTAATTTTATAATTCCGTCTGTTTGTTTCTGATTTTTGGCAGAATATTTTGGCCAAAGCATTGTATGACAATGTGGCTGAGTCTCCAGATGAGCTCTCCTTCCGGAAGGGTGACATCATGACGGTGTTGGAGCGGGACACGCAGGGATTGGATGGATGGTGGCTCTGCTCTCTCCATGGCCGACAAGGCATCGTCCCAGGGAATCGTCTCAAGATTCTGGTTGGCATGTACGACAGTAAGCAACAGCAGCAAGTCACCCCTACCACACCAGATCCAGCTGTTTCCTGTGCAACCCCCCAGGTACAAAGACCCCTCCTCCCTCAAAGCGCATACTCCAAACCAACTGCCAACTCTACATCAACTCCACCAGTGTACGCAAATAAGCCCCTTCCTTCAGTTCAGTACACATCCATGCATCCGGCGTACTCCGGCCCCAATCCTGTCCAACCAAGCACAGACTCTGTTTACATGATGCCCCCTTCCCATGGCCCCAAGGTGAGCTCCCAAAGTCTATATCAGGTTCCATGTGGTCCAAACGGATCCTCACCACAAGCCCCACCAGGACCGCCTAAGAAGACCTCAGCTGTAGGCCACAGACCGTTTGAGCTGCCTGGTCAAGACATCTACCAAGTCCCCCCCTCTGTAGGCCCAGGGCTCAGTCAGGCAACCGCTTCAGCTGGGGTGACAGGAACTGGCCAGGATGTGTACCAGGTACCTCCATCCTGGGAGAACAGCACAAAGCCACATGGCAAGGTAAGGAAGAGGAAGCAAATGGAGTAAGAATTTAAAATATTGTGCTTTGCCAAAAACATCAAAAAATGCTTTTTGCTTTTGAATTTGAAAAGAGGAATTAATACAATGTCAAACAATGAATCAGAATAAATATGAAAGGCTAAATATGAATTGTAACTGAATTATGAAAAGCAGCATAACAGAAGAAGACATTTCATGCACTGGCTCATTTGTTTTTTCTGACTGTTATGTTCTGGGCATTGTGTTTCTTTAAGACCCTTCTAGGTGTGAATGTGTCTTTTTTCTCACTAAAGATTAAAAATATCCATAGAGTTTTGATTATTGTTTAAAGTTTGAAAGAATCTAGCTGACAGCATGACTCTTGGCAGTGAACCTGCTGACCAACCAACCTGCTGTGGTTTTGTCTTTAATACCTGAATGGAAACAATTAAACACATCTGTCATAAAGGCCTTGATAAAAATGCTGTGTTCTTTTGCTGTTAATCTAAACTTGTTTTCTTGAGGCTTTGACTAATTTTTAAAATACAAATACAATGAAAAAATGTAAGTTAATTTCAAAACTCTTATCCTAGGAATATGACCGGGATTTGTCTGGAACCCCAGATAAAGTTCTATATTCTAAAGCTCCATTTAGAGAAGTGCTGTAAAATGTGACATGCAGAACTCAACACGATGGTAGATTAAAATGCACAACAGTGTTTTCATGTCACAAGGTCAGTACTACATTGTCCATGTTCCTGCTGTGTCCCTGCTCCACTGTCATTTTTTTCAGGATGTATGTAGAGTTTATGCAGAACTGTAGTTTGTGGAGTCATTCTGCCTCCTGTCTGTGAGACATAGTTTGGGCCCTTCTCATACCTCAAATGTGTAAGCCCCTCCTCTTCTAATTTCAGAGGTAAAAAAGAAACAAGTTCATGTCAAAGGCAGAGAAATAGAAACGGAACAAACTCCCTTTGTCTGTCATCCAACTTTTTTTGTTTATTTGTTTAGTTTTTGTTTTTCCAGTTAGAAACTGGTTAAATGTTTATTGCAGCCTCATACTGAGACTTTCATGAAGTGACTTTCAAAAGTTGCATATACATTTTCTTATGGACTTTATGGAAAATAAGGATCCATCTACATACCATTTCTTCCTCTTTGTGTAAGAATCTCCACCCAGTTTCAAGCTGAGCCAAAAGTTACCAGGCCCAAAGTAGAACCCTTTGACATTTAAAGGGGGTGTACTTTCTTTTAGCCATATTCATTAAACATGCTAATCCACATTTGTTGCTTTAAATTTGGAAAGAGCCGCAGTTGTTTTTAAGTGAGCAATGCCAGCACCTACAGAAGGATCAACACGCCAACATGGTCGGCTTAATCTAAACTTGGAAGCAACATGTTGACAGAAGTCACACTGAAGTGCTTAAAGTTTTGGAGATACAGTAGTACATATTGCTATGTCAGTTAAGATTTTTAGACTAAATATGCCAAGACCTTGACCTTGACTGTTGCACATGTTTTTGTAACTATCCACCTCAAACATGTTTCTTTTCACAACATGAGAGGATCAGATAACGTTAGATGTTGTCCCATTAAAGTTTGATGGTGACAGATGAAGAAAAACATCAGTAAACTTCATCCAAAGTTGTGATTTCTGGCAAAAACATCAGCAGTGGGTTTCTCAAAATCTGTTTGCCAAACCCACAAGGAAATGCAAAAATTCTCTTTGAAAATGTTCACTTTAAAAGGCAGAACAATTATTTTGCATGTGGCCAAACAATACAAATGCATCAAAATGTGTTTGCTTGGTGAAAGATTGTCCCACTTGTTAAAAGACAAAACATGACATGGGAAACATAGAAACGCAGCAGAGCATCAACAAACGCTCCTGTGTGTCTTTGATAGGTGGATGAGGTGAAACAAAAGGATTTAATTATTCATTCTCCGTGTCTCAGTTGGATGACTGTGTTCTTCTGTGGCAGCAGGTGACGAGCAGATCATGTCTGTGTTTTAGATGTACAGATGAGTGTGTGTTTGGTGGAGGTGCTGTTGCTGCCATACTGCCTCTGAAAATGTGATATCTGTGTTTCACTGTCTGTCTCAAAGTGCTTCATGATTAATTGATATTTAGAACCCCGAAAAAATGTTTTTCCAGTCTCCCAAAACTTAGGGGCAAGCTAAGGGTCAGGCTAAGAGGAAAAAGTAAATTACAAGAATAAATATTGCTCATGATATTGCTAGTAAAAGGTTGTGCTAGAATGAAGTTGAAATGATACCAGAATAAATCTACATGGATTGAGCTGAGCTCAAATAGTGGAATGGCAGCTATAGAGGCACTTCTGGTGGTAACTGCCGTAGCATCAGTCACTAAAGCGAAGGCAGCTGTCACTGAAGCTTTTTTATAAGTATATGTTTGAGTAAAATGAACATTGTTCTTTTATTCTAAGAACTACTGACAACATATCTCTGAAATTACAAGACAAAAATGAGAAATAGTCAAAATAACAAAAAAGACACAGTGCTTTCAGACCTCAAATAAGGCAAAGAAAACAAGTTCATATTCATTTAGAAACAACAAAACAAATGTTTTAACTCAGGAAGAGTTCAGAAATCAATATTTGGTGGAATAACCAGGAGGTTCAGTTCAGCCTGAACTGTTCTGGTAGTGAGCGGGGGAGGGACATTGCTCAGAGCGAAGGTCATCTGTTGAACAAAGACTCCTGGTTGACGTCATCAACAACATGGAACAAAAGGAAGCATCCCAGCTCGTGCCACTCACAGCTCGTTTGAATTTGCAGGCATATTTTCATGTGGAAGAATTCTCCGTCACTGTGTGTGAATGCACTTATTGTTTATAGGTCAGAGTAGCTGCTGCTTTTATGAGAGTGCTGATTCATTCAGAGATCACGACTCAGGCTTTCTCTTTGCTGGATATTTAGGTCAGCAAATCTGGAAGTATAGAGCCATCCTCAGGCAGTTCTGCTTTGAGACTTAAGAAATGAAGCCAATCTGGACATGCTGACAGAGCTCTGTGTGCTCAGTGTGTCAACAATTCTCATTCATTTATTATTTCAACACTGAAGATGTTCAACCAAAATTAACGAATAATAATGAATGGTGTTAATAATGAAGTTGCAGGGCCTGCATAGATGAAGCTTTGGAGTCTACATTTTTGACTTAAACATCTTAAAACTATTTTTTGTGACAAATAAAAAGTTGGTTTTATTAGTTGCTGCTGCTGGTGGTTCAATGCACCGTGGGATATTTTGCTGGCCAATCCTGACTGTCAAATATAAACTATTGTCCTGAAAAAATCAAATCAATTATTACAACATATAAATGCAAATGAAGTGATGTTGTATGATTTCAGTATTGCAAACGCAAAATAAGTGGATAGATTTTGTTGTCATAAACTAAATATCCGCCTTAATGACTTCTGCTAGCACAAAATGGCCTCTATTTCAAATGACCGCTGGTCCGTTTTTGCTTGGGATCTCTGATGGATTATGGGTAGTACTTTTTGTTTTGAAGTACCGACTGAAGCACAGTAAAGACAACAAAATAGATTTTTGTTGTGTGGATGAACTTAAAAAGGCAGGCTCTTAGTACTTAAACAATTTCTTTTCTGAAAAAGAATTACAATGACCAAATATTTTTGACCTCAATGCTAAATATATTTGTGTAAAGATGCTAACTTGAATTTTTATTGTTTATTTGTCAAATTCATTTATGTTAAATTTACTTCACCACAGGAAAAACAATTTGGTGTACAGCTAAAGAAGACAGAGCCACAAAACAAGATTATCAATACAGAAATTATGAGCATTTTACATAACCATGGAAAAGACTGCTGACCTGACAGTTCTGTAGTGGCGTGTTTTGTGTGTGTATGTGTGTGTCGGGGTGTGTGCGTGGGCTTGTGCGGGGGGGCGCGTGTGTGTGGGTGGGTGTGTGTGTGTGTGTGTGCGCGCGTGCGCCCACGTTTATGTGTATGTGTGACAGAGAAAGAAAGGAGACATCTGGGTCGAAGCCAACTGCTGCCAATTGTGCTGAAACGACTCTCTGCTTTCTAGATTAGGCCTGGAACTTCAAAGCATTTATTTCGAGTCATTAATTTCAGAAAAAATACCATTTACAAAATTAATATATACTGTACATTTTCACTATGGAATTTCCTGACAGTTCTCTGGTTGTATGCGTAGTCATTTTAGAATGAATTTATTTATTGGTTTAGTTATGGATAAGGGCAGGACGGTTCAACATGCTATGGATGATAAACGTTGGCTCTTTACAGGGAAATTTATTTTTACATGGATTTACTTTGAGTTTTTTGACAACAGAAGGCATAAATATTGTCCATGAGTGATGGTCAACACAGAGAAAATGCTTGAAATCACTATTTAGTATCACTATTTGATATGACCGCTTCAGTGTAAAGTAGTGCTAAATTTTAACATTAAACAATTATTTAGTAAAAGAACAATTGATTATGATTATTTTATGTTGCCCTGCAGACTCTAGAAATTAAGCCTTCAGTATTACAGTTGTGTTCTTAGATAGTATTTTATCAATCAAATTTGTATACTGCCATCATCAAAGTGAAAAGATGTTTACCATAATATTTTTTTAATTTCAAGACATTCTAAGTGAATGCAGAGACCGCTATTTATTCATATTTGTTATTGGGGTAGTTTTGGCAATACATTCTGCCACAAGCCGTTGAGGACATTCTTGATCTTGATGTGGCCTGAACTGACCAGGAGTTTTCCTCCCCTGGTCTAGATACACATGGTGCTCTCTTTCTTCAGTTAATCTGGTAAGGGATTTCCTGAGAACACGGTTTAGTGATGCTTAATAAAAAACTTTGTTTATTGCGTCAAATATTGGTATTTAGCAAAAATACAATTGATTATAATTAATTCATTATAACCATAACGTCTAAATAATTTGATACATTTTCCTAATGGTACAGGAAGCATCACCAGACAAACAGGAGAATCAGAAACTCTGATTGTATCAATGAACCCGAACACTGAGATTTCCCTGAATAAATGTGACTCTCTGCTTCGTAGATGAAGATGTTGTGAGGTTCCATCTGGTCATGCGTTGGGATTTCCCAGCCTGACAGGTTGACTCTTCACTCAAACCATATAACTCACAGTTTAAACAGGAGCACAATAGGTCAGCCTGGTTCCCACGACAACTATGACTGGACCCCTGCTCTGTTGTTATTGGCTGTGTTTTTACTGTGTCCGCCCTGTGTTGTGATGAGACAGAACACCTTTAGTCTCGGTCCATTCAGTGTGAAGACAAGAAATTCCCCTTCTTCCTCAAAGATGTTTGAGTTTTTATCTCTCAGGAACTATAATTCAATTTTAAAATTGCGTTGCTGAGGATGACAACATGTTGAAGTAGCTCTGTACTTTGAATTTTTTTCTTTTTCAAAACTTCACTCCTGCCTTTCTAGGGGAAAATTGCTTTCTTTTGGATAACCATTTCTTCTTGTTTTGGATGCTGTGTGTAGTTGGACAGATTTTTGCACTATTTTTCATACTCTGCTATGATGTTATGATGTGTAACCATAGCAACAAGGTGGTTTACAGCAGGGAGCAGCTGATTAACATAGGAAAAGTTGAAATAATACCACAACTGAAGGTGGAAGTGCCAGAAGAGTTGAAAAGGAGAGCAGGAGCAAAGAGGAGAGAAAGAAGGAGGAAGTTCAAATCATCTCTTCCATCCATCATCATGGGTTGAGATTGTTAGCTAACAAGATGGATGAACTTCAAGCCCTGACAAAGACTCAGAAAGAATATAGGGAATGCAATATTTTGTGTTTTACTGAGACATGGCTACAGGATTTGTTTTGTGCTAATGTCAATGATTCATATGTCAGCATCAGAACCAGGGACCTCAAAAGGCTCAACAACCTGATAAAAAATGCTGGTTCTGGTTCTGTTCTGGTTCTGCTCTGGGGACGACTGTAGAACTTCTGGAGATGATGATGCGAAGAAGGATTCTTCATAAAATTAAGAAAATTATGGACAACACTGACCATCCTCTTCTTGGGAAAACAGAGTGTCTTCAGTCAGAGGCTTCTTCAGATCACTGTAATACAGACTGCTACAGGAGAGCTTTCCTGCCAACAGCTATTGCTATCTACAATAACTCTTTGAAGACTTAGAATTAATATGAGCTACAACATTTAATTTCCCTTTGGGATTAATAAAGTCTTTTTGAATTTGAATTACACTGACTTGGCTCTTACCTTTGCAGGTTGTCATAGTGACATAATTGTATGCTGCTCACAGCTCGTGTGTCATAAAGTTTGGACTTTGATTTTTTTGTTCCTGTTGTTCTGTCCTTCTTTGATTCAGGCTGATGCAGGTTGTATGATTATAAACACTATTAGTTTTCTTATTTCCAGTCTAAACTGTGTTGTGTCCATCTGCTGCTGTGTGCAGGTGGTTGTTCCCACTCGAGTGGGACAGCTTTATGTGTACGACACACTAAAGGCCGACAAGGACGAGTATGACGTCCCACCCAGACATCAGCCACCGGCCCAGCAGGACATTTATGATGTTCCACCCACCCGCCAGCAGTACAGTACCCAGGTCAGTGTTTATGTGTGATTGCAGTGAAAACTGTTTGGCTCAATGGGTTGACATTCTGGTAGTTGACATTCTGGCTAATGTTCGCTGCTGTACAACCCCATTGGTACTTTCTTTAGAAGTCCACCTATCAAAGTATTATAGCCAATTTTACAACTTCAGTTTTTGTCTACATTGTCAAAAGCAGGTGATTCAGATAAATAACTATTATTATTACAGTTTTTTATGAACATCCAGCATAGATCTGCTCAACTATACACACACTTTGCAAAACACTGTACACACTAGCATCCCTTTCACACTGAAATCGATCAGACTTTCAAATGAGCACACCTATGGCCTAAAGGATTAAACTCAGTGACCAGGTGTGCGCACACACGCACACACACCCTCGCATACACACACACACACACACACACACACACACACAGGTGAATAATGAGGGGCACACAACAAAATATAAAAAGGTCAACTGACTTTAATAGAGGTTTATAGACTTTGATGAGGCTGGATTTAACCTGAGAACATGAGAAGAAGAGGACGAAATGTCATTGGTCACATGACTGCTGTCATTTTTGTGCTAATGACAGGAGGGCAACATGGGGGTAATGTTACCCTTTGTTTATTTTATGTATCAGAATGGGGTCCTCCATCATCAGGACAGCTTAGTCCTTACAATGCTGAGCTTATTCTGAGACAGCTTCAAACTAAAGGGACCAGATGAGACACATTGTTTTCTGAGACAATGTATCTTTTCATTGTTATGCTGAGCTCTACAGCTGGTTTCAGCAACAATTCCAATTTACAGTTCTACATATTCCACTGTTTCCTCTCTTCTTGAACCCTGAGTTCTTCTCAGCACCGGGGTGGAAGATGTATGATCTCTGGGTGGATGTTTGATGGTTGATCCACCATCAATCGTCAACCTTAAACGAAAATCAACCTTTTTGACCATAATTCAACATCAAATTAACATGTTTTGCTACCTGGGAACACATTATCCACTAACCGTCAGTAATAATATTTACAGACAAGTGAGAAATGTACAGAAAGCAGTCACAATCCACTGATCCCAACATATCGTGCTTAATTTAAAAGCACTCCCAGTAATAAAATCCCAGGTAGAAAATGTCAACCTTTTTGACCATAATTCAACATGAAATAAACATCCTTTGCTATTTGGGTATTCAGGGCTTATATTTTATAAGTCACATCATTTATGGGCATTTCAAAAATTATGCAGTTGATGTTACTACTTGGTGTAAGATGGAATTCCTCAGATGTAATAGTAGTCAGTGGAGATGTTTTATCCAGACCTTGCCAGTCGACTCCAGACTATTTTATTTCAATTTATGCTGGAGTCATAATCTGTCCTAATTCTCACCCCAACCTCCCCAAATGGAAGTTAGAAGCACAATCTTTTGTGTAGCTCATATAGAAAGGAATCTGAAATGGGTTTAATGATACTAATAATCATTTCAGTAAGATGAGACAGACACATGTATAAACATGGAGATAACATTTGTGAATGTGTGGTTTTGTGTTGTTCCAATTTCCTGTATGCTGCAACAAATTATTTACAAATTTTGTCTTTTCCACTTTTCTTAGGTGTATGACACTCCGCCTATGGTGGTGAAGGGGCCATCTAGTGGTCAAGACATATATGACACCCCAGCGATCACAGACAAGAACCCCCAGCAAACTGTAAGGCTCTGTTGGGCTGTAGAATATAACTATTACCTAAAGCTGCTGACCTTTAGTTGTCATTAATTAACTGCACCTCCTGAAAAGACCACAACCTATTGCATTTCTAAGCACAAGTATTTGTATTTACCAGTCACTTCTATTTCTCAGCCATTTTGTTGAGCAGTTTTATTTTTTGATATGATGCAAGAACATCAAGAACACTAAACACAAGGTTTGGACCAAAAATGTAAGTGTATTTTGGTTCTTCTGTCTCTTCAGGTGTACAGCTTCCCCCCCTCAGTGAGTAAAGATGTTCCTGACTGTCAGTTAATCAGGGAGGAGACCTATGATGTGCCACCTCACTTTGCCAAATTGAAGCACCAGGTTCCCGCCGCTCCTGGCCAGTACCAGCACAACAACGTCAGTGATGATGATGAGCCGCTAATTCCAGAAGATGTTTATGATGTTCCGCCTCCTATTCTGACTGAGAAACATCACCGGGGGGAGAGGGGTGCAGTCAGCCAGGAGATCTACGACATCCCAGCCACCCTGCGTGGCGGAGGCCTCCCCAGCCAGGATGTGTACGACTTCCCACGGGAACGAGAGGACCGAGGCGGCGAGAGGGGAGACCAGTATGTCTATGATGTCCCGCCACAGGTAAGGATGCTTCAGTGTGTTGTCCATTTTATCTTCATGCATACATTGTAAAGAAGTGTCCAGGTTATTCTAACACATGTCAATACTTTTCAAACATTTTTGTTTTGCTGTTAACAGAGTTTCTAAACTTGCAATTGATATTATCTTTATTGCATAGATTCAGAGATTTTACTTTAGCTTAGCTCAAACACATAGCTTTTGTAGAGAGTCTAGTTAATATCTTGTTATACCATGTGAACTTTTTCACATTTTGCTAAGTTGTAAACTCAAACTTCAATTCTATTATTGACCTTTAGTGTTATACTCTCTAAAAAGTCTATTTGGGCTATAGTTCATGTTCTGAACTTTTTTTTTACATTAATCTCACTTAATTCTTTTTGTTTAGTGATGACAACTTGCTTTTTTGTTTGGAATTAACCTAAATGTTACACATTTTTAACTTAAAAGTACATTTTACTTTCACTTTACTTGAAACAATTAAGTTCAATCGAGAGGCTAAATCCTTCGTCTGTCCACATCCCCCTGAAGGCTGAGTCGGAGTTCAGTGAAATTATTGAACATTCTATCTATATATATTTTCTATTGATATTGATGATGTGTCCTTTGTGATATATATTGTAATAGATTTATCAACCACCTCTGCTAACAGTCTCAGATTGGAAAAGAGGAAGAGGTTCGGATAAACCTGGTGAGGTAGTGACACTGATGTCTGGACAAAACCAGACTGTCCTACAGCAGTTCTAGTCTCTAAAGACTAGCACATCTTACAAAAACTGTTTTATCAAACAGTAATGTGCATACACCCTGTATTTAACACGGTACTCCATCTGTTACAGAGATCTTTTCATTTGAAACAAACAGAGCAAAATAGAGCATGGTGTGTGTTATCTGATCAGAATAAGTCAAACAGAGATGAGTAGTACTCATGTAAATCCACTAGATAGCAGCATGATCCTTACAGAGAGCAAAACCAACTTGTCCTTTAATTTAAAGGTAGGAGATAAACAAATGTTCTTCCTCTTAATGTTTTTAAGCCTGACTTATAATTTTACATAGTTTAAGTTTAATTTTCAGACCCTAAGTAAAGCTTATCTCTGCTGACAGTGGTCCTTATTTCCATCTGGGTCAACTGATTACGACCAGAAGTAAAATTGCCAATCAAACACATTTATTTCATTAGAAACTTAAAACAGGAGTGTACTGGGGATGGACTCCCAGTACAGACTGAGAGTGCTAAAGAGAATTTTATATTAGTAGTGTGTATGTAAAAGATTTGATGAGAACCAAATCACCAAAATACAGAATGACTTCTGGATTTTCTGAGTTCATCTGTCAGTTTTAAATAACATGCTGCCATGATGTGTTTGGAAGTTTGTGTTGCTGAGAATTCTCTCATTTTCCCACTCAGAATTTCAAGTTTGTCTGACTTTCCTTTATAAGCTGAAGTTCTGTTACAGTTTAAAATATCTTTCCATCTAAGGTAGAATTTATTTATCATAAGAAATTATGAAAACCACTGCTGTAGAAAATGAGAAAATTATTACTGATTTGGTTTGAGGCTTGAGAAGTTTCATAGCAGCCTAAATATATGACATGTAGTAAAGTGGAATAATGTGACAAGCTGTTGGCTCTGTTCCTAAATATTCTACCTTGTTTCAGATCTAGGCTGCACCGGGTGCTCTCTAGTGTAGGATAGAGAGAGCCACTATCCAAATGGAATAAACTTTCAAAAGTTCAGCCAGTCCTTCTATTACTCATTTCATTGCATTTGACAGTCCAGTTACTTGGTCAGTTGTTCATCAAAATGTAAATCCATTACTGTTAATATACAGTATGTACATGACTTATGAAAAGTTGTAATCAGCATCCACGTTGTTCTCCAGGTTGTCCGTGATGCCCAGTCCAATGCTGAAGAGCTGACCAAGTCGTTTAAGCGCCTCTCTGCTTCAAGCACAGGAAGCACACGGAGCAACCACTCTGCTTCTTCGTTAGACATGGTTCCTGTCCGGGACACGTCCTCACTTCCTGCTTCCGGCTCCATCCAAGGAAAACCTCTCATGCTGGACCTTGATCAAGCCATGGAGCGTCTGTCTCGCCTACAGCAGGCTGTCGAGTCCAGTGTTTCCCTCATGATGTCGTTCATCACAGGCAACTGGAGGAGCCCTGCTCACCTGGATGGGAACCTCACAGCCATTCATCAGGCTGCTGACCGGGTGCGAGTCACTGTCCGAGACTTCCTAGAATTTGCTCGAGGTGCTGTGGCAAACGCTGCCCAGGCCACAGACCGCTTACTGCAGACCAAACTGGGTCGGCAGGTTGGAAAGATGGAGGAGGTCTTCCAGAGTTTGATTCGGCACAGTCAGAGCTTAGACAGCATCTCATGGTCACCCACAGCACTGTCCACTCCGACTCCAGGAGGGGATGACTTAGATCGACTGATCATAACAGCGAGAGGGATCCCTGATGACGCCAAACAACTGGCCTCCTTTCTTCATGGTAACGCCTCACTGCTCTTCAAAAGGACAAACCGGCAGCAGCAGCAGCAGCTGCCCCTCCCTCCAATCCCTGGGGAGATTAGTGGTCACATGACAGGATCAGGTAGCGGAACCTACCAGGGAGGGGAGAAAGTGCATATTCAGTCACGGCCCCTCCCTTCTCCCCCAAAATTTACGTCTGCAGAGGAGGAAGGAGTGGACAGACCATATGAGGTCACAGAGGAAGGCTGGATGGAGGACTATGATTACGTCCATTTACAGGTACATTACTGCCACACAAGACGTTGAGCTAGAAAATCTATTATGGCATAAGTCTCTTTTACACAATACCTTCTGTCCATATCAGTGTAATGTGTTAAATGATTGTTACATATGGCAAGCTCTTTTACTCACATTAACCAAATAAGAAAAAAATATATCGTAATATTGCTCCACAAGGCATCACAGATGACAAGTTCCGTATTTTGCACCAGGTTGGTTGCTAGGTGATGTAAAAACACATTACCTGGGATTAATTTCACCATCTGCTGTTAAAAATCTGTTATACTTTCTGTTATTTAGACTCCATGTTTACTAGCTGCTATCTTTGCTCTTTAATGCAAGATTTATTAAATAAACTAAACAAGATTAAGCTTCCTACAAACCACTCACAAACTTATTATAGTGACTGAATCTGTCTTATTTTATTGGTTTATGTATCTTGAATTGAATTAAATTTTTTGATTTGATGGAGTAGTTTTTGAACAAGATTTAAAAAAAAAATTAGTATATTGTGATAAATTATTTTTGATAAAATAGCAAAGCAAAACAAAAGTTATGAAATTGTGTTTCTAAAAGAGCGAGATAGAACAAGTCACTACACTTCTGATATGGGAAAGTGACACATTCCTCTGTTAGTTAGATGTTTTTTAGGATCAGGGATCTTCTTGTCTTGTTTGCCCATACAGAGAGCAGGTTGGTTGAATGAGCTTTGGATTTGTTCACTGGGGAAATAGCAGGGATGACTTATTGCTACATATTTTATCAGAACACATGTACAAAAGATGCCAGGTACCATTTGTAACACCTGGTATCATAATGGACTCCCAGGGATGTATTTTTACACCATGTAGCGTTTATTGTTTCACCTGGCATAAAATATGACACAAATTTGGACACAGGGTGTTTTATGCCTTTTGTTCAGGACTTAGCTTACCAACAAACTGCTATAATGTGAGTATAAGAACTAAGGAACTGGGTCTTTACATCTCACAATACATATTCAGGTCTGTGTCACAACAGCCTGTAATTCATGTTGTGAAGCTGAAGGGAGAGGCCAGTCTGACAATATTGTGCCCAGATATTTTCATTTTAATTAAAAAAAAAACATTAAGCAGGCTGATACAGAATTTTGTGGCTGAGGGAGCAATGCTATGGCAGTTCTTCTAGTCTCCAGTAGGGGGAAGCAGAAGCAGTAATGTAATATGTTTGCTTTGGTTTGGAAGGGAAAAGAAGAGTTTGAGAAGAATCAAAGACAGCTTCTGGAAAAAGGCAACATAATCAGACACAACAAGACGCAGCTGGAGCAGCAACAGGTTTGTGTTCTGCTGTTTAACAAGTCAAAAGGCATCATTAAGTTATACAAGCCTGGAAAAAAGACTAAAGACTCTTTTAATCAGAGTTTCCTACATCTGAGTAGAAATACTTCATAGCCCTTGTACTATTTTAGGTTTTGTCATGTGATAGACCAACACAAAGTATTGCATATGGTTAAATGCATATTTACAGTTCTGTTTCTACCAGCTTAGCACACCTAGAGACTTTGCTAAGTTGCTCAAACTGAGTCACCCACAATGGATGGGAAAGGTCTGCGAACACCCTGTGGTCTAAGGTCTGGCTGCCACCATCCTGCTGGAACCGTCCACTGGAGTGTGTATTTCTGCAGCTTCTTCAGACTTAAATGTTCATTAGAATTTAAAGTTTATTGATCTTTGAGAATGTGTTCTTGCATTATTATGCCATTACCATTATAGTACTCCAAAATTATTGCAAAACAACAATATTATTGTCTATCGCAATAACTTCTGGAACAATTTATCGTCCAACAAAATCTGTTCTTGTGACAAGCCTGTGGGGAACTGCCTTCACGTGGAGATGCTCCACTATTCACACTTTTATTTGCAAAAGAAGTAACTGAGCACCAGGTGTCTTTCTTCCTTTATCATTGTACAATACTTTGTGTTGATCTATTATATAGAAGCTCAATAATACACTAAAGTTAATATAGTAAAATGATAATCACTTTCATTCAATGGATACATTGAAATTTATTCAATCGATTCATGTCAGTCAAATTCTGTCTAGTTTTTTAGTTTTTTCAGCCATGGTGGTAAAACAGGACACCCTGTCAGCCCAGAGCCTCCTGTTCAGAATTCTAGATTCAGTTTAAGAAAAAAAACCATTACTTTTATAATCCGAGGAGACAGAACTTTATAAAATCTTTGAACATTTACCTGATTCCTAACTGCTTTTGTGTTTATGGCCAACTGTCTAATCATTTGTGATCCTTGGTAAACTTTGCCTCCAATGTTGCTCCTTTGTTTTTGTTTTTTTTTAAGATCAAACAATTTGAGCGGCTTGAACAGGAAGTCAGCCGGCCAATAAACAATGACATGACGGACTGGGTCCCTTCTCCGCACCATCCTCTGGCCAACCAGCTGTCCACGAACGGCGCCGGAGAGCCTGCATCCTCCAAGCTGTGTCACAGTGACCGCCAGCTCCTCCTCTTCTACCAGGAGCAGTGTGAGCAGAACATCACCACGGTTACCAATGCCATTGATGCCTTCTTCACCGCCGTCAACTCCAACCAGCCGCCAAAGATCTTCGTGGCACACAGCAAATTTGTCATCCTTAGTGCGCACAAGCTGGTGTTCATTGGGGACACGCTATCACGCCAGGCCAAGTCTCCAGAGGTGAGGGGTCGCATGGCCCAGAGCAGCAACACCCTGTGTGAAAAACTCAAAGACATCGTAATCAGTACGAAAACGGCTGCGCTGCAGTATCCATGTGCTGGAGCAGCCAAAGAGATGACGGAGAGGGTGAAGGAGCTGGCCGGCTGCACGCAGCAGTTCAGGATGGGCCTGGGCCAGCTGCTGCTCATGTAGGACGCCAAACACAAACTGCACTGCACTGTTCCACACCCAGCGGTGGGGGGGCCAGAGTGGAGGTGGGGTATGTCCTCTGAGTGGAGCTCGTGCACACTCCTGTTCTGAGGTTGGACTAAATCCAGGACTTTTTATCACTTTAATCCTGAGACGCAGCAGTAAGACTTTCTGGAGTCCTTGTTCACTGGAGCTGAGCCGTCATCTCTCTTCCCATCCTCCCTGTTCTCACTGGGATCATTCCTGTCTTCAACGTCTCAGCAGTACAGGAACATTATGGTAGATGGGCTGTAAAATAATCAGTGTAAATATTTATCTTCCCTGTTTAAAGAGACGTACAGAAAGAACAATTCATCAAAAAATAACACTAAATGTTCCTTTTTTAAAGAAAAAATTATGAAATCACAATTGTAGCCTAAGACCATATAAATCATTGTTATTAATATTGCCTCTACTGTATAATTATGGCTCTGATTCTTGATCTTTGTATCATTCTTGGTAGGGATGTATAAATTCCAGATGCTACGTATAGCTCTATGTTGTAGTGAGTGCCTCCATTCTCCATTCCAGACACACATCTTTCAATGTCACCTGATGAGCTGCGGTTGCCCTGGAAACTGTGTCCAAAGTGGCTCATGTTATGATAGCTGGTCCACCTGAGTGCCGCTGCTGCCCAAAAGACACCCAAAGCCCTGAAGCTGCATGTGCAGCTATAATATCATCGGTGCCATCTCACAGAATTTTCTTTTTTTTTTTTTTGACAAACTGTATCTATGTTGTTTTGTAAGAGGCATGTATTCAACTAAAGTGTAAAAGGTTAAAAACCAATGCAATTAAATTTGCTTTTTGTCTTTCTTCTCATGGTTATGGTGAAAACATTGACAGCAGCTGAGCCTCCAGACCAGCGTTCCAGTCAAAGAATGACAATGAATCACTACAATCAACTATGGAAAAGTTACAAACAGAAATCTCATAATTTAATATTATTTTGTTTCAGAAGGAATAAATATGCTTCACAGACTGTAGAGACATCTGAAAGCAACATTTGTAGACAGTAACTGATCTAAAGTTACATTTAAAATATCAGCAGGTCATCATCACTACACAGATCAATTGCTGTTTCAGCTAAAATGCTTATTTCTACATGGAAAAACATTTAACAAACATGATGTGTGTTCAACAGCACAGCAGTGGAGGCAGTGAGGTCTGGTTACAGAGAATTCCTTTCTGAAAAGGAATGAAATGAGTGATTCCAGGGGCTGTGCTGTGGAGCAGGGATAGAGCGCCCCCTATGTGTGTGACTGCGACCGGTTCAGGTTCATAAAGGCCACTACAGTCAAGAAAGCCTTTAAAATGAGTCCTTCTAGACCACAGGTGTCAAACTCCAGTCCTCAAGGGCCGCTGTCCTGCAGTTTTTAGATGTGCCACAGGTACAAAACACTGGAATGAAATTACCTCCTCCTTGTGTAGATCAGTTCTCCATGAGCCTTGCTAAAGATCTAATTATTCTATTCAGGTGTGGTGCAGCAGAGGCACATCTAAAAGTTGCAGGACACTGACCCTTGAGGACTGGAGTTTGACACCCCTGTTCTAGATATTATTCAGAACAACAGAATCTCACTGAAACTCTTGACTGCAAAAGGGAACATAAAAGAGGCTGCTCAGATAAAATGATTGAAAACAAGTAGAAATAAGTGAAAGAAAAAGTTTTTTCTCCAGATTACCCAGGAGTTTAGATCTTTGCATTTGCTACCAACATATCAGATCAATAAAATATTGCACATTTTCTAAGAACAATGGGGAAAAAAAGAACAGAAAGAAAAAAATGGGATGTGGATACTTTACAGTAAGGCAAAGGCATCGTCGGAGACAAAGTAACCGTAGGTATGTTAACAGTCTTCCACTGGTAGGTGAAGCATCTGACTGCTGGCTGGGAGCAGGAATAACTTATCACACACAGCATAGGGAATCACTGTCACTCTGCTCTCTCACGAACTATCTTAACTGAAAGCATAAGTGAGTCAATAAATGGCTGACCACAACAAAACCGTCTGCGGTGAAGAGCAGAAGTTACATCACCTTGTTTTTCCTGCCAATCACTGTGATTTTAATGTCACATCATGTATTATATACAATATGTTTGATAGAGAGGTTTTTAAGATAATTTTTAATCTATTTTATTTTAAAGTGTTATTAAAAGTATTACAAATCAATTACGTTAATGGCACCAGAAATTTTATTCTTCCACTAATGATATGTTCAAGTTTTCCATAACAAGTCAAAGAGCATTGTCAACTGACGTCTACAAATAAAGACTGGATAACTTAATGTTGGATGTTTTCAGCAAACAGAACTAATCCTCTCTGGGACAAATCCCTCTAACTGGCCTGTTTGAACTTTTCAATGATGGGAGTGAAATTCACAAAGCTTCTGTTTGTACTAGTGATATTGACACCCAGGTATGTTGCAGAGTCTTTAACTAACAGGGATGCCACAAAGAGTGTGTTCATTGACTGGTACCTGCTCACACTGAACATTAATGGACAGGCCAGAAGCCTTAGGAACACTTTCAAAAACTGTGGTGACATTTTGGATTGTGACTTGAAAGGTTCGGTATGTAAATTTTATATATAAAAAATTTTTTATATATAAAATAAAAAATGGAGTTTCTGTACCTTCTCCCAGGGCTTACTGCACAATTATACAGCTCACTCAGAAACAGCCAATCAGAGCCTGGAGGAAGGTCTTAGCGCTGTCAATCACCCCTGTGACAAACTCACTATCATAGAATGCATTTTGAATACTACTGTGTATCTTAAAGTGTTTGACATGTGAGAGGATCTGTAAAAAGCCGAAGCAGAAAAGGACTGGCTGAATAAAGAAAAGGAAAGTTTTGAGCAGAGTAAAGTCCAGATCTTGATCTCATTCGGATGCAGAGGTGACTTGAAACAATAGTTGTCCAGAAACAGTTGAGTACAAAGACGTAAAGCGACACAAAAAGACGAACTGGAAGGTAAGTCAACAAGATGCTGAATTGTGATCTTAGTTTATGGCTTTATTGAAAGTTGTTCAGTGCTTACATTCACAATACAGACAAAAGTGGCAAAAACACAAACATTGTTATTATGAAGTTATTTTTTGTTAATGCTGGTGGTCCTCACAATGGTTTCTACCAGGGGATTGTGTTGCCCTCCCAGTCCAGAAGGAGGCCAGAGTGTTTGTTGCTCAGTGTTGACATGACATGCAGCATTCCAGCTACGCTATCCTGGGGCATCAGAGGAGCCTTTGGGGAAAAAACAGAAAAAAAAAAAACTACATAAAGCAGGTATGGACGTGTCTTATGAACCAGGTTGCTGGTTTGAAGCCCTGCTTTGTCCGTCTCAGTCACTTTGCCACTGTGACCTTGGACAAGACACTTTACCTGCTTCTCCTCCTGAAGGTCATCAGAGGATCATTAACCCTAAATGGCAGCCTCACTTCTGACAGTCTGTGGCAACAATGTAGCTCACCACCACGAGTGTGTGAATGTGTGTGTGAATGACTGACTGTGGTGTAAAGTGTTTTTGGATCCTTGGAATTGATACACATAAATTCAGTTCAATTCAAAAATACTTTATTAATCCCAAAGGGAAATTAAATTAAATTTAAATTTAAAAGGCTATTTATCATTTAACTCAACTTGATCAAGTCATGACCCTATAAAGTTACTAGATGGAAATGAAAATAACCACTTTTTATTTAAGATTGTACATATTTTTCTTGGAAAGTAAAAGTACAATCCAAACCAGTCATGATGGCATCCATATGCATGCAGTATTTAATAAAATGATAAACTGAGTATATGAAGCTATTTGCTCTTCTTTCATACCAACCAATCAAAGCACTTTACACTGGAGCCATATCCACCCAGCCAACCTCACAAACATTTCAGCATCGACACACAGATCAGTAGGTAACCTGGATTAGGTGCCTTGCCCAGAGGCACTTCAGTATGTGAACTAAGGAAGCTGGAGTCGAACCCAAAACATACAGATTGCAAAATGACCGTTGTACCCATTGAACAAAGTTGTTTTACATGACATAAAGAATAGAATAGAATAGAATAGAATAGAATAGAAGTACTTTATTCATCCCAGCAGGGAAATTACTTCGCAGTTACAGCATAGAGACAAGACACAATAACAACGTCCGGGTGTTGAGTCTGGAGTTTGGCTGTTTCAGAGCTGATGACATCACAGGCCACCGCTGCATCAGCTGATGGGGGAATGTAAACAGCGATCAAAATGGCGGACGTAAACTCCCTCGGTAAATAATACGGCTGCATTCCCACAGCCAGAAGTTCAATGTCCGGGCTACAAATCTGTTCCTTCACGTTATCATGACCGGAATTACACCACCTCTCACTCACATAAAGCAACTATAAAGTGTTATGGAGGCTGACCTGTTCTCCACCCATCTCCGTTTGGACCCAGCCTGGGTGGATGGCCGTCACCAGGATGCCATGGCGCCTGAAGTCTTCAGCTTGACAGCAAGTCAGCATGTTCAGGGCTGCCTGTGACATCACAACAGTCATATTGTTTTTGAAACGTATTCACAGCTTCTGAACATCGCCACGTTTTGTTACGTTATAGACGCATTTTAATGTAACAAGTTTCTCCCATTCTTGAATTCCTTTGTTTTGTCCCTAAATATCATTCATGTGATGAAAAAAAATTCCAGGCAAAGACAACTTGAGAAAGTAAAAAAGCAGATTTCATTGTCATGGAAAATTGATACATACGACCTGTCCAGGGTGACCCACCACCAGCACGCCTCGCAACCCCACTAGAGATAAGTGTGTAAGATAATGGATGGATGGATAGAAATTGATATGTACAACTATTTTGTTTTCTTTTATATGTGTCTGTTTAATTTCCTTTAATCAGCTCATGCATACAAGCATGAAGTCCAGTCAAAGTGCAAGAAACAGGTGAACAATGTAGGTGAAATCACAGAGAGTAGAAAGTATTGGAGTTGGTGTTTAGCAGAACTCTATATGCTGAGCTGCTGTCCTTTTACTGACCGGAGGTAAGTCCGTCTGTGTTGCTAGAGCAGAATGTAGAGAAGTGTTTAAAAAACACTCGTATCAGGACTTTGACTAGTTCAGTGACAGAGCCTTCAAATAAAACATCTAAAGACAAAGGTCAACCTTTCTCTAATTTACTGAAAAGTTTCCTCTTCATTTTGATGAAAAAGTTCCACCATATTATAAAGGGAAAAAATCTACCTAAACAACCATGGCACTGTGTCAAAAAGTAATTGACTCTCTTGTTAAATCATGGATGAATTTGAATTATGAAAAAAGCTGAGTATAATGTTGGTATGTACAACACAACTTGAGTATTAGCAAATTTGTAGAATTAAGAAATCACATAAATAGAACTTTTCTGACGTAATAGAGAGACGCTTTACAAAAATGTCCTTTAAATTTGAGTAAATTGAAATAAATTTACAATTTTGTATTTTGTAAATTCCAATCGATCATAATTATCAAACAATGCAATACGTTCAGTTCATTTTTCAAGTTAGTTTAAAATGAAGCCCAGCAGAGCATGGAGTCACTGACTTGCAGCATTCACTCCTCCTGGTTGAAGAGACAGCAGACAATGCTTGCATTGTCTGTGACTTTATAGCAATCCCTCATACTAAGCATGCATGTGGCGACAGTTGGGAGGAAAAGCTCTCCTTTAACAGGAAGAAACCTCCAGCAGAACCAGAACCTGGTTCAGTCCGAGCGGCCATCTGCCACCGTTGACATGTTGGTGTGTCACATTAAAACTCCCAGAAATCTTGTTGATGTTTTAAATCTTTGTGTGTATTTATATCTCGGGTTTTATAAATTGCCAATATATATGTCTTGTATTTATTTGTTTGTCTGAGTCAGTGAAGGAGGAACAGCTTGTCCTGCTGTCCCCCATCCTCACCTGATAGTTCTGCCTGTTAAAGTTACTTAATGCACCCAGTTCTTTTAGTTTCTACTCTTGGCTTGTCTACTCATAACTGGAATATTTCAGATCTAAGGACTGCAGAATTTTTATGTTTCATTTTTTATTTTTTCTGAGGCAAGATGCCTCCAGCTGGCACCAAGGACATCAACAATATTTTAGAGAGACATCAGTCGATAGAACTGAGAGTTTCTTGACTGGAGGTAAATATTAAAATCAACTCAAGTTTGGAAAATAAACCATATCTACCAAACAACTTGTGAGCAACTTAACAAGCAGCTAGCGCCCCAGGAACTGCCTTGGAGCAAAGCCCCAAAATAAATCTGTGACTAGATGACTAACAGGACTGACCCCTATACATAGATGATACAGCTCGGCTGGCTTAGAGCCAAGACGTCCTCTCATCTGCAACCTACTGCACCAAAGAAAAAACATCAAGCCTCCGGAGCCATTATAATTCCACTTTCCTTCATCTGAGTACCAAGGATTAATGAGCCAGCTCAATCCATAATACATTCCGTCATGTCTCCAACTGGAAACCCTGGACTGAAATTCCACTGAAAAACAGGAACAGTCGCAAGACTAATGCCTCAGCAAGACCTACAAAAACGTATCCATGAGATTATCTTTAGTCACATTGATTACTGCAGCAGTGTCTTCACAGGTCTGTCTAAAAAAACAATCCAGTTCTAAAGTCCTTCCATTGAGAGAATAGACTTTAAAATGCTTCTGTTAGTTTATAAATCACTGAACAGTTTAGAACCACTACACATTAAAGATCTGCTGTTGTTAGATCAACCTTCCAGACCTCTCAGGTCTTCTGGTGTTGGTTCTGCTCTGCATCCCCAGAACAGGAACCAATCATGGAGAAGCAGCATTCAGCTTCTATGCACCACAATTCTGGAATAAACTTCCAGAAAACTGTGAAACAGCTGAAACACTGAGTTTCTTTAGGTCTAGACTAAAACCACCTGTTTAAAGTTGCTTTTGAAACATCATAAATGAAACATTAACCAACATTCTGATGTGTAATGACGGCACTTGACAATGTGTTCTATAACTTTGTATTTGTGTGTGTGTTCATGATATAGCACACTTTGAACTGCCTTGTTCCTGAAATGTCCTATACAAATATACTTGATTGATCAATTTATTTATCTTGTTTAGTTAAAACTGACTTAAAGTCCCTCAGAGTAATCTGCCTCTGTCAGGCAGCTCATGTAACCCATCTGACCTGATGGAAATCAGATGAAAGCACAAAGGTCCATAGAAGACATGTCAGGTCAGATTTATTCAGGTGATGTTTTCTATGAACCTAAATGTAGTCAGAGGGGAAGTATCAGAGAATAATTTCCTCATTTTAAACAGACTCACAGCCTGCAGGTTCTGTAGGCACAGGGTTTACTACAACAGTTAAAGTCTTCATACCTCTGCATAACACACCCTAACCAGAGCCCATGTACTGAACAGCTAACTTTCAAGAAAAAGGAAATACAGTCCAAAACTAAATAGCTACTAGCTGGGTGAATAAAAAGTGAAATTGTTTATTTCTTCACACCAAGCTCCACTTGGGCTGCCAGGTAATGGACAGGGCTCAGCTGGGTCCCCATTGCTTATTAATTAACAATGAGCATTAAATGACCAAAAAGCATTAAATGACTGAGTGGATGTTTTTAAGGGCTTAGGCTGTTTTTAGAAGCAGTTGAGACCCAAATGGAAACACGAAAACTTACGAAACGTTCACAGGGGTTCATTTTAACTCATTCTCTTTTAATTATTTTAAAAAGCTATGTGTGGCCTAACATTATATTTACAGCTACGACATAACTGTTAGAAGTGGTTGCCTTTCTAAACAGAAATAAATGTACAGAAATGAAAGTTGCAAAGAATCAATAAACAGCTCTGAAGTTCCTGTGTGCGCAGCAGCATATGTCTGTGTTTGCAGGGGATGTGAAAACTATGAGAAGAATGTTCACTACCTCGGCCCTCGTTCCTTCAGGATCTCTGCAGCTGGCGTAAATCTGGGTTTCTGGTCCGGTCTTCTCAGCTAGCTGTTTCACCAACTCCAAACCAATGCCCCTGTTGGTCCCAGTTACCAAAATGTTGCCCTTCAGATTCACTGACATGTTGGCAGTCAAGCCCTCAGAGCCGTCTGCCTGTACAGTTAGTCAGTACGTATAACTGAAAGAACACAGTGTCACTGAAATCATAGATTTGTGTCATAGGTGTACGTTCTGAAGTGGGCAGGATCACTATGTCAACATTTGCAACTTATTACACATTTAGATTCAGACAGTCATCATGCACCAAGCAGCTGCTATGTGACTTTTAGGGATCCAAAGTCTGTCCAGAAAAAACTATTCCTTTGTCAAAGTCTGTCTGTTTTCATCACCTCATTTAAACTATGAGAATTTTATTCTGTCCTAACATCAACTTCACATTTTGAAGCTGTTTCTTCGGTACCTGGTACTGCATTTACCCTAGAAGTACTGAGAAATAACCCTCTGAGATAATCATTGCCTAATCATGATGTCAGAACATGAACAAGCAGTGTGGTTAATTTCCCTATGGAGATTTTCAGAAAGTTTCCTGCATGCTAATAGTTTCTTGTCAGTAGGGTTGAGACAGGTCACATGCAACCAGCCAGTTACATTTTACAGAAGTACAGAAAGTACATAGCTGACACGAGTCCATCAAGTTTGGTGACCTAAACAAGATGAACAAGAATAGTACAGAAAGGAGAAGGGTTTGACATAACTATGAATGGATGAATCAGTGATTATCAGAAAGGAGAAGGGTTTGACATAACTATGAATGGATGAATCAGTGATTATCAGAAAGGAGAAGGGTTTGACATAACTATGAATGGATGAATCAGTGATTCTCAGAAACTCTGAGGACGACGAAGCATTTGAAAAACTCCTTGAACTGTTTACATATTAGACCAACACTAATAAGTGCTTAATTGTGAAGTAGAAGAAAAAGTGTTCAGTGTTTTTTTTTACCCCTCCAGGGGGTCTTTTGTGGGCTCTAGTGTCCCTTATATGACAGTGGGCTGACAGGAAACGGGGGAAGACATGCGGCAAATGTCGTTGGGTCCAGGAGTCGAACCCACGACGGCCGCGTCGAGGACTCAAGGCCTCCAAATACAGGTCGCGCTAACCACTATGCCACCACGGCACGCCCCAGTGTTCAGTGTTTTGTCTTCAGATCTTTTTATTCTGATCCTTTAAATAAAATCAAGTTCAGCGAGCAGCCTTCAAAAGTCATCTCACTAATTATAATATTCATATATTCATCACAGATTGTCTTGAACATATGCCTGTAATCTGTTTAAGGGATTGGATTAATCAGGATTTATGGACATGTATAGCTGAGTATCGTCATCATAACAGCAAAAATTTTATCCCATACGCTGATGATTTTCCAATTGGAAGAGAAGTAATCCAAGCCGAGTCCTGGGGTATATCACAAGTAACCCTGTTGTGTGAAGATTTATTGCTCCCATGAACAAAGTGGAAACTCTCAGACAAACAGGATTTAAACCAGTCTAGTTCCCATTATATGTACATGTGCAAGTCGTTCTGAGAGAATATTGTGGTTCAACTGTGTGAAAAGCAGCACTGAGATCTAGCAAAACCAGAACAGACTCAAGTCCATTATTTAAAGCTAAGAAAATATCATATGTACGTTTCAGCAGTGCTGTTTCAGAGCTATCATGAGCTTTAAAACCTGATTGGAACTCCTCAAACAGGTCATTATTATTTAAATGCTCATGTACTCGATTAGCCATTATTTTCTCAAGGATTTTAGATAGAAAAGGAAGATTAGATTTAGGTCCGTAATTTATTTAGTCATCTTGATAGAGAGAAGGTTTCTTAAGTAAAGGTTTAATTACTACAAACTTAAAAGCCTCTGGTACATGTCAATGTACCAAGGACAAGTTAATAATGTCTATCTGGGGATAAAAATCACAGAGAACATTTATTTAAATTATTTGGTTCAGACGGGGTCCTACATGCATGTTGAAGGTTTGGAAGAAGCCAATATTTTTGATAACTCGGAAATCTTAACTGGCTTAAAACAGTCCAAACATAGTTTCCATGCTTCCCTGCTGAGAGCTAATAGTTTTGTTTATCAGGAATCCTATAAAGTCAATACTGGTGAGAGCTGGAGGAAACAACAGACTTTCCTTTACAGCAGTGGTCCCCAAACTACGGCCCGCGGGCCAGATGCGGCCCGCCTCCACATTTGGTCCGGCCCCCTGAACAATACCAGAGTATTTTCATATATGTGCATTTTTATTTGATAAGTTGGACTTTTGCAATAAAATAAATGTTCCTTAGTAATGAACTTTATTTATTATTAACTACTAGTTAGTAACTATTTTATACATGCATATAATTGACCCTAACCCTTTTTTTTATGTGGAGAACCCAGTGTTATTTGGTTATTATTTATTTCATAAATAGTGTTATTTCCTGACTTTTGTTCTCTGAAGAATCCAGAAAAGGTTATTTGATTGTGCTTTCTGAAAAACAATACATTTTTATGTTTAGCACTCTTACAATCGTCACACTTTTTCTGTTACAAACTGACCCCGGCCCCCCATCAGAGAAGGGACAAGTTATGCGGCCCTCACAGGAGAAAGTTTGGGGACCCCTGCTTTACAGGAAACTGCACTAAAAATATACCTAGGGTTATTCTTATTCTCCACTGAAAAAATACTATGTTGTGAGTTGCCGAAAGATTCTTTTATATTGAGGTAGACTATTTTGAATTCCCCACTACAATGATTTTATCAATATTTAACACTAAATCAGATGAAAATCTGAGATCTGATCTAAAAATGAAAAGTAATGATGCACAATACAAAACAACAAACAGCAGTGGTTTTAGTGCTTTGCAACTAGAATGAGGAAAACTAAGAGTTAGATTTTCAAAAGAACTGCAGCTATTAATAGGCATAGAAATAATTAAGAGATCTGAATGAAAAATAGTTGCTACTCCTCCACTTTGTCCTAATCAGTGACCAAACAGTGTCATGAAACCAAGGATCATACAGGAAGATCAGAGAGAAAGTTGTGGAGACGCTTAATGATTGAGCACTAAAACAATCGCCCAAGCCTTGAACACCTCGCAGTATGGGGAGCCACATGTAAAGTACGCAGTAAAATATATTAACCCTCTCATGCATGAATTATGATCCTTTGTGTCAGAATTTTTTTCCCATTTTTTAAAATTCTTTTCTTAAGGCATAAAAAAGGTAGGAAAATTTTTTTGTAAAAATAATTTTTTTTTTTTTTATGTGATCAATTGTAATTTTGTCCAAATACAAAGTTGTTATTTGAAAAATACATCAGTAGTATTGTTCCTTAGGGGTTATCTGATGTCACAATATTTTTTTTACTTGCAAGAGTCGTCTACAGTAGAAGGAGGGACCGGGTCGGTTCTCATGCTTTTTTGTCTGTCGGCCATATTGTATTTAACAAAAATAATTTCTTGCATTTGCAGCTGATGGCCAGTAGTTGATGGTATATTTTATGATGCATTAGTGTCCACTTCAGTGGTCTGTGTGCATTTATAACATAAAAATCCACAGGAAGCACAAGAAAATGGCTTTTAGATAGCTGTCCACTGTAGTGACCACTATGCAATAACGTGGTTATTTAGCTTGTCACAAAGCACACAGTCTGAGGGTTCATTTTTCAAACTAAATATTTAATTCAACAACTAGATATTTAGCTTTAGCTTTAAAAAATATTGAGGCAGCAACAGAATATCTAAATGTGTAAAGTTTATAGGAAAATAAAAACTTTAATATGACTGATCCCTGTACAAAGCAGCATGACTGCAGTTTGAAGATATTATATAATATACAATATTATAATAAATCATTACTATGATTTGATTCATACATCAGTTGATTCATACATAAAATTAGGCAAGCATAAAGCTTCTCATAAAAATCACAGAATGCAAAAGAATTTACATACTAAACATTTATATTTGCCAAGTTAAGCTAAACTGAGGATACATAATTTAAAAGCCATTTGGGAGCTGAGAAAGTCGGTTCTCCCTCTCTGGGCTGCACAGTGGTGCAGTTGGTAGCACTGTTGCCTTGCAGTTCGATTCCCGACCCGGGATCTTTCTGCATGAAGTTTGTGCATAGTTGGGTTCTCTCTGGGTTCTCCCGCTTCCTCCCAGTCCAAAAACATGACTGTCAGGTTTAGTGAGTGAGTGTGTCTGTGCATGGCTGTTTGTCCTGTCGGTCTTTGTGTTGCCCTGTGACAGACTAGAGACCTGTCCAGGTGTACCCCGCCTCTCGCCCAAAACGTTCGCTGGAGATAGGCACCAGCTGACCTCTCCTGACCCCACTGGGGACAAGAGTGTAAGAAAATGGATGGATGGAAAGTCGGCTCTCTGAAAAGAGTCGAACTTCCTTTCACTAGAAAAGCTGTGGTGGCGTACACCTGCTCAACTCACCTCCAAAAAGCCCACCAGCGCCCTCTAGGGAGGAACACCTAGAGCAGGGGTGCCCAAAGTGGGTCCTCGAGGGCCGGCATCCTGCATGCTTTAGTTCTCTCCCTGGTATAACGCACTTGGATCCAATGATGGCTAGTCAGAACACCTAAGAAGAACATTGACATGCTGAAAAGCTTGTTACTACCACCAGGGAGAGAATTAAAACATGCAGGATGGCCCCTCAAGGACCAACTTTGGGCACCCCTGACCTAGAGGAACACCCAGGACATGCTGGAGGAACATCAGGCTGAGGAACAAGACGCTGGGACAGTGAGGTCTGGGCCCCCCTACTTGGGGCGCCTGTGACCTGACCTGGATAAGCATAAGAAATTGGATGGTTGGATAAACTTTGTTTATCTTTATAATCATGCAAAGTGAAATGATCCCAGAGAAACAGTATGTTGTATGTTGAATGCTATTTGCTGAACAATGAAATGAGAAGAACTGATTAAATAACTGCTTAGGTTTTCTGTGATCTATGCAAAGATGACAACATTCTTTAAAATAAAACCTTTATTATATAAAAATGCTTTTGATACAAAAAAATTCAGGACTGTAAATCACACAAAGCATTCAAAGCTGAGACAGCATGTACAGAATTTTACTGGCAGTGGTTTTTAGCCCTTGAAGGAAATGAGTTGTGCTGCTGACATGGAGCAGCAGCTAGAAACTGATACCAGGTCAGTCGGCGCCTGGCAGCAGCTTCAATGTTTCTGGGTAGGGAAGGATTAGCATCAAGCTCATGCTAAGGCGCGGACGTTGCTTTATTCAGAAATGCTGGTGAAATTCCTTATTGTATTAAAGTATTTGCCCCTTATCAGTTTTTTTTTCACATTAAAAATTTTAAGATCATGAAGGAGCTTAAATATCAGATAAAAATAAGCTGAGCAAATACAAAATTGATTTAAATGGTAATTTTATTTATTAGGAGGAAAACACTATGAGGAGAGCGTGTTGTTTAGGGATAAATGAACAATGATGGAGGCTAAAAGATATAAAACCCCAACATTATGCCCTGAGCTGATCTGATCTGAGGCAACTCAAGAGCAGATGTAATGCAAACAGACCAGATACGGATCTGAATAAGCACACCAACTAGACTACAAAAGCTGAAATAATGGTCTTAGAGTGGCCTGAACAACGTTTGGACATAAATCTGACCTTGAACAGACTGGTCATGGTCAAGCACCCTCCAGTGTGGCTGAATTAAAACTCTTCAAAGACAAGGGGGCCAAGATTTTTTAACAGTGATGAGGATGAAAGACTTGACTCACCAACACCTGACAGGCGTTTAGGGAGCAACTACTCTTCCCACAGAGCCAGGTTGGTTTAGACCAGGTTGGTTTATCTTTGTCTGACATTAAAATTGTTTCATTATGTAAATCATTTTAGTGGGACAAAAAAAAAGCAAAAACAGAAGAAATCTGTGAGGGAGTAACTGATGTCTGAATGTGTCCAATGTAGCTAAACTATTAGACTGAGGCTGATGTTTTCCATGAAGAAAACAAAATGAATTAGAGGATTTCTTCCAAAATAACTTCTTTTTTACAAAAAGTAACAAAAGTAAAGGTCACTGTGAAGCTAACTGTTAGCGGTGAAGCGTACTTTGGTTGTTGCAGGATGTTTTGTGAGGAGTCACCGCAGGATTCTCACAGCTGCACTCTGAGATGCTGATTCTGAGATCTGTGTGTGATGAGACAAACATAAAGACACCAACATGGCAACGCTAATGTCCTCAGAGCAAACACTGACAGACAGGCTAATACATACTGAGCTAACATACAGAT
This sequence comes from Xiphophorus couchianus, assembly GCF_001444195.1. NCBI lineage: Eukaryota > Metazoa > Chordata > Actinopteri > Cyprinodontiformes > Poeciliidae > Xiphophorus > Xiphophorus couchianus. The sequence goes on along the minus strand of NC_040229.1, from coordinate 33,393,089 downwards.
ATACTAATGAGACAAAATGCTATAGGAATAATTAGTTTTTAGGTGTAAAATAGCTTCATAATCTATTGTCAGGATGACAATATGATCAGGTGGATCATTTTGGCATTTCTGTGTAATTACATATCATAGTATCTGATTGATTCTGTACATAATAGCAGCAAAAATACTTTTGGTAAACAGGACAATGAGGAGAGGGACAGACAGGTTCACTGACTTCATTCCACATTATGTACAAAAGCTGAAGCTGTTCCTGCTATGATGGTGGTGATGCTGCCTCCGTCTCCCGCTGCCACCATTCACTCCTTCCTCCACCCATCATGTGATGACATCCACCTGCTTCCATCCATCCAGCAAACATTCACAGAAGCTCCTAAACAGGTCTCGTCTACATGTTGCAGACTTAACGATAGCAGTTCTTCAGGTTCATTTTAAAATAGTAAATTCTCAAGTTCACCTTGAATTTAGGACAGATTTCCACCGTGATTAGATTTATATATGGAATTCACAAAAACAAGAAAGTAAGAAAGGACCGGAGGAAAGAAGATGCAAAGAAGGAAGGAAGGAAGGAAAGTATGGAAAGATGAAAAGAAGGAAACATACAGTACAGACTAAAAGTTTGGACACTCCTTTAAATTGAATGAGTTTCCTTTATTTTCATGACTATTGACATTGTAGATTCACACTGAAGGCATCAAAACTATGAATAACACATGTGGAAATATGCACTAAACAAAAAAGTGTAAAACAACTGAAAATAGCCCTTATATTCTAGTTTCTTCAAAGTAGCAACCTTTTGCTGTGATTACTGCTTTGCACACACTCTGCATTTTCTTGATGAGCTTCAAGAGGTCGTCACCTGAAATGGTTTTCACTTCATAGGTCAACCTGCCCTGTCAGGTTAATAAGTGGGATTTATTGCCTTATAAATAGTCATGAAAATAAAGAAAACCCATTGAATTAGAAAGGTGTGTCCAAACTTTTGGTCTGTACTGTACATGGAAAGACAGAAGGATGAACACAAGGGAGAAAAGGAGGAGAGAAAGAATAGAACAGAGGGATATGAGGAAGGAACGGGGGAGCACAAAAGATTGAAGAATAGAAGAAAGGAATGAAAAACACAAGGGACAATGTTTGTGTTCCATCAGTAAAATATGACTCAGGTGAACTTCCTGTTAGCAGCCTAATGCTTCCTGCTGCTGCCGTGTCTGCCAACACTGACAGAGGAGCAGGACAGTGGTGAAATGCTGGGGCCAGAGGGCCAGGGGGGCAGGAAGAGCAGGGGGGCAGAGGCCCTGGCCAGTGGCTTGGCTTCAGTCTCAGTGACCTTTTCTCTTCAGCTGCTCAGTTCAGATTTTCACACTGAAGAGTTAAAGGAAGAAATGGCTAGGTCAGGGTTTGTCAGGAAAAACAGGTCCAGGGACCAGAGGAAGGAGCTGCAGGCTGAATTCTCTCTTTTCTGAGGCTTGAGGCAAAGCAGGCATCACCTCAAAACTCCAACAGCTCCTCAACAGTTCTCCTCAGGCCATGGGCTCAACAGGAGCCTTCCTGAGGACGATTGGAATATCAGATGGAGGATGGGCGGAGCTTGAGGAAGGCACTTCACCTAGTTTGTAGTTCATATAAAGTGGCAGGTATGAGACAGCCCTCGCACCCCTCCACCTGTCAGGCTGACTGTTGGCACATTAGTTTATTTCAGAACAAAGAAGTGAGTCCACTTCATCCCTTTGATTCCCCCGGGCAGTTGGAGGGTCATGATGAGTCGGTGCAGGGGGAGGGAGGAGGGGGGCACAGGTGGAAGTAGGAACGTTCAGTGGAAGGGGACGGGGGGCAGCTTTCCTCAGCAGACATGTACTGAGAGCGTGGGGTAGGGGGTGGAGGGTAGGGGTCTGAGTCTGAGTTAAGGTCCATGTAGTATTTAGTAGGTTTGCCGTGAGCGGCGTGGCCCGGGGCCTTCCAGCGCCCCCCCGACAGCGGCATGCCCGCAGGGGGATGATGGGGGGTGTAGTCGCTGTCACAGACGTCTGTGCTGCAGGGGGTCGTAGGAGGGGCCCCTCCATGGACTGGATGGTAGGGCCTGTGGAGGAAAACATAGAAAGGTAATTCATAACAGAATGGATGGATGGATGGATGGATGGATAAAAAGCTCTCTGCACAGGTGAAGACTCTCATCAAGTATTGTGAATATTTGGAGCGGCTCCAACTGACAACATTCTGATCTAAATTCAGATTTATTATTTATTTAATTCATGGAAAACTGAACTGTCATCCCAAAATGGCCTGTTGCTACTTTGTTATGGGAAAAAAACAAGATGGTGATTCCAGGATAAACAATGCAGTTTGTCCTAACAAGACAAACATGAGTTTCCTCAAAATGTGCCCCCTTTCCTCACCATTAGTGCTATAACTAGTGTTTATAGCACTGGTAAGATATGGAACGGTGAAAACTAAACACTGAATTGTGAGTAGGTTACCTGTATGATCTGGTTGTAGATGGACTGTTGGAGGAATAGAAGATCTCTGTGTTGTAAAGAGACCGATCTGTGGCCGGAGATGGAGGAGGGTTCAGGATCTGCAATCATAAAACAGACATGTTAACTAAGTTAAGTAAGTGAGGCATGGAGTGCAGACTCACAGTGCTGCTGTGTGTACCTTTGGGTAGAAGGCTCCTTTGGTAGATGAGGAGCTGCTGGATGAAGCTCCAGTCACATGGTTCCTGTCGTAGAGAGGGGCTCCACTGCTGCTGCTGCCCATCAGGCTGACTGAGCTCAGGGTGGACTTTCCACAGGAGATCCCTGCACACACGCATCATTTATTAAGACCCAACATAACTGCTGATGGAGCACAAGTCATAGCACTGCAGCTGACAGACTGATCCCACCTTGGTAGGTGCCATGTTGGGAGCTGCTGGGGCTGATGAAGTTGAGAGGCACGTGGGGCGTCCCACTGATGTACTCATGAGGAAAGCTCCCATTAGGACCCTTGTAGCGCCGACACACCACACGCTGACAGACGAAGCACGCTCCTCCCATCACAAACATGAGCAGAATGATGGCAATGACTGGTCCAATGGGGTTGGTGGTTTCATTACTGGGAATGAAGCTTGAGGAGGGAGAAATATAATCTGCACAAGAAAAAAGAGGGAAATGTACATTGCAGGAGTGAATATGATGTGAATAAAGTGATGAGGGAAACTGCTGCTGCAATGTAGAAATATTTACCACAAGCCAGCTCATCAGAGCCATCCAGACAGTCTGAGTAATTGTCACACTGCTGTTTCTTAGTGATGCAATGGTTGTCCCCACAGCGGAACTGGTTGGGAGGGCAGACAGCTGAAAGACAGGAGGACAGGTGGGTCCAAAGGAGAACTGGATCCAGACACTCAGAACCACAAAGTCCACACTTCAAAGTTATTTCAGGTGTGGAAGGTAAATCCCTACTACAGGCAAAATGTTTGGACAAATACTTAAGACCTAAAAAGTGTACATGTCTGCATGAAGTGTGTCTGAACATGTGACATTTCACAGAAAGTTTCTCCTACAATTGTCCAGCAGGGGGCGCCCCGCCCATCCAATGAGACCGTCCGCCTCAATATAGTAATACAGTATATAGTAAGTGAAGATGTTCACAGTTAATATTGTTGATTATCCTGTCTAAGTGCCACCAGATCCCTTCATCTGCTGTTTCTGTCTCTACATGGTTGTTCATCTACTTTCAGCTCTCAAGCTCAGTTCATAGTCGGCACATTGAACTGAGCGCAAGGGTGAGCTCACCAAGTCACACCGCTTATTGTTACCGGCGTTCTTATAAGCATGCTCTGCTGCTTATATGCAGCAGAGCATGAAACCTTTTGACTGTATCAGATTGAACTTGGTAAGGAAAAACTTACATGATAGTTAGAGGGACAGAGATAGACATAGATTTATTGAAGAGATATATAAATACAATTCGTGGAAGATGAATAGAAAACATTTTTGACCTATACTGATTTGTTTCTGTATTAAATGTACCGAAAAAGTTGTAAAGTTGGTAACACCAGGCAGGCTGTTGTTGAACACGACCCTCTATCAGAGTGTTGGTGGTAGAATAGATTAGTGGTTACCATCGGTTTCACAGGTAGGTGTTGACTGATTGTCCATCACCCAAAATGAATGAAATAAGGTGGAACAATCTGTGCAACCGTGTCACACACCACACTGTTACATCATGGTGTTGTGTATTCCTTTCTCATTTTTAGGATTTAGGCAGGAAGTGGTTTAATGTCTACATTTACTTAAATTGTCATATTACATTTATAGTCTTTACATGTAGAAGTAGTACTACACCACAAGTCTAAAATAATTTTGTTTTGAGCAAAAGCTAAACTAATTTGATGAAAAACTAACAATAATAAAAATGAGGTTAGAGAAGAACGTTTTGGAACAACACAGGACAGGTACTACAGGTCAGCTGCAGGTGATGAGTGTTAGAGTGTGAACGTACTGTCACATTCATGCTCATCAGACTTATCAGGACAGTCAGGTTCTCCATCACATCGTTTCTGAGCATCGATGCAGTTTCCTTCATCACACTGGTACTGGAAGGCAGAGCAGATGGGGCAGTGCATTTCATCGCTGCCGTCATCACACTCTGGGAAGCCATCACAACGCCAGGCCATGGGGATACAGCCAATTTCTCCCGTGGAGCAGGTGAACTGCTCTGTGGAGCAGGTGGGGGGCTCTGAGGCGGATGAAGAGGCAGCAGGAGATGAAATTAGTAAAACTAAAAGCTAAGAGAAGACACTGAACATGCACAAGATACATTTTGTCCAGAGTCTGTGTTTTAAGACATCTTGGATTTTTTTCCCGTTGTTACAACTGCAAACCAAACCAACACAATGTAGTGTGTAGTGTGTGATTAATGAGAATGATGCAGAGTTTTCACTACTTTTTATTAATAAGTATCTGAACAAAATGTTTTTGTGTTCAGATAAAAAATAATTTTTTGTTCAGACGCTGAAACTCTTGCCCATTCTTTTTTGCTAAATAGCTTCAGCCTACACAGGCACACCGGTGTGCAGAGCTGACAGAGGAGGAGAGATGGAGAAGTTTGACAGAGAAAACAGGAAAACGTCAACAGAGGAAAGTAAGTGACAGCAACCAGCAGAAAAACACCAGCAAAAACAACAAAGCCATTGTAGCCTTTGGGCTTATTGTGAATGGAAAAAGGTTTGGCACTTTTACTCTCTTCTGATTAACTATAAGATGTTGAAAATTTGAGTAAATAATGTTAATAAGTTACATGCTTTTTGGGCAGGAAAGAAGCTGACAAGGCTGGCAAGTAACTAATGTTTACAGTTTAAGCTTTGAATGTTACTGTTCAGTCTGCAGTAAATGTTACAAAGTAAGTTCGTACACTGCTGTAGCTCATTTTATCAATCTTTTGATAATCAAGTATGCAGAATGCTGGCGCCAGTGTTTTGCACATATAAATAAATATCATCAGGCTCTCAAAAGTATTTCAAATGTGGGTGGAGGAGGATGCATGGCCATCCGATGCAACCTTCCTCAATTGGTTGCATTGGATTATATTTAGAGGCATCAGTGTCATAATCCTTTCTTACTTTCTATTTATTTCAGTTATGCACAAAGTTGTGTTGGTCTGTCACATAAAATCACAATGAGATACAGATATATTAATGGTGGTACTGTAATAAAATGTGGAAAAATTCAATAAGCATCAACTCTTTTCCAGGGCAGTATAACAGTGAATTTCCTCAGTATGGCCAATATTTCTCTCCACATTCTAATCAACACCGGTACTTATTTTGTCCTTCAGTACGGCTGTGGTTATGTGAGGTTTACCTCCACAGTGCAGCAGGTCTTGCAGTAAAACCAGATGCATGGGACAGGAGCAGGTTGATGTTCCATCACCCTTTGCAATGCAGATATGAGAACAGCCTCCATTGTCTCGGGAACAAGGGTGGGATGCTGGGTAGAAGAAACAACAAAGACATTTATCATAACATCGGTCTGATGAAGTGTGCAACAAGAAGTTGATGATAATGTCAAAGAGCATTAGATCTCTACCAAACTCTGATGGGTCCATCTCCCATGCTGCGTGGATAGATGTCAGGTATGATATCCGTCCCTGAATGCGTGTGCGGAACTCTCCAGTCAGTTTATCTACCCTTTCGATCATCTGCTGCTGCCGGTCAATCCAGTAGAGATGATCCCCCAGAACTGTCAGCCCCATCGGCTGAAGGATGTTGGAATCCTGCAGGACAATGCGATTGGCCCCTGAGAGAAAACAAGAAATGGACTTCAGTGATGGTTTCTTTTCTCACTCTGAACAGTTTATTTATATAGATCATTTCAGCAATAAGGAACTTCAAAGTGATGAAAACATAAAATAACAAACAGGCAAAAAACATTACCTCATAGTGTTATAATAAGTTTTGATTTTTTTTTTACATATTTGTGAAAACTGTCATGCGACAGACTGGCGACCTGTCCGGGGTGTACCCCGCCTCTCGCCCGGAACGTAGCTGGAGATAGGCACCAGCAACCCTCCCGGCCCCATTAGGGACAAGGGTGACCAGAAAATGGATGGATGGATGGATGAAAACTGTCACTATGTCTTAATTGTATAATATGAGACAAATGATCATATGCTGATGTGGATCATCCCTTGCTTGTTTTTACATTAAATAGGTTTTTTAGTAACAGTAACTAGTAATTATCTTGAATTCAATAAAAACATGTGAAAATAATACTCTATGCAAATGATTACTCACCTGTCAGGTCGCTGCTCTCGATGCGTTTGAGATCAGCATCAACCCAGAACAGCTTTCCCAGCTTGTTGTCCAGAGCCAGAGCTACAGGTCTAATCAGACCAGTGGAGAACAAGGACTCTCTCTCTGTTCCATCCAGACTCGCTCCTTCAATCTTAGCAGAGTGCTCCTGTACAGTAGTGAAGTACATGTACCTGTGGAGAGGGGTAAACCTTAGACTCTTGTGACTCTCCGTCACTCTGACGTGCTGCGGTGTGTTCACTACAACAAACGTTACCCTTTTTCTGCGTTGACCACGATGGCTCTTGGCTTATCAGTATCATCCTTGACAACCACACCGACGATGCGACCGTCCATCTTCTGAACTGTGATGGTATTGGTGGTCTCACAGGTCCAGTAAATGTGGCGACTGTAGGGGTCAAGGCTAAGGTCATGAAGCTGGTTGTCCACTTGTTGAGCAGGACTGCTAACTATGATTGAAGACTAAAGGTGACCACAGAGAGAACACAACACCAACATTTTAGTCATATGAAACTTCAGCAACTGTTTCATTGTCAGGGTTGTTAACAGCTCTTCATTTAAGTGTGTTACCATGGTGCCATCATCTCTGGCCCTTCGTATGTTCTGCCGTCCATCCAGCCAATAGACCAGGCGCTCCAGCGGATCGTAGCTCACAGCTCGGACGTTCCTCGTGACATGAATGGGAAGGATTATGTCCGGACTCTGGTCTCCTAACACCATCCTGCTAATGCTGGCCCTCTGGCTGAAGAGCAAGAAACTTGAAGGTGCTGCAGACAGAGACGGAAAGGAGGGCTTTGTCAAGAGATGAACAGCAGTTAGGGTCCATCTTTGAAAACAAGAGTTGGACTTTGCTCAGTGCGAATCGGTTAAAACAACAAATAGAGGCTGATCACATTACATGTCAATTACATTACATACATACATACTTGATAGCAACATAAAAAATGATTTAAAAAAAAAATTCACATCTTTAAAAAACTTAGAAGTTTTAAAAAGTACATTTTGGCCATAAATTAAAATTGACAATCATTCTTCTTCTCTAAGTGCTGCAGTTAAACCATTTGGCTTCATTTCAAAGAATTCTTATGCAAAACCCATTTTTCTATGAACTTGTTTTTGCTCAACAATCTTCAGCTTGGAGCACCAGAAAGTCTAAGGAATATTATATACATATTATTATTATTATTATTATTATTATTACATACTATCATTTGCAAAAAATGTTTTGCACTATTTAAGATGAAGCCACACTGCTGTGTGGAGTTTACCGTTTATTATTTTAAATCCTTGCCTCCTTGTACTTACAACTACAGTTTTTCCCGTCAGGGTTCAGGGTGTAGTGGAAGGCGCAGCGGCACTGAGCCCCAGCAGGAGTGGCCAGGCAGAGATGGCCACAGTTCCCATTGTTCTGTGAGCATTCATTGGTTCCATCCTGACGGGAGGAGTGGAACACCAGGATGTCCAGCATCAGCTCCAGCTGACCCTGAGATGGAAACAAGTGTGATGGAAACAAGGTCAGCAACTCCGCGTAGAATTCTAGTTAATTATAACATTTAAAATTTTAGAACTCTCCAAAATGGCTTCCAACTTGTTCAGTACCTGCAGGACCACGGTGCGGTTCAGCCCGCTGCGTTTGTCAGCCCGCTCAATGCTGCGCAGGTTGAAGTCTGTCCAGTAGATGAAGTCCCTATACTGAGTGAGTCCGAAGGGGTGAGGAAGGTCATCCACGATAATCTCCCTCTGAAGGCCTGGAGGACCAATCATACATTAATGCTGTCAGCCCGGTTCTGGGAGTAAGCAGTGGATCTGGCTACCGAAGCACATCTCAGTTTTCCAAAAATGTGGTTAATGATGTTTATGGAGGAATTTTTCTGCCATAATCTAGGTGCACGTACTTTCAGTCTGAAAGCAGGATTTCATGTCTTTTGTTCTCAATGCTTGTACTCAAAACTTCTCCTCGCGCTCAGACATAGTCTCCGCTCGGATTCTCTGCTTGCTTACGAAACATATTCTGCTTGCTTCTGGAACAAAAAATGCACCGTTGCCTGGGAGAAACCACGGCCTCAGCTTTCTGCTCCATGGTACACTCAGCCAGCAGTGTGCTACTGATATTAGGCAGGAGTTTGTTCACCCAACCAACTCAACCAGAGAATGTTTCATAAGGGAACAGAGCTCTGCAAGAGTGCGAGGAGAAAGGTTTGAATAAATATTACAAGTTTTCAGAAGAAAGACATGAAGCCCTGCTTTCAAAATGAAAATGGAAGCAAAAGTATTAAAAGTTTTGATAACAAAAGACATGTAATCCTGCTTTCAGACTGAAAATGTGTGCTCTCGAATTATGACAGAAAAATTCCCCCATAGACGAATTCTTTTTTTCACAAAGAGCCAGGTTGGTTTTGCATAACTTTTATTCCTTTCATGAATGAAATCATCACATGAAAACCGCGTCTTGTTTTTACTTTATCTTAGTCTGATATTCACGTTCACTGGGTAATGTAAAACATTTAAATCTGACAAACTTTTTGCCAGCTCTGTATGCTGCTTGCAGAGTTCAATTGTGTTACAGAGGAATGGGCCGAGCTCAGATGCTCCATTAATGATGACTGATGTGTGAAAACAAACCTTGCATGTTGGTGCATTCAATCATACATGTGTCCAAATCAGTCCAGTAGAGTCGATGCTCCACATAATCAATAGTCAGTCCGTTGGCACGGCCCACCTTATCCACTAACGTACTGATGGTGCTGCCGTCCATGTAGGCTCTGGCTATGCGGGGACGACCACCCCACTCTGTCCAGTACATGTAGCTGTGGAGATAGCACACAGCTTTAGGACTCGGCCTCAGACAGGGCAGTACAAAACACACCGGAAAGGAAGGACAGAAAACAGACCAAGACTATCATCAGATTTTGTGGAATGTATTGCCATAATGATAAAAGTGTTTGTTAAAGTATTTTTAAAAATTGCAGCCGTCTTGTTGCAGCCACATATGTCACTATGTACAGTCAGAGCCTGTACATAGTGACCATCCAGTATTCGATGATGATTACACTTGATTTTGATGATGGCATTTGATAAAATGAAAAAAGGATAAGGGTGGAAACATGAAAATAAAATATTAAGGAAAGAATTTAGAACATTAGAAAAAGAGAAAAGTAAGAAGAAAAAGGGACACAACAAAGTATACGTAAGGAAGAAAGGCCAGAAGGACATATTTACACTACTATAAAATGTATAAATATAAATATTTTCCAAACTCTTTTTTTTCTTTTTCCATATTTCATGAGACCTTGAAAAAACTGAACTTGTGTTCCATAGTTTCTATACTTAACTAGACTTAGCAGGAACACTTCCAGGTGACTTTCTCTGGATCATGTCAGGCAGCTCAGTAGGTTTCACTGATTTGGGCAGGTTTTTTTTTTTTGGTACTGAAGCTCACTTGGTTCGGCAAATATGTCAAGTAGTTATTAAATATTGGATTCCTACCCATTGGCAGGATCCAGAGCTAGAGATCGTGGGTTATCCAGCAGGCGTGGGTTATCCAGGTCTTTACAGACCAAAACTTGTCTGTACTGGCCATCCAAGCGGGCCACCTCAATGCGGTTAGTGCCAGTATCCGCCCAGTAGATGTTACGACCCATCCAGTCAATGGCCATGCCTTCAGGGTAGTCAAGTCCAAACTCTAGGACGTGTTCCACGGAGCTGCCATTCATGTATGCTCTGCTGATGGTCTGGTAGAGAGAATGGAGGGAGGATGAGACAAGTGTTTGCTTTTCTCTTCATCAAACATAACCTATATATAAGTGGAACCATGTCTGGTACCTTGGCCTGTATGTCTGTCCAGTAAATTCTCCTTTCTGAAACATCAAAATCAAGAGCCGAGGCCTCTTTGACTCCTGTCAGAGGGATGGCCACATCATTGCTGTTTGTGCCCAAAGAAATGCTCCTGATGCTGTCCCTTTGGAGAACATATATTCACAGCAGTCAAATAAAACCAAAGCTGTTGCTGAGACACTCACATGTTTTGTGGGACATTAAACTCACTTCTTCATTACTGCACATTAGAATCATCTGAATCATATTTAATATCTTCTCAAAAGTAAAAAGGGAAAACATGAAGTTTAAGTGAGTACAGAAACACAGAGGTTGTTACTTTAAGCTCAGCAGAAGCACAAGTTAGAAGAAAAAAACATTTTACAAATAAAAAAAGTCAAAACAAACAGCGAGCATGAGCCGAGTCAAAATCCTTTATTTATTGTATAGCTGGGATACCAGAATATTGCATTACATTAACGATATTTTTTTTACCTTACACCTTACTGACGTGTTTCTTCATTTTCTTTCATCGCATGAACTAAAGTTTTAGCATCTCAGTCACTTAACTGATAAAGTATGGGCATCAACAGAAGGGAAAGGTCTACACTAAAGGTCAAAAGCTCTTATCAAATATTACACCAAAGCAGTCATTTGTGAAATTAACAAATCCCCAAACTTTTTTGCGCTAATGCATAATTGTGAGTTTACTGCAAATGTTCCAAAGAAAATCACTTAAAATATTGGTTAAGTGATGCTAACTCCCACCTGCAGGTGGTAGTAGAAGTTTCTCACTTCTACTACACTGCTGCCTCTGACTTACTTCATGTGAAATTGTACAGTAAATTTGAATATGCGATCGAGTCATGCCCATTTGTCAGATTAAAAGTGTCTTTTGAATATAATAATTTCAAAGCAGGTGTTAAACATCCCATTTATTAAACCCATAATTCCATATAACTAAATAGGTTTTTTATTGGTTTGATGTAATATTCTAATTTATTGAATGTAGTCTGGAATCAATTAGACCAATAGTTTGCCGTTTTGTCCTACCTGTTGGTAAACAGCAGGAAGGCCTCCGGCACCACGCAGGTCCGGAGGTCTGAGAGGAGCTCCAGCCCCATGGGACAAGCACAGCGGACCGCCTGCTCACACCAAAAACACAGATGGCTGCACCCACCATTATTCTCTGCACAGTCGTTTGTACCTGAGCAGAGCAAAAACACAAGCGTTCATGTACGCTCAGTTTATCATTTTCTTTTGTATTCACTCTTCAAAAATCTCCCAAAATCTGCAAATCCTACCGTGGGTCTCTGTGACTTTGGTAGCCTTTAACCCCATTAAATCTGGCAGCTGATCGATGATGATCTCTCGCACGGCGGTGGCCTTGTGGATCCTCTCAATGCTGCGGCTCTGCCAGTCGGTCCAGTAGATGTATTCACCCAGCAGACTAAAGCCAAAGATATGAGGCAGCTTGTCCTCCAGCAGGGTCTGCCTGTTACTGCCGTCCACATTGATCACCTGAGGTAGAGACAGAAGAAGACTGTATTATAGTTTCTACATGCAGGTTCAGACAGAAGCCATAGACCCTACGCCAGTGGAGTCCTTAAACTGAAATACAAGTCACTATCATGTCACTGCTACTATTACAATATGCTTACTGATATGTTACAATGTGCAAGTTGGTGAAGAATGACTTCAGTAAGTTTAAAAGGATGTTTGGATCAAATTAAAGACAGACACTTGTATTGCTGAGGAGACAGCAATACAAGTGTCAACAGGTGAAGCAGGTACAAGAACACACAAAATCCATTCACTGCCTATACGGGCATATCACTGCAGGGTCAAGAGGTGAGACCAGAGCCCATCTCCAAGGTTACTGAACCCCAGCATGTAAATTCCATGCAGAATGACCCCGCACGCCTCAAACCCAAGACCCGACTGAGGACTGAGGATTCAGAAATCACAGAACGGTTCACAGCAGCTACAGACTAAGTTCACCAGCAACTTGGTGGAAATGTGCAGCTTTAACACATTTGAAATGAACCAGGCTGATACACACTTCCATGAAGGCCTGTAGTAGCAGAGAGAAAGAGAAAACTAACATCTGGAAAGCAATGGGCTGAGTCAGACCCATTAACGGTTGGTAAAACCCTTACTTCTTACATTTCAAGTCACAAGTAAAACTAATCAACAAAGAATCTCCATCATTAAGAAGTTTAAAAATTAAGAAGTGAGGAGGAGTGTCTCCTCTTCAGCATCCAATGGAGTGCTTCTTCACCAGATGGTGTTAGGAGTTCAGGAGGGTTAGTTCCCACCAAGACTGCCCATCCAGCATCATACTCTTTTGAGTGCAAACACACCAAAAAATAAATTGTTGTTTTCTTTTCTTGATTAGACATCATATTTGATTCTATTTTTTCCTTGCTGTAGAGATCATGCTATTGCACATTTTAATTAATTTTTGAGTTCTGCTAACCGGTAAACATTGAAGGTTACACAGTATGGTTGAAAACCTTTCATTCTAAACTGACTCTATTCTGATGGTCAGGTTAAGAAATAGAACCATATTCTATCTTAGAGTCTGAAGGATTAAGATAATGTACTTTGATTGCGACAGCAGTTCATCGTTTATTCATCTCCAGTTTATTTGTATAGCACATTTCAGTCATCATCAAAACCATCGAGCAAATATACATCAAATATATTGATCAATGTTCTGATTATTATGAAGCAAAGGCAACTCTAAGCAGTTTAAAGTAGACTGATTAATAACACCTGCAACATTGATTAGTATATTTGATGATGATTATTCTTGATGATTTTGATTATGGTATTTGATCAAATGTAATGTTTACTATTGTTTCATAATTGGTTGCTGTACTCTATTTTTATGGTGCAAAGCACTTTGAAGTGTCTTGTTGCTTGAATTAAATGCTGAATCCCCAGTGAAGTCTAGTTCTCCAGAGTTTTTCTAATTTGTTTAATTGAATTTGTTAATTTTTATTTGTTTTCTAATTTGTTTTTTCTAATTAGTTTTTCATTATATGTCTCAGGTGTGTTGAAGCTGCAGGACACCAGCCTTGTAGGCCTGGAGCTGAAGACCCCTGCTCTGGGGAAGGCTTGTAAATCCCTCCTGACATACTGAATTTTCAAGCTTTTGTGTCTCAGTATTTTTGTGTGCTGGACAAAGTCTAAGAAATCTGAACTGTCTGAGATGTGGATAAGGTGCTGTTTTGTAAGATTCTTGCTGCAGATCCCGTGATTCATTTGCTCTAGCTAAAAATGAACAAGTCTGCATGTCTGAAATCTCCACAAACAGCAGTAAATCTGTCATGATAAACCATTTAAAACTCACTGGTGGCATCAAAGAGTCGCCTGAGCTTCCAAGGTGTTAGCACTGGGAGGAATCTACAGCCACCCCCAGAAAGGCTGCAAATCCTCCTGGGTTCTCATGGCTGATATCTTACAAATGTATTTTTTCATTAGCTATGAACAATATTATTGAACAAAAACAATATACAAACATAATCTGTTATGTTGAATTTTTTTCTGAGCTCTGTTTTTTTTTTTTTTTTGCCTGCTGTTTGCCTCTAACCAGTCAGCTGATTCAGAGAAATCACTGGAGAGTTTTCAGTTAAAACCAAAACACTGCAGTCTCTCACTTCATGCTGACTGTGTGATTGCAGCCATAAATAATTCATGTCATCTTCCCAGAAACATACACTGGCAAGCAATAGCTGTGGTATGTCGGTCTGGGTGGTTTAGATTTAACCATGTCCGAATGTTTTTCACTTTCCCGTTACCTTGCACAATACTTGGTGTGCATGCTCTCTAGGTTAACGGCCTGCCCACTCAGCACTTCTCTCTTAACGGTTTCCGTCATAACACAGAGCTCTACAGTCTTCTACGCATTTTATTGAGTAGCACTTTAAATTCAAAATAACATTTAATTAATTGAAATTTAACAGTAGTAACACAAAATGTTGTGTTTTTATGACTTATGTAGCAATATTGGACTTTAAGAGAGTGGTGGTGTAGTGGTAGATCTTTTTGAGTTAGGCAACAGCTTGAGACATTGTGTACTTTAAGCATACATATCAGTTATGCTTGATAGAAGGTGACAGAATTGTGCCACAAATACTGTAAATAATTTGCTGAGAAATTTTCTTTCATCTTTTAATGTAGCTGAAAAGTGATAAAATCATCATGTAACATTTTAGCTGCCCCAACTGCAAAACAAGCAAAATGCAAACTATGTCACTTCTTGAACAAAAATACCACACAACTCCAGAAAATCTGCTTTTCAGGAGTTGTGTGGCATTTGATTCCATTAAGAACCGAAGATATGTGTGAAAACACAGCCTGTCTCAATAGAAAGTGGTAAAAGAACTGGAAATGCTCTGATCAAAAACAATTTCTCACACTTTCCCACAACCGGTCTTTCATTTTATGTAGTCATCAAGTATTGACTTTGACATTCACAACATCACATGGTTCTGCTTCTTCAAGAATAACCTCTAAACTAAGAAATGCGCCCTAATGGAGTTAATGTTGTGATAGGCAGCTGTGGACCCGGCTTTATGTTTAGTGAATGCTCATTTAAATATCCATTCACAGGCTATGAGTGAGCAAACAGAAAAAAACAACAGTCACTTTGATGGACCTCTGAACCAAAGGGGTTCTTGACCCTTCCACAAAAAATCCATTCATTTATCTATTGGACAAAATTAGACATGGCCATCTCAGTTAAAAGATGGGAGAGGGACTCTCTTTTTATTTCCTCTCCTCATTCTTTCTCTGTTCTGGCTTTTTTCAGGGAGAATTAGGCGCTGGCAGGGTAATTTTCACTCCCCCCCTTTCTGATTCAATTTTGGGAGATAGAATGCTTCGTTTCTTGATGGACACGAGGGAAAGGACAAAATGGCAGAGAAAATAGGCAAAGAGAAAAGTAACAAAGGTCTCATCAGACACGCAGAGAGATGTCAGCTCATCACAGAACACTTCACATATGGTAGCACATGGAGATTATCTGATGCACACAATAAAACAACAAGAATCCAAAGAAAAACAGATCCTACAGAGCCCAGAACCGTTAACCCCATAACACCACTTCATTCTTAGTACAAGTATCTCTCAGATTTTTAACTCCTTACCAGAGGTATTTTCCTTTAAAGCCTGCTGTATGAAGGAAATATGTAGCGAAATATAGCATACATATGAACATTTCTGTGTATGATGATCTTATTGATGCAAGAGGCAAAAAAAGTTAGAAAAATTCAACAAAATTTAAAAATGTTTTAAAAATGTGTTTTATTAAATGCATCCAATATTGTTCAGTTTTTAAAATTGTAAACTATCAGAAAATGATTTACTGTGTCAAACTTTAAAGGGTTAAACCAAGCACCAGTCAGACATTCATTAAAAGGCTTCCAACTGAGCTGTGTGTATGTGTGTGTGTGAACCAGGTTTTTACATCCTTGTGGGGACCTATTTCTCTCTACATTGTGAGGTTGTGTGTAGGCGTGTGTGTGTGTGTGTGTGTGCGTGTGTGTGTGCAATAAGCCTACTTTTACTCAGCCGCTCTTATTCCCGTTCTAGGTGCGCAGAGATCACAATTAATGTTTGTATTTTCTGCGACATGCTAACATAGTAAATACCTCATGGAAAAATAAGTCATTACAGTAGAGAGTGAAAAAGGCAGAGCCACTTTCACTAAGTGACACATCTGTTTATCTAGAATTTATAGACATATATACTCTTCTAATGTATGCTAATAATTTTTTGTGAGGCAAAAGTAGAATAATCATTGAAGATTTTTTCTTACATGAAATACTTGAACAGTTTAGTTTTCAGTTAATGCAAGTGGGAAGTATGGATCCTGTGGAAGGAGAGGAAATTCCACAGTACACACCACCCTCTTTAAACCTCATAGACAAACACACATCTACACACTGAATGGCCTTAACCATATGGCTCAGTGGTGTGGCTGAATAGAGCTACACATTCTCAATTTGCATAACCACAACAAAGCTGGTGCTTCACATGCATCTGGGTGAGTGTGTGAACACACAAAGAAAGCAACACATTGGGCAAACAACCTACACACACAATCTCTTTTTAAAAGAACGGTGCCTGTTCCAGAAGTTTATGACAAGGAGGTGGAGGGGGAGTTTCACTTTTAAAGAGAGGGGCCAGGGTGGGGAGGGGGGCAATGAGAGAAGCAGACAAAGTTAGAGCATTCCAGGCTTTATTATTCACTCCCCTCACTTTCAGAGCCAAACATGTTGAATGCTGTTCAATTTTCTTCTTGCTTGTGCATTCACACAAACACATGCATGAACACATACACATCAGAGAACAAAACACAGAGTAGCAAGTTTCTGAAACTTTATCTCAGCCACACAACCAGGACACAACCGTACCCTGACCTTTGTCCTTTAAGACGTGACACAACAAAAAAAAAAAAAACACCCCAAAAACGTTTACATTTTTGGGGTGTTTTCTTTCGTCCCTATCAGCCAGTCTAAGGCTTTCCAATTTAAATTTCCTTTAAATTTAAATCAGTTCTTGTCATGGCACAATCTGTTCTGGAAGCAAGATCAATGACATCAGATCCAAGATATACTTCCAGATTATTCTTAAAAAATACATCCACAAGGGTAGCCTATTTATTTATATTAATTAAAATACTACTTGTTTTTAGAGGACCTATTTTCATAGACAATGTTATAATTCTTTTAATGAATAATGTCTCCGATCTCATACTACAATATAGATGGAGTGTGTACACCATGTAGGCTCTAAGCAGCCTGAAATCCATAGACTCATACAATCAGTGTTTCAACAGCTTTGCAAAGGACGTCCAAACTCTTCACGTGAATAACAAGGTTCTAATTACTGGCACAGTGAGTACATGTGGTAACATCCACATCTTAGTTTGCAGATAAAAACTACATTAGTTAATTTTGCTAGTTTAAAAGTAAACACTAAAGTAAATGTCACTGATATTTGTCTTAGTATTACACAGAGGTGGGTAGAGTACTCAAAAACTGTAATCGAGTAACAGTTGTAATGTACTGATATTGTTTATAAGTTAGATGGGAATGAGGCAAGAGCTGTTTCTAATAGGACAGCACCGATTGCAGTTTTCTGGCAGATCACTGATTACTCATCTTTAAAAAGCCTGACCTGCGGATTTCGATGTTGATGAATACCAATTTTTTTTATCTGAAATGTCGTTAAATAAAGCACGAAAGTCATGGAGTTTGTAACAGTGGGATGATTGTTGTTAACTAAAAACATGCAGACATGACCTGGGTGTAATCTTGTCCTGATTACACCCAGTGCTTTACTCCCTCCGCTCATCCCCACCCTTGGTCACGGCCCTCAGTGTCTCTTGACACCACCCACTTTGGTGGAATTTAAAATAAAATTGTTTGTGTTCAGGGTTATGCGTTTACATCAGTTTTAGTTACACTTAAAAGGTGTACACATACAGTACAAAACAACAAGGGTAAGTTGCTCAAAAGTTATTGGTTTCAGCTGAGAGGCTTTGATCCATGACTTTTGTGTTCTGATCAGGATATCTCATTTTTAAATATCTGGCGTTATTGATATTTCTTGATCCAGGGTGTTTTTATTTAAACTGACACAATTTACACCCATATCATGTTTTTTAATATTTTTTTATTTAAAACACTTCACTATCAGGAGGATTCCAGTGTCCTCAAGGACACATCTAAGTGTTTTAAGGATGACTGTTAAAGGGTTAAGATTGATCACTAAATAATAAGCCTTAGAACTGTCCTTTCACACTCATGTCAACACTATAACATTTTGGCAGCATAGCACCAAAAATCTTGCTACACTCCTACAATGAATTGTAAGATTTGTTCCAGATTTTAAAATGTTTTTTAACATAAACTAGTATTTATGAACTCCAGATACTCGCTCTGCTGTATTTTAGTACCCTGGCCATTGCGTTCTGGTGCAATTCCACTTGAAAAAAAGGTCTCACTTCCAGCACAGTCTGGATTTTCTCCCCTTGACTTGGATTCTCTCCAGTCGATTTCCTACCAGGCCAGTCAGCAAACAGAAGAAGAATTTGTGTACAATGACATTGTTTTTCTGCGTTGATTAAGAATGTAGTCTGCTTGTAGTTCTAGCAATGGCAGCGGAGGACTCAACAAAATATTGAACTAACATTAACAGCTGCCTTGTTTGGATCAGCACTTCTCTCTTTGCAGTGTAGGACAGTTCCTGTAAGCTTCTTAGCGTTGAACTGGCATGCTACACATGTCACGCCAACATCACGTTAGAAATTTGGTAAAATTTAAAACCTCAACACAGCCCACGCCTCCAGGAAGTAATTGTTTTTCAATAGGAAGTGAAAATTTTATTAAACCACAAGTATCCTTCTTCAGCAGGACTGTAAACAAATCACACCTTGGGGTTTTAGTGCATAAACCTTAACAAAAATCAGAGAAACCCATAAACACCCACAAGAGTCAAAGAGTGAAAATATCGTCACCTTTATCAGCTATTTCATTTCAGCAAGATAAAACAGGGTTAAAATGTGGGAAAAATGGCTTTGAAGTGGCTCCTTTCACCCTGACAGAGGATGGGAGGAAGGGTGAGACGGAGCAGCCGCCCCTTTTCAATTGGTAAGCATTCAGCCAGAAACTTGGCTATTCACTGTTTTGTTGCACTCTTCTCCCTTCCTCTCTCTGCTGCTATGCAAGTAGCAAACATTAACACAAGCAAACATTGAGAATTATGGTCACAGAGTTACAGGGACACCACAGCCAAAGTCTGGGTAAATGAGAGAAAATGCAGGGGGAAAAAACGCTCCAACAGGAACAGGAGTAAAGCGAAAAACAAATAGACAAACGAAGTGTAAAACATGTTGTAAAAGAAGAGAAGATGCAGTGATGTTGGCAGAATGAAGGAGAACAGAGATCACTTGCTCAAAGGGATCTAGAAGCTTTGGAGCAGGAGGGGGAGGGCACTATAAAAAACTCCCCAAACCCCACCTCAATTTATTGTTCTCTATTTTCCAAACCCCTTTCCCTATAGTTAACAATCCCACTAACATCTGGCTTTTAGTGCTGTGGGAAAGTTTTCAGTTGGCATTTAGTCCTGCATCAATCAGCCCTGCTATATCTGCAGGTATTTGGCTACTGCTAACGTTGTGACATAGCAAACAGCACATTTTCTTCACAATTATCCAACTGTTAACTCAACACACACAATAGGTGCAACAAAGAGACATAAATAGCTTACACATTTGTTACCAACATTGCTGGGATTCAAATTTCAAATAAGGCATGATATTACTTCATATTTGCACCTACTAAAAATACTTTTCAAAACACATCAACTTAAGTGGCAAAATAATCAGTTTGACACTGTCATCCCACCGTGTGTCAGAATTTTATTTCTGCTTAACATCTCAGTGTGTGTTATCAAGATCAGATTGAGAAAGAGTTGAAAGTGATGAGAAATGGTTCAAACTTAAACTCAAATTGTTTAGTAAATGCTCGTACATTTTCTGCAAAAACAGAGAAATGTCTTCTCTCTCTGTGGCTCCAGGAACATTTGCTTTTTATTTATTTTGATAGTTTGTTAACAACTTATCCTTGACACATTTTCTGGCCAGCACTGTCTTCTTGTGCAGTGTCTGACAAATACTGTGATTAGAAAGAATTTTTAAATGGATATGTTTACCACTAATAAATCAGTTATAAATGGGTTTCTATGGCTGAAAACCATAAAAATGTGCATACCGCTCCAATGGTATAAACCCTTTAATGTCAGAGAAAGTTCAGGAGTAGAAATAGTTGGCAGTGAATTCTCAGAAAAAAGAAAGTGCAAATGATTCACTGGAATGTACATTTCAGACTATGCAGTAACATTCAAAACTTTTTAAAACTGTAAACTTGGTTACTTGTCAGCTTAAATTGTTTATTCCTTTTCAAAAAGGCATATAACTTTTTAACATTTCAGTGCAAAAATTGCAAAATTGCACTGCTCATATTCTAGCTAATCAGAAGAGATGAAAAGTGCAGACATTTTTTCACTCACAGTAAACCCAAGGACTGTGCAAGCTTCGTCATATGTCCTGGTCTGTTCTTGCTGACTACTGTTGCCTTATTTGCTTCTGCTGCGTTTTTTCTGTTCACTCTCACAAACTTCTCCACCTCTGTCAGCTCTGCACACCAGTGTGCCTGTGTAGGCTACTTCTTCTACTGTGTTCAACAGTTTTTGTTCAGCCATGAATAAAGCAACTGGCACAGAAAAATTCTCCTGCCTCTCATCCCGCCTTTCTCTCGTGAACTTTCTCAGTTCCTGTGGAATACTTCTGGAGCATTTTAGTCGTTTCTACTTTTTGTCCTGGGATTCTCTGAAAGGCTCTGCATTGGTTTAGAGCTTTCTAAGAAATCAGTTAAATAAAAACATTTGTATTTATCGGACTCATGTTGAGAGAGTGATGACATTCTCTAGAGCACAGGTGTCAAACTCCAGTCCTAGAGGGCCACTCCCCTGCAACTTTTAGATGTGTTTCTGCTGCACCACACCTGAATAGAATAATTAGGTCATTAGCAAGGCTCTGGAGAACTGATCTATACAAGGAGGAGGTAATTAAGCCATTTCATTCCAGTGTTTTGTACCTGTGGCACATCTAAAAACTGCAGAACACCGGACCTTGAGGACTGGAGTTTGACACCTGTGCTCTAGAGTGATGTTCGCATTTCATGGGTATGTGGCAAATTTCATAAGCACTTTTCTGGAATCTCACTGACCAGTCAGAGCACCTCAACACTACAAGGCTTTCACAGATCAGTGGTCAGTGTAAACTTCAATGCCTGGCTGAGGACATTTACCAGGGACAGCTGGATTTGATCTTGAATCTTCCCAAGTGCCAGACAATTACTTTTCTCAGCTGGTCCTGGTCACTGTGGTACACTAATATACTCAACGCCTGCTGTGAAGGGTATTTGTAATTTTGAGTGTGCAGTAGGCTGACAGCAGTAAATCACTGCAGTTTATTTGAGTCACTCAACTGTTTTGCCATTTCCTCTCATTCAGTTGGAGTTAATGACAATCAAGTTGAAATTCAGCTTTCTTTCCTCTTGTGCTACATATATTTCTTGACCAGCTAAGCAACTGAAAGAGGCTACATGCTGATGGACTTACCTCTATCTTGTCAGTTTTAGCATCTCCCCAGTAAAGCTTCCCTGCTGTGTAGTCTATGGCTAATCCATTGGGCCAGCCAAGAGAACTGTTGAGCAGAACCACCCGAGCTGTTCCATCCAGGTTTGCTCTCTCAATCTTAGGATGCTGACCCCAATCTGTCCAGTACATAAAACTGAAAAAAAAAAAGAGTCAATGTGAGAAGACAGACATCAGTTAAAGATATCAGCAAATATGCAAACAAGAAAGCCATGTTTTTATTTTGTTATTTTACTGACTTATTTCTGTCATTCATCTTGTTAGTGTATTTTAAATCTGCTTCAACAGGCAATGAATGGCATTTTTGCAGGAACTTTTAGTGTTAGGATAAGGAATTATTTGGAAAGGGATCAAATCAGAGCTGTTTTACTTAAATAAAGATAGAGAGAACCAGCTGTGACAAATTCAGACAAACAACACCTACCCATTAACAGGATCCACAACAATGGCTCTGGGTTCCTCCAGGTCATCCGAAATCAAAATTTTTCGTGATGTTCCATTTAGTCTGGTAACCTAAAACAGCATACAGCAATAATAAAAAGAAGTGCAATGACATGTTTACTGTCACATGAAGTGTCATCTCTGTCCAGTTGTAAAGAACAGAGATAAGAAATTGTTCTGTACCTCAATCCGATCAGTGCCGGTGTCAGTCCAGTAAAGGTTTCTGGCCACCCAGTCAACAGCAATGCCATCTGGGTGGTTGATGTCCATGGTAACCAGTATCATGGCATTGCTGCCATCAATGTAAGATCGTCGTATGGCCCGAACCTCATCATCTGTCCAGTAGACAAAACCTTCAACTGGGTCATAGTCTATAGCTATAGCATGTCGAATGTCATGAACCTGCATGAGAAGAGTGATAAAAACCTCAGAGCCTCATTCTTATAACAAAGTCCAACAGTTTTGTTGGTGTGTGTGTGTGTGTGTGTGTGTGTGTGTGTGTAAGTGAGTGTATTCACCTGTAGCACTATGTCAGTGAAATCTGGCAGATCAAGTGAGATTCTCCTCAGGTCTGTCCTTCTAGCCAGCAGCAAAACCTGCTCTGCACCTGATCAAGATACAAACGATCTTCATGTTGAGGACCATCAATGTGTAACCAGCTCATTCAGTTCAAACAGTCACCCTACATTACATTTGCTTTTTATTTATTTTGATAGTTTGTTAACAAGTTCAATCTTTATATGGGCAATAAGTCCTAATTAATAACAGTAACAATAATAATACGACATAAAATGTAGAAAGTCTTTTTTGAAATGCATTTTAGAAAGGAGACCTCTGGAGGCAAGTTTGAATTTATTGTGGATTTCAGATTCTGTCAAAACACCCTGTTACTTCAAACAGCACCTTGATCACATGCTGTTTGTAGTTGTCACTTACCCTGTAAAGCTTACACAGTTTTATATTCTTCTGTTCAAATCACTGAAAATCAATAATTTGCAACAAAACTTTATGTCTGTGTCTTCAAAACATTAAATAGCTCTAAGCCACAGTATACACAGCATTTCTGCAAATTAAAGGGTTTTTCTTGTTCTGACTGGCCTTTCATAACTAATTAAATGTAGGCCAACAAGATCCCAATCACAGTCCACACAGAGAGGTGAACGATTCGGCCTAAATGAGGAAAACCAGCCAGGAAATATCATGGGAGACAGTGAATAGAGGAGGAAAAGCTTCTGCACTTCAGCCCTCATCTTCGCTTCACTTCCTTTTAAGACCCTTCAAGACCACTGACTAAGAGTCAAATAAACACGCACGCACACGCACACGCGCTCTGTCTCTGCTGCCAGAACACTAACAAACACTTCAATTTAACCAGCCAAGCAAAACAAATTAGAGGCACATACGCAACAGACGTTCGCCCAAACTACAGGCTTACACAATAAAGCATTGTTGTTTTTATTGTTAACAGTGGCCAGGCGATTGGTTGGCATGCTTCATTCAGATTTATTGCCTAGCCTCAGAGACACACACACACACACACACAAACCTTTACTCAGTATTTACTTTTTGCATAATAAGGCTCCATTGTTTTAACATCGTGGGAATCAATATGGCAGCTGGTCAGTTAGAGATTCCATGTGTCTTCTGAGATGTCTCTGTACAGATTTTCAGGATGATGGTCCCGGTGCCGCATCACATTCCAACACCAAAGACACCTCTAAGTTCAGCGATACCACACACTTACACACCGATTATTTCAGTCATCTCCACCTACGGCTAAAATCAATTTTATTCCTTCAAAGAAGAATAATCTTGTTCCCAGAGCTTTTCAGCTACTTCATTATAAAGTTCATATGTTAAAATAAGTTTGGGAGCCAGATGACACAAACACACACTCTTTTAGAGCTTTAGAAGTGGCAGCAACTACAAATATAGTCTGCATAGACAATCCTTCAGTCATTTTCGTTTCTAAAAATGAAAACATTATAATATGCAAGAGCAGCTGCATTGGGTGTTAGACCATGCTAACATACACTTAAAATCATAGAAAAATATTAAAATAGTGCAAAAAAGCTGGCAAAAGCAAGGTGGCATATACTGAGCAATGACGTCATCGGCATGCTTATTTCTGGATGACACCATGATATACACTGGATGCGAACTTGAAATGTTTAATTTTTTATCCTGGGAGAGCTTAACTTGCAAATAATTCTTATTCAGGGAAAATAGCTACAGAACTGCACAGAAACAACCCATCATCATCGATGGCCTTCAGGAAGCAGCTCCTGTTCAAATGCCACTTTATCCCCGCAGGAGTTACAGCAGGAGAACCTTCTCTGCTCCCAAACAAGCCTAACTGTGTTTCTATCCAGCAGTCCAGAGTTAGAGCAACACTGTGCTCAGGTCTCTCCCACATGGTGGTCGGATGAGCCTCAGCCAAACACGTCACCCAGCACCGAGGCAGAATCAGTAACACTGTAAAGGACTAAAATCTCACAGATTGTTGGATAAACCATTAGTTATGCAATCAAATGAACGAGAAATGAACAGGGCCCTCCAAACGCTCTGAGAACACTCCCTCCCAACTCATCTCTGCTGAACTATCCTCATTGTTGATCATCCTCCAACCCCTTCTTCATACTCCTTCAGTCTTTATCATCCCTCACTGTGAAACTACTACAGAGTCAATAAGCCATTTAGCTCTTATCAACATCATTTTATCCATTCTTCCCCGTTCCTCATTTTCTTTTCCTAAATGTTTTAGGAAACACAGATCTAATAAGTGGAATGTTTTAGTCAAACTGCCCTTTTGAAGATTTATCTGATTACTATCGTGGTATATAAATAGTTTTTGCTCTTATAATCCCGTCATGTTTTTTAAGCTTAGTGCATTCATTGCCTCTGCCATATCTGTAGCAACCACTTTTTTAAATGCAATAAAGCAACTCTAAAATAACAAAGTTACTACTGAAGTGAGTGGACTTGCAGTTTAGGTTTGTACTAATGGACATCAGACACATACCTGGCTTGCATGTTTTTCCATCTGCTTTAAGCTGGACTCCCGTCGGACAGGCGCAGCTGTAGAAAGGCTGGAGCGGAGAGAGCAGGCAGAGGTGACTGCAGCCTCCGTTATCGTTGCTGCATGGGGTCTGGACTGAAAGAATACAAAAGAAAACACAGAACTTAACGACTAAGAAAGATTAGGCTTGATAATGTGAATATATAAACTAGGGTGCAATATGTTTTTTTATAATGTGAATAGTCATTTATAGATAAATGATGAACTTCTGTTGTTTTTTGTCAAAAATCTGGAAAACTTAGATTTCATCAGAATTTCAATACATAATTTATGTCCAAAGAAAAATCTAATAATCCAGACCAATGGTCACGGCTACTCCTGAATCCCAATTAGTGCCAAAAAACTGAACATCAGAATAGTTTCTGAGGAGGAGGCTCTTGACACACTAAAAGTAAAAAGCAGGGAGGTTTCTGGTTTGGTTTTAAAAAGAGTGTTTAACTTTACTTAAAAATAACAGAGACATTCTCCGGCCTGACTTTGTACAAAATTCAAATATAAACATTAATTTTGTGTTAGAAAAACTGCTTCACTCCTCAGTCCTATACTGCAAACAACCAGACCAACCACAGCAGCTGTCTTTTCTTCCTAATCACAGCAGGAGGCTGACCCAAACACAAAATAACAGCTCATCTATCATCTCTAATCATTAATATAAGTTAGGATCAATAGCAACATTTCTCATTTAGAAAATAATTAATCAAGTACTTAATATGTTCAAACACTATTACTCGATTCAGTGTTATATTGATCGTTAAACATAGGTATTACAATCCACTTACTGTAAGGCTGTCGATAAGGCTCCAGAACCTGGATGTCCATTGGAGAATAAATCCCACCGAGGATCTCTCTGGTTTTGTCTCCACTGTGTTTGTTACAGGCATGGATGGAGCGAGTCTGCCAGTCAGTCCAGTATAACGTCTCCTTAGACAATGTTAGTGCAAAAGGATGGGTCAGGGTGCCCTCCACCACTGCTTCTCTGTAAGATGAAAAAAATAAATAACACTTGATGACAACAGAAATTTTTGTGGTGGAATCTACCTAAACTACTTAGAAATATGGAAACATTTCCTTAATTTGGAGAATAAAAATCTCTACAGATGTTAGGATTCTGAGTCGTTTTGTGGATTGTTTATGTTGTTTTCCTTAGTTTTTTCTATTAGTTCTGCCTTGTTTCTATTTTTACTTCAGCATCTTAGTGACTCTATGTTTATTTCTTGCGTCTAGTCCTTTTCTTAGTTAATCAAATTTTTATTATGTTTCTTATGTCTAGTTATTTTGTTAGATTCATTTCCTAGTCCCCAGTGTATTCTCCATCAACCCCATGTGTCACCTCCTCTTCCTCTCTCTCTCTCTCCTCAGCCTGCCTTCTCCTCTCTCCCCTCACACCTGCAACCCGTTAGTTCATTAGCCCAGGTCTTTTGTCCAGCATTCAACCTCCCAGTACGTAAGCACCTCATTCTCAGTCATTCCTTGCTACTCTTCTTCTTGTCTACACCCGTTATTTTTCCCATCTGTTCCCTGCCCTCTCTTCCAACCCCCCCGCCCCCCCCAGATCTTATAAGGCTTGTTTTTTTTTTTTTCTTATAAGCTTTTGTTCTTAGTTTTTTTTGTTTGTTTTTTTTTCAACACTATCTGACGTCTCAAGTCTGCTGTATTTGATATTTATGAAACCTTTACTTTATGGAAACAAAACAATAGGGATTGTTTGTATTTCTAAAATGTTATCTTGTCTCCTTGATGTGAGCCAATATGATTGCTTCATTTATAAGGGTAATTCATCATCACAACCCTTGTAATAACAGACGTTTTCACACTTCTTGATGGTGGGTGATGATCCTGGCTAATAGTTAGCTAATACAAGCAGAAAGGTCCTCTGTTTAACCACACAGTCTCATAAATAATGATGGTGTTGAATATCTGGCATATATATTAGATATAAATAATGCTTGGATGGATAAAGATCAAATATTATATCACGGTACATAAAACACTAGAACTGAAAGTAGGTATATTTCACTTTTAGAATAACTGTGTAGTGAAAATAATAATGCAATAACATTACAAGTGGATTTATGTTTCCTTCTCAGTAGAACTAAAAGTGCATCATTAATGAGAAAGTACACAGTGATAGAAAAAAGTAACAAGTAGCTAAACAGACAAGTAAAAGCTATGCAAAATCAACTATGTAACATCACTGTGAAATATGTTTTGTTGCTACGCAGAAAATGCTGATGCCGCCATAAAGGCTGGAAAGCCCAGATTTGAGCAACACGATTTTCTGTAACCAGAACTTGCTATTGCTCACTAATAGTATAAACAGTGGTTGTGGAACTACTGCTGTGCCTCTAAAGGAACAGAGGCTAACTTGGTCAGACAGCTCCAATATATTGGTTTGGACTCAAAACACCTCCACCACATTCCAACATAATTTACAGGCAGAAATCAGTTCCACAGAACAGATGCTTTATGCCTGACTCTGCAGTATAAACACATTAAAGACTTCAAAAAAGGAATCAAAGCTTTAAGTGCAGGAGATTTTTTGCCTTTATGTATGCCTTTTTACTGACAGCAGATATCACATAAAAGGCGAAAACAGACATGGTGAATGATGTATGCCAAGCAGATAACAAAGGTTCCAGGCTAGATATGGAAATCTTACCTGATCGCAACAGATCAAAGCAAGCCTAAATTTTCACTGTTTTCATTTTCTTATTTGAAAACTGTTGACCTCAGCAAAATCATGTGCTTTGATATGCTGTGGCATCATTGATCTTATTAATTTGGTGAAGAGAGATAGAGAAATATGTCAAGATTTAGAAAAACAGATGTGAACGATGCACTGGAGAAAGGAAACTAAATCCAGAGATGAGTGTGTGGAGCTGTGTTGGTTTTAACTGAGGCCTTCATTCCACAGCTCTGTTTGTCTTGGACTTTTCTTTATTTTTCTTTAAATCTGTCAGTATAGCTATTCTGTTTCTTACTCCATTACCATTATTATTTTTTTATTTATTGTTTTTTAAAAAGCAGCTCACAGAGGAATATTAAATATGGGTTTTCTAGAATTTAAGGTTTTAAACCATAAAAACTGTGTATCTTGAAATTCATCTTTTAAACCAAATGCACAAGTTAACTTTGCCCTTCATGTTGAGATAACACCATGTGAAAACCCTCAGTACACAGTGTACTACACAGAAGACTATAATGTTGTCCCATATTACAACAGCTTCAAACATGAGTAATGCAAGAGTAGTTCACTGGTGAAAGCAGCCATAATTTAGGATGAATCTTCTCTGGCTGGATTGTATTAGAATGAACTTGTATGAACTAAATTAACCAAATGGAATCGTATTACAAGTGCAGCAAAAGCTCCGTATTCAAACTCAATCTGGAGGAATAGGTCTTTTGCATCTTGAATATTTCTATGTGAAAACAAGTTTGTCCAATGAAAATAAAGGGAATTGAAATAATCCACAACAACTCTACCAAATGCAGTCCATAAATTGACAATAATTTAGTCATTCATTTTATATAAAATATGACTACAGGCATTGTTTGTTGAAATATTAATAGAAAATGAAATGATAAATTCAATGTACGCAGGTTTTATAAGACACCTACTTGTTTGACATGATTGGAATAAATGCTAGGTGTATATAGATATTTTTTAAGTAGAAACCACTTCCAGAGTAGAGGGTCTGATGTGGTGGTGATGTACACTATATTGCCAAAAGTATTTGCTCATCTGCCTTGACTCACATATGAGTTTAAGTGACATCCCCTTCCTGATCCACAGAGTTCAATATGACGTTGGTCCACCCTTTGCTGCTAGATCAGCTTCTACTCTTCTGTGAAGGTTGTCCACAAGGTTTAGGAGTGTTGATGGGGATCTTTACCATTCTACCAGAAGCGCATAATGAGGTCACATACTGATGTTGTACGAGAAGGCCTGGCTCTCAGTCTCTGTTCTAATTCACCCCAAAGATGTTCCATCAGGTTGAGGTCAGGACTCTTTGCAGGCCAGTCAAGTTCATCCACACCAGACTCTCCATCCATGTCTTTATGGACTTTGCTTTATGCTCTGGTGCACAGTCATGTTGTAAGAGGAAGGGGCCAGCTCCAAACTGTTCCCACAAAGTTGGGAGCATGGAATTGTTCAAAATGTCTTGGTATGCTGAACTTTCACTGGAACTAAGGGGCCTGAATAACAACCCCACACCATAATCCCCCCTCCACCAAACTTTACACTTGGTACAATGCAGTCAGACAAGTACCGTTGTCCTGGCAACCACCAAATCCAGACTCGTCCATCAGATTGACAGATGAAGAAGTGCAATTAGTCACTCCAACGAATGCCTCCACTGCTCTAGAGTCTAGAGTGCTTTACACCACTGCACCCAACGCTTTCCAATGCACTTGATGATGTTTGACTAGGATGCACCTGCTCCACCAAGGAAACCCATTCCATGAAGCTCTCTGAACACTGTTCAGAGAGCTGTGTTCAGAGATCTGAAGGTCACATGAAGTTTGGAGGTCTGTAGTGATTGAATCTGCAGAGAGTTGCCGACCTCGTCGCACTATGTGCTTCAGCATTCGCTGACCTCGCTCCGTTAGGTTACGTGGCCTACCACTTCATGGTTGAGTTGCTCTCTTTCCCAAACACTTCCATTTTCTTATAATACAGCTGACATTTGACTGTGGAATATTTAGGAGAGAGGACATTTCACAACTGGATTTGTTGCACAGGTGGCATCCAATCACAGTTCCACAGTGGAATTCAGTGAGCTCCTGAGAGTGAACCACTCTTTGACAAATGTTTATAAAAACAGTCTGCATGCCTAGGTGCTTCATTTTATACACATGTGGCCATGGAAGTGATTGGAACACCTGATTTTGATCATTTGGATGGGTGAGCAAATACCCATTTGCTCACCCATCCAAATGTGGATATTTTGTGTGATATTTTGTGGAATCAGCCCTCTACAGGGTTTATTGATATGCCTCGGCTGTGAGGGATATCACCAACTCCAGTTGGGATTATTGGCTAGCTGTGACTTAGCTTGTCTTTGAAGGTTTAAGATATAATTGTTTTATGAAAAAGACTAGTGAAGTGAATCGGAGCTCCATATCTGTGCTACACTAAGGGGCTGCTTCCACTTTAATCTGATAGAACTGCATTTATTTATCTCTGGTCGAACATCTAATCTACGTCAAGTGATCAAAACTGACTTAAATTATTTTACATGAAACACAGATTCATTAAAACACTAATTTATATTATTAAAACTTTTATTCTATTTATGAAAACACAAAAGGGCAAATTTTAAATGTTTTTCACCCTCAAATTGGATTATTCTAAGGTATCCAAATTCATGAAATACATAGATATATACAGCCTTCAGTATGGGAAAGTCAAACCTGTACTAGATGATACATTAATTACACATTATTTAAAACGCATTTTGTGATTTTAAAAAACGTTTTCTATATTTATGTCAATGAAACAGAATTCTTACGTTTCCCAAAATCTTATAAAATGTTGGTTTCTTCTAATAATTATGAACCAAATATCATCTTGTCTTATGAGCTATTCCCATGTCCCAATTAGCTACTGTTCTAAATAGATACTGGAATCTCTAAGGGATCTGACTAAGTACTGCATACATTGGTGAAAAGAATTTCTCAAACATGCATGAACGAGTCAAAGCAACACTCTGGGTATGTTTATGACAAGACAAAGACATCATAAGATGATATAGTATATATAGTATTCCATTTTAATATAGATATATTTAATATAGATATAGTATTCACTGATTAGGAGTTTGAAAAATTTATAGATCAAGTCAAATCAGTTCAGTCATTAATAAACAAAAAAACACTGACAATTTTATCTTTAAACACTCACCCCACTCATTTGTATGTTAAGATATCTGGTCATAATTCAGATATCTGAATTTTAACTATTATTGAGACTTTCATTTTCATCCAGCCTTATGTTACATAAAGCGTACCGTACAGATCCATCCAGGTTGGCTCTGTGAATGAAGCTGAGCTTGGCATCGGCCCAGTACAACTTCTCCTCCACCAGGTCTATGGTGAGACCATTGGGCCAGTGTATGTTCTTATTCACTATGACTTTCCTGTTAGGAGACAGCAGAGCACAAGTAAAGTTAGTGTCCTTAGCTTATTTTCATACATTTGCGGAGTATATTTGTATGTAAATGCATTTTGTTTGCCTTTCAGCTTGGTCATTTAGACATCATTTTTATTTTAGTCATGTGATGTCGCCGCCACAGCTGGCTGCCTGCAGACGCAGCTCCCGTCGTGTGTGTTAATCTGTGTATATTTGCTGTAACCGATTAAGAATCCGTGCTTAAAGAACCCATAGATCATCAGTTAAGCTTTCCACAATGGCTGGATGTGGTTCTGTCGCTGTTCTCCGCGTTCTTCTGCTACTTTTTCTACTCTTTGTTACGGAGAACCTCGCGGAACGGAGTAGCGGCATTGTTTACTCGCGTGAACAGCTGATTGCGCTGTGTAAGCCTCTGCTGCTGCCCGGAGACAGGCCTGTGGTCCCAGAGGAGTTACGGAGGAGACGACGGGGCTGCAGGTCTGGAGTTAAACGGAGGGAGAAGAGGAGACGGCACAAACCAGCGGTACCGGCGATTATTGTGGGGAACGTGAGTTCTTTAGGAAATAGGACAGACGAACTCACGGCGCTGGTTAAGACCCAGAAGGAGTACTGGCAGTGCAGTATCTTCTGCTTCACGGAAACCTGGCTGCACTCGCTTATTCCGGACTACAGCGTGGAGGTCCCTGGATTTTCCTTGGTGCGGGGGACAGGGACTTTTCCAAGAGTCAGAAGAAGAGGGGCGGCGGGATTGCACTTTATGTGAGTGAGAGGTGGTGTAATCCCGGTCATGTTAACGTGAAGGAACAGATTTGTAGCCCGGACATTGAACTTCTGGCTGTGGGAATGCGGCCGTATTATTTACCGAGGGAGTTTACATCCGCCATTTTGATCGCTCTTTACATTCCCCCATCAGCTGATGCAGCGGTGGCCTGTGACGTCATCAGCTCCACCGCAGCCAAACTCCAGACTCAACACCCGGACGTTGTTATTGTGTCTTGTCTCTATGCTGTAACTGCGAAGTAATTTCCCTGCTGGGATGAATAAAGTACTTCTATTCTATTCTATTCTAGTCTATTCTATGTCCAACATTCTAGCTTCAGTTTGGTAAATTGCCCCAGGGCAAGCATCTTATTTACATGCATGAGTTATTTACATGTATGTGTTCTCTAGCTTGTTCTACAGTCAATAGTCTGGATCTGTCAGGACTCAGACTGATCAGCATGAGAGTACAGGACCACAATGAGAGGAGCCAGTGGCCATTTTTGATATGGGCAACATACCCCCCCCCCTCCCCCCACGCTGTTGACAACTTCTTGGAGGGGAGGGGGGAGAGTGCTGGAAAGGGGGTTCACCCAGGGCACCAAACAGGCTAGGACCGCCCCTCAGAGGAGTGCAGAAAGAGATCTTGTACATTTAAGTTTCAACCCCAGCATGAAGGCTCAGATCTGCCTGTTATTCTACACTTTGTGGTACCTGCTGCTGCCATCCATGCCAGCGCGTTCTATCCGAGGTTCCTCTCCCCAGTCTGTCCAATACATGTATCTGGAAGAAAACAGTTTAATAACATGGTAATATACAGTTGCATAATGACGTCCACCATACCTTTATTTTATACCCGCAACTGCTTTTCTTTAAGTGTTAACTAATAAAATGTTTTAATTGTCTCTGATTGAAAATCAGAGATAATAGTGATGTGTGCCATCTCAGCATTTACTCTGCCATTCTCCAAGAGGGGTGGGGCGCTCTGCCCTGCCAACAAGATAGCCCACCCTCCCTCAAGGAGATCATGGCATGTAATAATTGTGTTAATACATGATACGTGTTCACAGTTAATGATATTAATGATATTAACTGTGAACTCCTCTACTTTTAGCTCTCTTGTGAAACACCAAACTTTACAAATGCTGGCTAAACACATGCGCTTTATATGCTGTCACCAATGCTGGAACATGAGCTCACACGAAGGTGACACACGCTCTGAGCAGCAAACAGAGAGAGTATAAAAAACATGTCACACAAAGTTGTAAAATCAGCCAATGATATCTAGTTTTTTTAAACACACCAAATCTTGTTTTGATAGCAGGATTTGCGTTCCTGGGAATAGCAGCAGAAAGAATTCTCCTCCTGGTAAATGTGGCAAAGGTACAAGTTTATGAAATAACCCAAATGCTTCATGCCCTGACCCTGACCCTTACACAAAGCAAAAATCACTGAAAAAAATGTTTTCACATTTCCCATCAACTTAATGTCTTTTAATACAAAAATACAGTGAACCGCCTTGGAGCATCGACCACCGGGCTTAACAGGTTTTCTGAGGGAAACCCTGAATGATGGATAGATAATAATATGTTATCTATTGATAGAAGTTGAATGAAGAACATTTTCAAGATTTTTTTCCCCTAAAATATTGGAATAGGAATATTCCGAGCAGTATGTAGACATATTCAAAGCATGCTCATGTTCTTTTTCAATAAAAGACCAAATCCCTGAGAGAAGCACTGCATCTTATTACATTTTGACAAAAAATAACCGAGTCACCATAAACAGAGTCACTGGAAAACTTCCTCCATAAAACAGAAACTGTATAATATCATATACAGTCCCACAAAAAAGGGTTCTGAAAAAAGTTTCTGATCAAACAGCTACTGACACCTTCTGACACTGCACACAGCAGCCTCTAGTAGTATGTGTGTGCATTGCTTTATGGGGTTTAAAATAGTAAATAGCATACACATGTACATTGTTTTATCAAGTCCAGAGGACTCCAAAGCACTTTACACTATATTCAGTCAGTGGGACCCTCTGACCACCAGCATCAGGCAAAACGGATGAAGTGTCTTAGCCAAAACAACAACAGAGGCAGACAGAGTAGGTATTCAAACCAGCAACCCACAGATTGAGGGACAAACTCCTACCACCTCCGCCATCTAGACATTGTGATTAACTTGATTACCTTTGTCCAGGATTAAGGGCAATAGCCCTGGGCTGGTCCAAGTCCATCCAAACTAGGACTTTCCTGGAGGTGCCGTCCAGGTTGGCGACTTCAATCCGATTGGTCTCTGAGTCTGTCCAGTAGAGCTTCTTCCCCAGCCAGTCACAGGCTAATCCATCAGGACTGTTCAGCCCAGACACAACCACTGCTTGGCCAGTTCCCAAAGCCTCCTTAAGAGCTGCAAGAACAACACACTCTTAGGAGTAATGTTACCAGGAGATAATACATTTCCAGTTAAATCAAAGACATGTAGCCCACAGAACAGGAAGTACAAGTTACTGGGGCTCAATTTTCAACTTGAACTGTGAGCAGCAGATCAGACACTTTCACATCTGATTTCTTTCTTCCAAGTCAGAGAATTAACACCAACAGGTAGAAACTGTTGGCACTAGATGTTATCTGTTTATTTGTCAGGTGTTAAAAATTATGGCAATAATAATTACTAATTAAATTTTCTGTGGATCTGCTTCTATGTGACATACATGTAAAAGTTCCTTATCTGAAGCACAAACCGGAGCTTAAACATCCAGATAGTATGAAATCTGTTCATTTTGTCTGATCTGTAATAGGAAGCAAAGGAAAACCCACAAATATTGATGGTAGTGTAAATTATCATTAGTAATTTGCGATTTACAATGGATCCTGTTCCATTCTGTATTGAACTCCGACTGAATACAAATGAAGATTGGTTTAATATTATACACAGTCATGAAAAAAAACCTAATTAAATAAATATGCATTACCTCCTTAAGAAATGTCCGCCTATTAATGTCTAATTTTGTTTTATTTTGCATTAGTATTACTTCCTGTCAAAAATAAAATGTTGGATATGTTAAAAAAAAAGTATTTTAAACCTGAATCTTTCAGTTGTATGAATAATTTTGGATCAAACTCTCCTGGTTTAAAAAACAGATATGCTTTCATTTCAGGTATACAGAAATTAGTAAATTAACCCTTACTTTAATTTACTCTTATTGCAATATAAATAACAGTAAAAACTATTACAGATCAACACAATCTTTTTTGAACAAATCTATCACTGAACAGTCTGGAGGCACATTACACATTTATATTAAATGTTGACATGTGAGCACAAGTTTAACTTATTCTTGTCTGGAAGTAAGCAATACTGTCATACTGTTCTAACCAGTTCTTGATAGTTGTACATCTCATTAATTTGAGTTTATCAATATTATGGCAGAATGATGAATTATTATCAAGGTAAAATGTTTTCCAGGTAAACACTGGGAACCCATCCCAACGTTTTAGCTGGGTCTGGTTTGGAAAATATCACTGCTTAGTAACTAGAAGCTTTTTATAGATGTAGTTCTTTCAGAACAAGAAGAGAAGTATCAGACTCTAGCAAACAAAACTGTGAAAATGACAGTTTTTTATTAGAAAAGTCTAAATGAACCAAAATGAAATGAGGAGGTTATGGTTTTAGAAAATAATGCATCTCAAATGGGCAAAGAACACTGTGACACCTGTTATCCTGCTCCAAGGCTTCAGAGAGAATGTGCTTACATGAGAACATTTTGTCTGAACCGGTAAAAAAACAACCCAGTGCCTTACAGTTGAACGACTGATTCCAGTGGGTTTGTTTGATGGCCTCCTCACTGACGTCAGTCCAAAAGATCAGGCTCTCATCAAACAAGAAGTCCACTGCGGCTGCATCTTCAAGTTCACTGACAACAATGGCTGACTCGCCCCGCACACCATCACCATCAACCAATCTCACGTCTCTTCGGTTGGCAAAGAGAAGGAGGGGGGAGCCTGAAAAAGACAAAATTATTATGAGTTCACAGCACTGATGGAGTTTTCTACATCAGGTCAGCTAAGAGACAAAATGTTCAAAAATGTTGTATGAAGTGGCTGCTAAGTGTACGCAGAGTTTTTATTTAATCTTAGATTTTATCCAGACTCTCCTTTGAATTTCAGCTTTATTTTCCATTACTGGTCAACTGCTAGACATGACTAACTCAGTGTCATTGTGCCTAAACCTAGAAAATGAAAAGACTGGAACTGAATTAACAATGTGATGAATTGTAATTGTAATCAGTTTCTGCAATATCACAATTGTAAAGAACAGCTTGGATCTGATATTTACTGTAGTAGGATATCTTATTAAGTGCTTTACAAACTCTATCTGCCAACAATACATATCTGGCTTGTTGGTCACTGCAATATTCAAGTAATTTTGCAATTACACGTTTCCTGATATTGTGCAACCCAAGAAATGACAAAAGTGCTTTAAACCAGCTTTTAAAATATACTA
This sequence comes from Xiphophorus couchianus, assembly GCF_001444195.1. Classification (NCBI taxonomy): domain Eukaryota; kingdom Metazoa; phylum Chordata; class Actinopteri; order Cyprinodontiformes; family Poeciliidae; genus Xiphophorus; species Xiphophorus couchianus. The sequence goes on along the minus strand of NC_040229.1, from coordinate 33,356,331 downwards.
AGAATATAAACGTTACCCTTTAAGTTACATTATTCAAAGTCCTTTTAACGAAATGGTTACTGTTTGAAAGATGAAAAAGCACACCATCCCCCACACCTTTATCTTTTTTATTTGTATGTATCAGCAGGTTTATTCAAACAAGACTATGAGGCTCTTTAGGAAACATTTTGGTGATAAATGTGATGGTGTAGAAATGAAAGGAGCACCTGTCACTCTCATTACGGTGACGCTGTAGAATGTGACATGGGAAGGAACGAGGGGATGTCTGTGAGGCAGCTGACCTGAGCAGACAGCCAGACTAACTAACCAGCTTCATATACTGCCAGGGTTATTCTATAATCAACTAGAATGTATTATAAACTGCACATTAACTCACAAAATGTAGTGTCTGTTTATTTTATGTTTTTGGTTAAGTCTTTGTGTCAAAATCAAAATAATCATCTATTACAAAGTTTGATAATGTTAGAATAACTGTTATAATAAATACTTATAAAAATATGTGTACCCTGTACCACTAAATAGAGATGATTTTACTCGAGGCTGTCACACTACGAGTCTCATAGCAGCCCTTTCTAAGATTGGAATACAACTGAAGTTATTCTTGGTCAAGTCGTTCTCTCAGACTTTTCTGCTTTACCGCCATACTCTACCAAGTTCCCATAGAAGAATACAAGATTTTACTGAACAAATTCTGTGGTATTACATCACTAAACTTTTCAGTTGATCGTTCAAGGATCAAAGGTCAAAGGGTGAAGTAAATAATTAATGCACACAAACTACTAAAACATAGCTCCAACACACCAAATAACCTGAATTGATTTAGGAAGACAAAATAATAGCTGCTAATTAACAAACAAAAATGTGTCTCCAATTTTATCACTTTCATTTCCTACTACTCTCTGATTTGCATTATTTGCTTTTATTTCAACTGTTAGCTTTTTGTTTCCTCTCAGTTTTTCTCTCTGTAGAAGCTACACCTGGTCTAGTGTTCAGGTTGGATGTGATTCATTCCTGCAGGAGGTCATCAGCTGAGATGATGCTGCTGCCAACTAAATGTTCTCCCTCTTCAGCAAATCACTTTTTACTTTCTTGAACATCAAAAATGATGACGGTCAGTAGTGGCCAGTGGCTGATCCGTGTTCTGGTTCTCCTGGAGGTTTCTTCCTGCTAAAGAGGAGATTTTCCTCTCCTCTGTCGTTACATGTATGCTCAGTATGAGGGATTGCTGCAAAGTCAACAATAAAATGCAAGTGATTGTTTGTCCAGGAGGAGGGAATCCTGGAAGTCAATGACTTGGTGCTCTGCTGGGTTTCCTTAGATAGAAACTTTCTAAACTATTTTGAATAACATAATAAACTTACTGTACTGTTTGATGACAAGGATCAATTGGAATGTATGTATGACTGTATTGAGAAGATTTTTTGTAAAGTTCCTTCTGACAATATTTTTGTTAATTGGTGCTACATAAATTAACTGAACTGAATTGAAATTAAAACACATCAGAAATCATATTGACGACAATATGATTCCAGAGTCTAAACTTTTTGTCAGCGTTAATTTAGTTCAGTAACTCGGAGAGGTTGACCTCTTTCTGCTGGGACCACTTCAGCTGCAGCTTGTGGTGCCAGCATCACTATGCACAAGCATGCAGGTCTAGTATGTCTCCTGCTACACTAGAACACAACCAAAAACAATAACTCATGTTTAAGGGAAAAAAGGAGATTCTCAGGCAGATAAAACAGAGACCAGTTCTCAACATGTGACGACGTGACGTCTTTATTTGAAATATGGCTACAGACGACAACAAGAGCACATTGGTCACATGTCTTTATCTGAGAGATTCAGCAGTGAGTTTTACAGACTTCTTGTGACATTTAGATAAATTAATAAAAGAGAAAGTCAAAGTGTGGAGTTAAGCAGCTGTGGGGAAAGCAGACAAACTGATTAGTGCAGAGAACTCATCCTAATAGTTATTTGCTTTGAAAGCTTTTGTAAAATGTTAGACTCCATGCCTCCAGCAAGCGGATGTTTCTCAAAAGTCGAGGGTCCTCCAGACTCTATGTACAAAGTGAAGTGTAGAGGGGCTGGTTATTACCATACTAGAAAAATACAGGCAACTAATCCAAATAATTTTAAACTTTTGACCAATGTTGAAGCCATAATCAAGATCATCATTTCACCATGATAAAGCAGCAATAGGAATAAATAATCAGAGTTGTTCAAGAAACTCTGACAGAGTTTCACAAAGAGCTGGAAACAGCAGCTCCAGTGTTTTCAATGAAAACAAGTGAAGTAATCAACTGCAACTACCTCTATTGATATTCACAGTACAAGACTCCACTGTTGAAGAAATTACATGTTGATGCTTGATTGACCTTTTCTGCATAAGGTTTTAACAATCCATTAACATGCTATTTAGTATAAAGTCTTGTCAAATGAGGTCAACGTTGGTTCTGCATACAACCTCAAAGCACCATGACAAAAGAGGGAAGATCAGTGTTTGGGTTGTCTTATAGCATATGGTGCTGACTTCATATGATTGAAAGAAAGATGAATGGAGAAATATACAAGGGAATTCTTGATAGGAATCTGATGATGAAATGAGCAAGACAAGTGTCCTAAATACAAAGTCGGGGAAACTCTTACTCTGTTTCAGAGAAAGAAAGTAAACCTCTAGAATTGGCCACTTTATCACTTGACTTGAATCCAAATGAAAATCTGTGGAACTGATCATAGTGTATAAAAAGAATCCTCAGAATGTTTGTGTGGAAGAATAGGTCAATCTCACACCAGAGCAATGCATGGGATTAGCTGCTCCACACAAGAAAGGGGATGAAGTTGTCATTACCCAGAAAGGCTTTTCCACAAAGTGTTTCATACCTTTCTGTAAGTGTTCAATAATTATTCCCTTTGACATTCCATTTTTTTGCCCATAACTTTATGTTTGCTGTGATTTATTTGACATCTACTAACATCTGGTGTCAATTTTATGTCAATAAAATCATCAGACCTATTTAAACTGAGAAATATGTTTGTGTGTTAAATACTTATTTTACCTACTGTATGAATTACAACATAAGGTATACTGTAATACATAAGGAGAAACTGGCACAGGCCAAAATTGGTGTCAGCAGGTCAATGCTTTAAAATACCAGGAGAGGAGAGATTGGCTACAACATTAGGATTGGTGCATCTCTACTTAGTTTGTCATTTTTGAGGCATGCTAGAATTAGAATCCCATTAGGACTGGAGTCAGACATTCTGTCAGGGAACTAACAATCATTAAACACTAACTGTGACCTTTGGCCATTTGGAAGCATGAGGTTTTATGGCAGATCTATGCAATCTGTGTAAACAGAAATAACCTTTCATAAAGCACAACTCTACACTATTTCTCAAGGATAAAACAAAAACAAAATCTGGTTAAACTTAGGGCCTTCACCTTCACAGAGCTTCAACGTACTGTATATACTTAAAAGGCTTGCTCTAACACAGGACAATAATCTAAGCAAATTAAGATTTTAATTGAATAAAATAAAGAAGTCTGATGTTTGTATAAAAAGGAACTTTAGATTATTGTAGATCCAAAACTAAAAAAGGAGTTTTGCACATTTGTCTTCATAAAAGAAAGACACCACTTTGCAAATTTAGGCTTGATGGAAAAAATAATAAAGGTTTAGTCAGTTGTCAGCAATAGAAATAGGATTTGGGTACCTATTTTGAATCACATATGTTGCATATAGCCAAATTTAATAAATTAATTAAAAGCAGATTGGATGAACCAAAATCTGCTTTTGAGTAAAAGTCGGTGGATAGATTATTGCCCTCCTTACTATAAAATTCTTGTGCAAATAAAGGGTTATGAAAAGAGTAATAAGAATAAAAGTGTTACACTTAACATGTTCCCTTTTAAGAAGATTTCATTTGCACGGTAATAATATTTCCCTAATTAAAAATAAAGCATCCTTATCTGCATCAACCACACGTGAACAGAAACTTCTGATTATGGGTTAGGAATGCTAACAGCCCTAGTCAAACCAAAAATATACAGTTTGTAATAACTTGTTCCTTTTTACAAAAATAATAGAAAAATTCTGTTTTCCAGCAACTTGTTAGGATCCTGAGTTTGAGGTTTTGTCATTTTGTGCTCCTTAGTCTCTTTCTTTGATCAATCATGTTTCCATTTCTTTTTGGTTCAGTCCTTCTTAGTGTTTCCTAGGTGTAGTTATTCTTCAGTATTTTATTTCCTAGTCCCCAGTGTGCTCTCCCTCGCCCCCTGTGCCACATTCTCTTACTCTCTCCTCACACCTGCAACTTGTTAGCCAATCAGCCCAGGTCTTCAGCATTCATCCTCACAGTATTTAAACCCTTCTTCTGCTCACACTCCTTGCTGGTTCCTCCTGTTAATCCCATTATATCCTGGTTACTTCCGCTTTGGTATTCAGCTTGATTTTTGTTCCTGGTTCCTGTTTTTGTTCTGCCCTGGCTCCCTGAATTTCCTGTGATTTTTGTAAGATTTCAGTTTTTTTCATTAAAGAACAGCCAATATAATCTGTGCTCCCAGCTCCCAGGAGTTTGGCCAATCTCCTCCTGAAATCAGCTAAACTCGGCAGTTTTGCCAATCAGTAATCGACAAAACTGCAATCGGTGCACCCCTAGTTTTTATGACAATTGTTCACATCCAGCCAACTCTAGCAAGTCACTTTTCACCACAACTTTCTTCAACATCTTTATTAATTTATAATATTTTACCATTTGCTACAGCACTGAACAACTGTATCATTATAAACTAATGACAAGAAAGAAAATGGTTCATCATTTAGGAACTAGTGTAAAATTCAGTCTTCAATTGGAAGAACTGTGATTGAAAATTGAAGAGTATCAAGTGACCAAAACAGTTCAAATATGTGAATTTTGTTCTGTATCTGCATAAGTTTCAGAAAATGAATGATGAAGAAAATGATTATGTATCTATATTGCCTTATGTGTTTGTTGCTTTAGTATGAATCTGAGGCAGACATAACCAAAACATAAGAGGCAAAAGGGGGAAAAAAATCATAGATGGGAAGTCATGTACACATGTAAGCTAACACAGATGGTAATATAACAAAAGGAAGCCTGTGGCAGTCTCCTTTGATTTCTCCGGGTTCAGATCACACATAAACTGAAATATGCTCACACATATTTACGGGTCCCAGTTGGAAAGGCGTGAAGGAAATCTCTTCCTTCCTTTCAGCCAATACGCCCCATCCCCCCTTGCAGGGGCATCTACATGCATAAACTAGTCCTCCCAGTTTCAGGTTCTACATCAGTCACATTATACATTATATATCTCTTCACCAGTGTGAAGAGGAATGAGTGACATTTGGGAACAAGTCTGTTCCCAAAACAACTCAAAATCTGTTATGACTGGATGCTTTCACAGCTATACAACAATTCACTGGGATTATTTACAAAGACATGGTTTGCACTTTGCAGCATTGTGTTATGCAGATGACTATTCACAGAGATTAGAGGCGCAGACATATGTTTATGAATGGAAAATGTTAATTATATTATAATCATATATTATATGATATTATCTACAGTTCAGTGTGTGTGTGCGCGTGTGGGTGTGTGTGTGTGTGTGTGTGTGTTCTGGGCTTATGCTTTGCTGCTTAAATATGGAATACATTGTTATCAAATCAATTTCCAACATGCTCAAAAAGACTACTTCTGTCATGGAGTGGATAATTCATCATATGAATTAAATGAGCATAAGTGATGTATGTTTATCAGAATGAAATTTTAAATAAAAACACCAAGAACATCTATCACACAAAGGTTTGACAAGTTATATTCTAATTTAGGATAATTGTTTGCAACAATATCAGTCACTCTTCAATTGAAGAGAGGGTTATATATTCAAATTGAAACAAATTATTTGACTTATTTCAACTGTCTGTGTTTTGTTCTTATTTGTTGGTCAGGCTGTAATTTACATACATATATGAAACGAGGCATACACAAGCACAATATTAGTGGTAGAGCTGCCTTTCAGTGAGGTTGATGGAGAAGCTTTGCTGCTAAATCAGCCACAGAATTTAGCTTGAGACTAATCAAACTTACCAGTTCTTCACATTTTCAAGCACATATGAACTGATGAGGCTGCAGACTGTCTACCATTTGCATTTACAGCTACATGAGCATGCAGAGATTAACAGCAACAAAGCATTAGTGGCTGATCGTATCAATATGCACTGCAGTGTACGCTTTCTATGCTAATTCTACAACAGATTATTGTTTTCAAAATAGTTATGCAATTAATAACTAAAGCACGGAGACAGTCAGCTTTCTTTGTTTAATAATCCCCTTAACTGTCAGGAGGTCACTGGTTTTCTCATTGATGGAAGTTTGATGTTTGTTTGGTTAAAACAATCTAAATTTATTCTTTGTGTTACTTGCCTTATATTTATTCCCTTAGACAAAAACAATTTCATATTTTGTTCTGTACCTGGCATTTATTGGAAATGCTGTACAAAGGTGTTTCTAGATTTGTCATGTGCATCAGTGTCTTTAATGACAAAAAATAGCTTCAAAAATGACTAAGCTTCACATTTGCTGTGTTACAATTGCCATCCCAATCAATACTCATCAGAGAAAAATTTATAATAATAATCTTTATTGTTATTATAGAAATCATGCAATAAAATTACACGAATTATAACGTTAATAAATTTTATAATAAATCATAAAAAACAAAGCAGTGAATCAATTCTGCAAACCTCTATTTCCAGATTGTCAGTTTAGAGAACCAAAAGAAGCCAGTACCCTGCAGCGAGCCGCCATCGTGTCATAGTATCAGACTGACAGGTGGATTATAAAAAACTGTTTTAAAGCACATTGCAGTTAATGCCTTCATTCCATCGGGTTTCTTGGATAGAAAATATGTTCTTATCGAGATCCCCAAGGAAATATTATATATTAGCAAAATGTTGGGATTTATTTTTTCTATACAAACCATTCTCAACCTGAATTTCCACCATACAAACCTTTTAATTACTGGAATGTTTCGCCTCTTCAATGCCAGTCTTATTAGAGCTTGTTAGAACTTAATATACGCGAGTTATTAAAATACCTCAATCACTACAACTGTAAAGATAACGTTTAATGTGCAAGCGACAATTAAATGAAAAATGGATCTAATCTGAAGAAAATCTAACCTCTGCATACGGTTTCACTGATTGAAAAGTAAAACCGCAAATCAGACTCAGTCGGGAAAAAAAGGATAATATAGGAACAGATCCTGGGAGATAGCTTTGCTGTGCCTAACAGCGTTTTCTTTTCCAAATAAACACGCCGAGTTCTTTTCATCTTTAACGCAAAAAGGCTGTCTGACACCCGACACCGAGCAGCAATGGCTGGAAGCTGAGAGGCCCGAGAAAACAGCCAAGCTGCCTTTAAACTTCAGATTCACTAAGACAGAAAGTCCTCCACCGACCGCGCCAAGTACCACGACAGGTTATCTCCACAAAAACACTGCTTCCAGTGTGTGAAAAAACAGCAAAGTAAAGTTTGGGTTGGACCAGTGGAACTACAGTAGCCCACCTTGGTGTTGTACCCTTGGGACACGAAAACCTCAACTTTCTTACAAGGTATGGCTGAGGACGGTGCCGTGTACCAGTTAAGGGGACACAGCAAGAGTGCAGAGCGCACTGCAGCCCAACTAAGAACAGATATCGCCTTACAAAGTTCAGATCTACAACCCCAGAACAGCAAAAACAGCACAAAAAAACTCTACGTACCATCAACCGCCATCAGCAGGCAATTCCAGAGCAGCAGCTCTGCCAGCAGACCACCCATTTCAAGTCCTCTCTGCTTTAAATCCATAATTCCCACTCCATTTTAAGATGGTTACTCCTGAAGTTGGAAAGAGGTCCGTTTATCCTGATGGACATGTAGTTCAGTATCACAAGCGACAGATAGCTAGGAGGAAGCTTGCTTCTGTCCGCGCGCGGCAGGTCATACAGAATCTACTTTTTTTCCACTGATAATAACGCTCGCGCTTCTTTATACTTTGGACTGTCGAGCTCGCGCACGGAGAAGAAGGCAGGCCGTTGTGGGCGGCACTTTTTACTACGTCACTTATTTGAGGCGGATACGGTTTTTTTTACAAGTTTCACTTACGTGTTACTGGTGTCTGTTATGAACCCTGCATAGCTTTCAGAATTCAGTCAGATTTTAATATTAGAAAAATAATAATTTTTTGACTTTAGATGAAATACGGGCTATGTCAACCCAAGATTGTTTGCGAACCAAGACAAAATTTTATTTGGAGGCCCACTTCTGTTTAATGCCATGGATTCTTAAAACTGTGCAATTTAATTATTTCAGAGTTTACCAGTTATTCAACAATAAAATAACCATATCACTGAATACGTTTAGCCTGAGTCTGACTGTTATGGATGCTTAATTCTGTGTCCTTCCACTCTGTCTTCTTTCTGCTTATGCACACTGCTGCATCATGATAATAACCATAACATGTAAGGCTGGCAACAGCCACCCAAAGATAAAACTAATAGCAACAGCTTAATACCCCTTAGCGAGGGTACAAAGCAAGGAATAGATGAAAGCAGAATGTGCGCTCCATTCCTTGCTTTGCTCCATGTCATCCTTGAGGTGTGCTGAGTGGAACCCAGTGCTGGACAGTGACTGACTCCTTGTATTAACTGTATCTCTGTCCCAAAATGAGTTTGTACTGTACACTTCATCATTGCAGTGTACAATACAAACTACACTGCACCTAAGGTTTAATGACAAATACAAGATCTTGGGGTTACGCAGACTAAAATATAATAATTCAGTAAATAGTTGAAAAGTCATACAACTATTGTTGAAAAATATTGAGTTATTTCTCTGACTTGTAGAGCTAATCATTAAAGACTTGGTGGAGCAGGTGCAGGGGGAAGGCGCTTCGCCCATGTACGGAGGGAGACCTCCGTCCTCAACGCAGCCATCATGAGTTCGAGTCCTGGCCCAATGACCCTTACCACCTGTCTATCTCCTCTCTCACAACCACTTTCCAGTCTGACATCTGTCGAATAAAGGCAGCTAGAGCCAACAAAACCTTTTTTTAAAAAAAAAAAAGAAGAATTGGTGGAGCCAGGAAAGTCTTGGCCATGTTTATTTGGTTATATATGATCCCAGCAAAGATACAGGTAGCAGAAATGAACCATGATAATAATCCAATAATATGGGTTATTATTGGATCTGATAACTAATTATTACCACTGGCTTACTATTCATTACTAATCATCAAATCAGTAGCACATATAGTTTGGCACATGCAGTTCCTGTTTTAGAGTTTGAACCCAGTAAGTATTTAGCTTATAGTTTAGTTCAACTCACAAAAACATAATCACAAAGCACTTCACTAGAAAAAATAGACACAATTTTGTTGAGAAATCAAATAAATTCAATCATATAGACAGATTCAAAACAGATATTATACAATGCAGTCAAATTCAGTTCATAAATCCAATCAAGAAGATTGTTATTTAAGGATACTGTGCATCTATTGCATTGATGCACAGTAATCCCTCCTCTTCACAATGCATAGGGTGACAGTGGAGAGGAATATTCCTTTGCCACACCAAGAAACCAGAAGCAAGAACTAAACAGGATGAACAGCTTTCTCTCATCACTGATTGGTGGTTTGACAGGAAAGAACACACACAAAAAACACAGAAACACTCCTTTATTGAGTTTATGCACAAAACAGACCGGTCTCGACATAGAACAGGGCCAAGTGTATTATGTCTAAAAAGCAGTGAAGAATACATTATTGTCAACTTTGTTGCAAGCAATAGTTAGCTGAGTCAGTGAGCTGATTATTTACCAAATCCCACAGCTTCTCCAAGTAAGGCAAAGCAATGCATATCTTTCAAGTAACATGCAATGTAAATATTGTGTATCTATTCATTTTACTATCTAGTGAACATAGCACAAAACACCCTGTTTGTGTGTTTGTGTGTTAAAACATTGCCTATCGTTGTGTGGACTTACTCTTGACAAAAAAAACAACATTGACATTTTGACATGTCCACACAATGCAAAAGCAAAGTTTTTAGGTTGGGGGTTAGGTTTAGGACGAAGGTGTGAATTGAGTTTAGGTTAAGGTTAGGTATATACTCAAGGTTTTTAGGTTTAGGGAAAAGGTAATGGTTAGGCTATAGTATGAAATATAATGAAAGTCAATGCAAGTCCACACACGTATGGTGAGACGGGGGTGTGTTTGAGTCTGTATGTGAGGGTGTGCATGTGTGTGTCTGTTTCTGGAGATGTAACCATGTTGGAGAAGGAAGAAAACAGTTTATTCATCTATCATCTTATCATCCAAATCCATTGGACCGCTGCTTGACACCACATCTGCATCACATACTAATAAAATTTCCATTCCAACAGCAAAGAAAATCATGAGTGTAAAATATGGCAGTTTGAAAGAAAGTGATTATATGGAACAACAACTCTGGGTCCATCCATTCGTCCATCCGTCCATCCATCCGTCCGTCCGTCCATCCGTCCGTCCGTCCGTCCACTTTTTACTGTGGAGAACACTTCACACAGGCAACCACACATTAAACAAATATGGGATTCCTGTTACTGTATGGTAACAGGAATCCCATACACTAACTGTAATAGTGCAGTTACTATTACTGTTGCCTTTCCACAGCAGGTCCCGCATTCCGGCCTGATCTTTCTGCATGGAGTTTGCATGTTCTCCATTTGCGTGCTTTGGTTCTCCCCGGTTTCCTCCCATAGTCAAAAAACATAACTGTGAGTTTAATTAGTCTGCCTAGTTGTTACAGGGCATGAATTTATGTGCATGATTGTGTCTCCTTTTGTCCCAGACAGACAGAAGGGACAAACTCTCCCCATGACTCTGTGAGGATAAGCAGGTACAGACTATGGATAGTGCTTCTATGATTAAGATAGACATGTAGTGTTGCCTCTGATGAAAACAAACTTTTAAAATCACAGATCTCTGTCCTCACACACACCTACAGCTAAGCCAGTTATTTCTTTTCTCCTTTTTAAAGGCATTTCTTTTCTTCTCCAATTGGCCTCCACTTTAAAGGCCCTGTAAACTCAAAGCACATGTTTTCCCCTTCTGATTCTCTCTGTACGTGAAGAGAGCCAGGCAGCTGTTCCTCACCACAATCCAACACAGAGCAGGTATTATTGTTTTTGTTACAACACTAGCTGTGAGTGTAATTTACTTAACTCGAGAAAAGCTTTTGTCCTGTGGTTTTTATTTGATAAATTATTCCCATATGAAACAATCTGTGCAAAACGAGAACATACTGCAGTATATGGAGAATTTCATGATTACCAGATTACTAGTTTGGGTTTTGTTTCTCAGTTCTGCATTTTTTCAGTTTAAGTAAAGTCTCCAGAATATTTCAGATTTCACTTATCGGCTTGTCTGAAAAGTGTCCTATGTTGACCAGTTCTATTGTTCATGAATAGGTTAAGAGTGAAGCTGGGCTAGCAGTGAACCAACGGGGCAGGGGAACGACTTGTTAATAGTGCATCAAATCAACATTAAGGACCTAGAAGGGATCCAACGATTTGTACTGCAGCTGATGGTGTATAGTTAACCTGAAGAAGCCTGATGCAGCCATTCTACTCCTCCAGTTTCCACCCTTCCAGCCTCAGCCTGTTTCTGGAATGCTGCTATGAAACATGTTTTCTTTCAGCAGTCGCCACAGCCACTGGCCTTGCTTTGATCTCTACAAATATCAAACCCGTCTCTGCGTTGGTCTGCGTTCCTCAGTCTGTCCAAGTCCAGGCTCAGGAGTAATATAGCTGTGTGGGAGAAATACCTTCATCCATGATTAACAAGGAACAGGTGGGTCTTCCAGATGTTTTCACGCACAGAGAATCATTTCTGAGAAGAACTCAGTTTGAACATTTCAAAGTCCAGATTTTAAATTTCACAGGTGGAATATTTATTCCAGTTTGTGTCTTCATAAATATTGAAAAAATGTCTTTGCTTTGATCTCTTTGTCTGACATCAGAATGTGTCAGAAAAACAGTGCAATTTTAGTGTCAAAGATCATCTGAATAAAAACAAAAAGCTGTTTTCAAATGAGGATTTTTATTTACTAAGTGAAAAACAAAAACAGCCCAACATGAAAACGCAACTACCCTTAATCCACATAACTAGTTGTTCCTAATAAGGGGAAGTTTGGCTCTTTTGGCTCCCAAACAGCTCTTATTTTATCAACTTAAGTACAGCCTTGTACTTAAACATGATTTTACAAATATCAATGCCTTATATTTACATAATTTATGTATTCTGTCATGCCTATGATATGATGCATATGTTCATCATATGTCTCTGATGAACTAGTGACCTGTCCAGGGTCCAGGGTGACCCCGCCTCTCACCTGTTGATTGCTGGAGATAGGCAGCAGCACTCCTCCCAAGCCCACTAGGGATAAGTATGTTAGATGATGGATCAAATGATAATCAAACTAAGAAACAGAAACAAACTGGATTACTGTTTGGTTAATACAATTTACCAAACTGGATAATAGGTGTCAGTGTAGAACACCTATACTTAGTGTCCTCAGTGTCATTCAAATAAATGTAATGCTTAATTTGGACAGGTTGAGTCAGTTCCTTTTCTTAGTATTTTTAAGAAGACAAGTTGCTCTTAGAGTCCATTCTGTAACTCTGGGAGGCCGGCAACTCTTGCTCCATGTTTTCTCCATTTGTGCATAATGGTTCTCACTATAGGTTTCCAAAGTTCAAAAGCCTTTAAAATGATGTTGTAACCTTCTCTGAATAATAGATGTTACTGACTTTATTCTTATCTGTTCTTACATTTCTTTAGATTGAAGTATGATGTGTTGTTTTTCTTTTAGATCTTTGAATGCACATCATGTAGACAGGTTATACTGTATATGTAATTTTTGTCTCGACAAGTTTGGAAGTAATTCATTAAATTCAAAACTACCTCATCTCAAAAAGAAATGAAATATTGTATTCATTATTAAAGAATTTTCAGAGTTGTGGACGTTGATGCAGAGGGCAGAAAGTATAGCAGTCAGAGGTCTCTTACTGAGGACTGTTGCTCAAAGGGGTTGTGGGTGGGGTATTCTTGGTTGACAACAAAGCTTAAGATTTCTCCCACCTCCAATTTAGTGGATAGCTTTAGTAACTGGTCCTGAGACTCAAGATGAAGCAGACAGAAGTTCCTGAGATGTTAGATAACTAAGACATATGGGAAGGATGCCTCAGAAAAAATACATAATCTAACTGACTAACTATCCATCTATCTATGTGTGTCTCTTTAAGTGTTAGCCCCTTATCCACTGTTCATCAGTTTTCAGTTATGTTCAATGCACCATCAGCAGGAAGACCCTTAACCTTAAGAGGATGTCAAGCTAAATTCATTCCAGAAGAGCCACCACACAGACAAATGCTAAACATGGGCTACAAACATGGCTTTCCCCGTGTCAAACCACTCCTGACCCAGAGACAATGTCAGAGGTGTTTTACCTAGGCTGAAAAGAAAAAGAAACCAGACTAGGGGTCTTCAGCCCCAGGTGTCCTGCAACCTTCACATATGTCTCTGCTTAAACACACACGAGTCAAATATTGACTCTTGTGTGTCTGGAGAACTTGACTGAATGCTGAGGAGGTAATTCAGGCTTTTGATTCAGTACTGAGTAACTAATCACAATGTCAGATTTCTTTTTTTTTTAAATATGTAATCAGAGAAACAAAAAATTATAAATTACTATATTCAAATCATGGTATTTTAAAGACTATAATAAAAAACAGTTTAGACTCTATATTCACTTGGGTTCAAAATGACAAAACAGATGGAAAATAATATTAGAACCATGAAGCCCTAATACAAGCAAGAAGTCTCACTTTAACATTATTAATATTGTGTTTATGACTGTGTTTGGTGCAGTTTTGGTTGAACCATGCCTGGTTTTCTCTCAGTGAAGTAACTCAACTTGTACAGAATAGCCAGAAATCATCCTCAAGTAAGAGTAGCGTTGCTTTAAAATGACATTTCTCAAGTAAAAGTAAAAAAAATAGTAAAACTATTCCTAGAAGTATATTTTTCCAAAACATTACTTAAGGTGAGTGCCATTAAGATTCATGGTCTTTGTTTACAACAACACACAACAGAAAACACTGTCATGTCAGGATGGAGCAGCTGCTGACCAACCAGGACATGGACGTCCATCTAGACTGACAGGCATTCATCAGTAATAATGACCTAGTCAAACAACATAAAGATTTCTATTAAGTTCTTTATTATTCATTTTCTACAAAGTAAAAATATATCTGAAAAGTGCATCAGTACAATATTTGCTTGGCACATAGCAGGTGACATCATTCCTCATTTCTCGACATCAGTTTTTGCAAACACAGATCAATCCAACACACAACTGTTTCCAACCGACATCAGAAACATAAACATCACTTTATTACAATCCTACTGACATGACAAACACACTGATCTGAAACCTTGAACACAGACTGGCACGACAGATAACTCAGTCTTAAATATGGCTAATGGAGGTTCTCTGCTTCCATGAACAATTTACTGAGAAAACAGTTTTTCGTGCAAAAAACCCGGAAATTATTCAACTCAAAGGCATCTCACATGCACAACAAAAATATTCTGTCACACCAATAACATTCCAGGGTGTGAGCTGTGAGCACCGCTCAAATGTTACATTGGTCACAAACTCATTATGGCTTTAAATTTCCCTTGGCTTTATCAGAAAACAATGTGCTTTAAGCAACTATTTGGCAAACGTTTCTAAAAATCACTCTAAACCATACATACTGCCTTTTTTGGTCATGAAAAAAATATATCAAACAGAATTTGGCACCAGAAAAAGAAGATGCAAAAGTGCTGCATTGTGGATTCTTGATAAGAAAACAATATCTCCAGACAACTAATAGATGTATTAAAAAAGTCAACATTATTGGAAGCACACTCAGTTAAAGAGAAAATAAAAAGGAACAAAAAACAACAATTTCCAAAAATGATAAGGTGTTTTCAAAATCTTTACAACCATGGACCTCTAAACACACACACACACTAATTACAATTAGGTACCTCCAAGACCATGTAAATCTGAACCGTAGTAAGGAACAGAATGAGGTCATTAACACGTATCATATGGAAGAATGAAGATTAAGTACATTCAAAAGCTTCCAGTGAAGTCAAACTCAAAATAAACACAGTTGTGAAGGAACGCATCATCTACTTCAATTAAGTTTAATGGAATTTTACAAAATTTAACAAACATTTTGGAGCTTTGTTTCAAAAAAACTCCTGTGCTTTCATAGACAATTAAACCAGAATGAGATATGTAATCATCTAACAGGTCAAGTAAGACTTAAGGAGACTTTAAGACAAGCTGAAATGTAAAAATTACATGAGGCCAGCAGACGAAACTATGATCCGCTGGCTGAGAAAAGGTTGTAGGAGTGACTTTAACGCCTCCACTGGTCTGCTCCCCCAAACTTCATCTGCCAGGTCCAAACAGCTCCAGGCTTCTACCTGGGACGTACTCTGGGCCTCAAACCATACAGATGGTTCTCACACATTCAGTCATTTCATGCAGATCTAGATTTAAAACAAAACAAACTGTGTCCTTTGATAACAGTTGCATTCTTCCCAGTGAGCGCCTTGCTGGAACTCTGAGTCAGTGGGTCAGCGGGCTGGAACTGAAAATGTTTGTTTCAATCTGTGATGCTGAACCTCTTCAGTGCAGTTAGTCAGATCAACAAGCCACCTCTGCTACAGGCAACATGCACACAAGAAATGACTAAATTAATATGTGTGAAAAAGAGTGTAGAAAACCAAACTGAAAATGTAAGGGGTATGGAAGGAATGATTTGTCCGAGTCCTGGTATGGACACTGAGCTTCATCATGTAGAATACATGAACAGAAGCTTTCAATGTCGTACCAGCCCTGCTTCCCTTTCTATCAGAATATAATGTGTGGAAAACTATGTGAACCAACCCATAAAACATCTGTAGTATTATATGATTTGTTCATAGTTCGTGATATAGTGATCTTCTTGATGTATCAACTTGTTCTGAGAAGAGATTCTGATTTACAATGAAACTTTTTGAAGAGTTATTCTGCTGAGAGGTTATGAGTTATTAAAACTGTCCTGCACTCAAACACCTCCAGACTTTTACAGAGTGAATGTTTGATCTTCTGCTTGTCAACATGATCAGTTATGGTGGTGAGAAGCTCCGGCTCAGTTCGCCCCGTAGCCTGCTGGCAGCTGCATGCATGCAAAATGCATCATGGCGTTCCATGTGGCTCCCTTCAGCTGACCTTCTGTCAATACTTGGTACTAACTGGAGGGTAAGTTTCCTAACAGCAGTTTATAGCAGATAATCTACTGCTAGAGTAAAATTTGTCATTTGTAATTAGTAATTAAAGTTAGTTTCCTAACAAAAATAGCCCGACTGAAAACAACCAAAGTTGTACAAAATGCCAAAGGGGAAAACTGTCCAGAGCTCTTTGTGGTCATGCCACATCAAATACAACAAAATGGACCATGTTAGTATATCCAGCCAGTCACTTTAATACAATTAAGAAATCTAAACACTTTCAAATTCAGGTAAATATTGTATAATGACAATATGATAATACAGACTGATGTTATAAATATCAGTCTTCATTACAACTGACCACATGCTTCCACTTTTATAATCATTTATTAAAAATGGGAAAGTTGTATGATGGTTCATAAAAAAATAAATCTAATGAATTGGTCTAAATTTCTTTAAAATGGAGATTGTTTGATACTGTAGGAATGCTTTGGTTTTAGATTAGCTGTTAGCTTCAGCCTCTGGGAAAAAAATGATATCTGTACTAAAAGGACACCAAGTTTTCTCCTGAAGATAGGATATTACTACTTATAACCTCTCAACAGAATCCTATAAAAAATAAATGCTACTAGATTTAGGTGTTTTTAAAGAGAAACTGTTATCAGTATTAAAGCAGGAGCATTTCAGATGTTATATTTATAGACACATTCAAGTCAATTTTCAGTTTGAAAAGAAATGATGGTTTATGAAATGTTAGAAAATTCATTCAAGACAGCATTTAACAATTGGCTGCCATGCTGGAAAGAGCTGATAGTTTTTTCCCCACATATTTCAGTTCAGTCTGAAAAGGTATTAGAAATATTATGGTCAAAATGATCATACTGATCAACAGAAATGTGATGTGGACAGGATGAATATCGTGTGCCTTCAGCACTGACAGCTGATCTACACATGAACTCATTAAGGCTGCTCTTCATCCTCAAAGTTCAGGCTCGAGTGTTAGAAACAAAACGCTACACAAGCCAAAGGAAAACATGAAGAAAAGAATAAAATAGTCCAGGTTGTTTTCCCATCTGTTCCATTTGCTACTTTATTCCAACTTCTTCAACAAACAGCAGCCACTGTGGTCATATTGTGCAAGATCAAGGTCCAGAACCACGTGTCTTCCTGCATCACACTCCAGAGTCGCTGTACATGCCATTGATCAGGTAGTCGACTTGGGTGTAATCCTTCCTCCTGTAGCTCTCATATGCCTGCGTGACAAACACCGCCACCGTGACCAGGAAGAAGAGCAGGCCAAACAACAGGACAGCTAGTAAAGAAGCTGTGTCCACCAGCTGCTGGGTCAGAGCTGCTCCAGCCACTTCCACCACCGGAACCCTTGTTGCAGAAGCAGCGGACTTACTGCGGCCGCCAGAAGTAGTGGTTCTGCTAGGAGGCATGGCTGTGGCTTCTGTGCTTAAAGATGTGGGTGAAAGAGTTGATTTCCTGGTAGTTAACTTCTGTGTGGGTACCACAGAGGGTGATGATGAACTTTTCTTGCCTGTGGGCAAAATGGTGATCATAGCATTCGTATTTGGAGGGTTTTCAACTGTTTTTGATGTTGTAGGTGCCTTGGTAGGCAGAGATGTTAACGTAGGAGTTGCAGACGACGTTTTGGTGGGTGGTAGAGTTGAAGTTTGAGTTGCAAACGACGTTTTGGTGGGTGGTAGAGTTGAAGTTTGAGTTGCAGACGGTGGTTTGGTGGACATAGGTGTTGTCGTAGATAGTACTTTTTTTGCTAGTGTTTTGGTGGACAGAGGTGTCGTTGGGGCTTCAGAAGTTGTTTTAGTCGATTGTAAAACAGTCTGAGAAGTCCCAACAGGCTCTGCAGGTGATGATGGAAGGGGGTTCTTAGCTAAACCATTACCTACAGACTGAGCATGTATAGCAGTCGTGGGTGAAGAGATGGATGACAACTGCTGAGATTGGTCTACGGTTGTTTCATTGAAGAGGATTTTAGTCAATGTATTATTTGTTTTGCCCTTTTCCACAGTATCCACTGCAACACTGGAGTTTGGGAAGCCTTCAGCTGTTCCATTCTTGCTCGTCATTTTATTACCTTGGAAACAAAGAAAAAGACTGTATACAATCTGCTAGGAGGGAATACCAGCAGCTCACCTGACAGCTCCTGCATCCTGTGGTGCAGTTGGAGTCTGCTGCATTGAACTGGACTTGATGATGCTTACCTGACTCAGACGCAACTAGCGCTGTGAGGCAGATGTTGGAGAGGAGCAGCAGGATGCAAAGGAAGTGAACACCCACCCATGGCCTGAGCTGGAGCATCAAGGAACAAAGGTTCATGGTCGGCTAGAGGAGTGAGCCCAGACAGACACACACATAAAAGATGTTCATTAACTTGACTAGAATAGCTTCAAAGTGACGTTAGCATCTCATCTCTCTTTCTCAAGTTAAAAGCTGTTGTTTTGTTAGATTTTGTAATTTATATAGACTGCTAACTTATGGACCGCCCACTTTAATAGCTTCAACGAAGAACCCAGTCAGTGTGAGGTGTGATGTCACCGTATGATGATTTTTATCATTCGATGTCTGTGTGTGGGGTTTTCTGTGAGAACAACTGTTTGGGGTCAGGGGAGTTGACTGGTTGGCCATCTATTTTTGGCCAAAATAGATGGCCAATTTAGCCATCTATTTTGGCTATTGTGTCCTGATAATCAGGTGGTCCTCCTGACTTAGTAATTTTTATGTAAATGACTAATTTTGTTAATAATCACCTTTGGCACTAAATACTAATTGATAGCCAAATCCAAACCTAGTGTTGTAAATATATAAAAGATCTGTTTCCCCGGTGCTGCTGTGATCTTTAGCATCTCGGTCACCAACGTCTGCATCAGGTATGAGCATCGACTCCAAGAAGAATCCATCCAACAGGATGAATATTAAACTGTTATGAGATAAAAGGGTGAATTCATAGCACTTGCAATAAATTAGCCAACACTATACTGTGCACACTGATGTTGTAATAAAGATATGTTTGCTATACATTGTGCAGCCAAGGAAGCAACTTGTGTTATTTTTACGAATCGTTTACAAAACACAAAGTCTGTTTTCAAGTGACCTAGTTTCTAATAACGTCTGGGAGTACTGAACCAATATCTGCTAACAGTTCTATATGATGTTAGCAGCAGATGTACCACGAAGCAGGCTCACCAAAGCCAACAATGGAGACTGTGAATGGTACTTATCTTGGTAAGTACAGGAAGACGTTTCTAAGATCAGAAAAAAAGTCAGTCATGAAGCAAGTTAATCAATATATAAATTAAAATGTTTAGCAATATCAGTGTAAGTTGATTTGATAGTGATCACAGTGTATTCAGTAGAAAAAAAGCAATGACGTGACATCAATTGAGAAAAAAAAACTAACATGTTAACTTAATATGTTGATTTGATCAGAAAAACTTAAGATTTGATGAACAACTTTTAAGATTTCACAACGACGTTCACAGTGAAGGAGACAGGAGGTACTAGGGGTGTCTCAGTTTGAAGAAATATATCAGAATAATGTTGACACTGCAAAAAATATTTGGAATACCATATTTGTTGGCTATTATACTGGAAGTGTTAGGAATGGGCACTTTGCATGCCAATAGATATTTTGGCTCAGTAAATATTTCCATCTGACCCAGATGACAGCACTTCAGATGCTAAAAGTTGCAGAGTATTGGAGACATCGGAATGTCAACGCAGAAGAGAAGTGTGAGAAAATGTGCATTTCTTCCAAATGATGTCACATCATCTCTGGAATTATTTGTCAACCAACATCATGCAATTCTGGTCTTAATTGAGGGCTTTTCCCTGATGAGTGTCTGAACCACTGACTCATCTCAGCTCCTGTTCTCGGTTCAATGACTTCTGTCTGGAGTATGTGATTTTAGCGATGGTGGATAAATGTGTTTATCTGTATGGAAGAACACCCAGGGGAAGCTACAGGTCCCGAGTCCAAAGGCTGGAGAGGGAACAGCAGGGCAAGTACAGCATGTCACTAATGTCTCTCCAGCCTCTTTAAGCCTCCAACAGGATTTCTATCTTCTTCCAGCTATGGATGAGCAATGATTACAATGATGGTAATGATTACAAAGGTAAAATATCCTAGGATTAGTAATACTGTTTTAAGAATGAAATTACAATTAAAATCATACTAGTATTACTACTACTATTATAATTAACAACCACAACAATAATAACAGACGACTGTAAATGCTGATAAGCATATTTTGCTGCTGGCTTCCCCATTAATGAATGACCTTCATCCTCAAACAACACTTTTTGTATATATTTAACAAAGCCATGATAATATTGATAAATGTGATCAATTGGCACACAATAATCACGACAATTTTCATATGCCTTTTTAACTTTGGAACAGACTCCTGGTCCCCAAAAGAAGGCTCCCGGCAACACTATGCAGCCACCACCATGTTTCACTCAGTGCCAATAAAATGTATTCACCCCTTTGAATGTTTAACCACTTTTGTTGCTTTTATAAATCCATCATGATCAACAAAATTTGGTGAAAATGTTTAATGGGTAAACATTAAACATTTCCCTAACATGCACATGACACTGTACATGTTGGGCATCAGACAACTGAAACTTTGTTACAGTAGCCAAATAAAAACTATAGTAATCATCCCAGAGAGTCCACTGACTTCAGAATCACTGTAACAGACTGGGAAATGACAGGAGAGGCAGTTCTCTGTGACAGAGGAAGACCGAAGCTCAGCTGTAATCTTCTGCTTCAGTGAGGCTGTACAGTAGAGGCAGTCTGCCCCAGCCTAACAAAGCGACCTGCCCTCACGGCAAACTAACAGTGTGGGAGCCTCCCTGTCCACGCGGGCAGCCAACGCGGATACTAAACTCTCTTTTTATTTTGAATACGGGATAGAACTATAAAACAGCAACTCACAGGACTGGACCTCAGCTAACATCCTCACTGTTAGTTAGCTCATGCTAACGACACCGTTTAAAAGAATATTATCTAGAATTCAAATAAATTCAGACACTTACCAGCGAGGGCATAAAGTTGGTTTCCAGAAGACAAAACCTCCCATAAGCTTCAGCTAACAACAGGGAGCAGGAAACACCTGGTGTCTCGTCAAATTCCGTCACTCTTGCTTTCTGGGAACCAAATACTGCAGGAATGTCTAGCGACTGCCCGTACAAAGAAGACAAAAAAACAAAAACAAACTTTAAGTGTTGAAATGTGACAGAGGTGTGTCTGGGAGCAAAAGGGGCGCAACAATATGTAAATTAAGTGATACGGGGAAGAAAAATGGTCATAATCAACTCACAAACACTGACTGGACAGAGCCCACTGGTCTCTTCTTCGTTACTTTTGTTCCGGGGTGCTCAGTCAACTGCTGCATTCTACTGCCCTCTGCTGTTTGTGTAATAATCAAGCAAATAAATAAATAAATTCACATCCCCTAGAACTGGGAAACTGGATCATGCAGAGGCCCTATTAATTCTCATTTGATTTGATTATGTTCTAATTTTGCTTTTGATTTTTCTGTAAAGCACTTTGTGGCCAAAATCTTGAAAAATGCTATATAAATGCAGTCTTACTAACTAACTAACTAACTAACTAACTAACTAACTAACTAACTAACTAACTAACTAACTAACTAAACGGAGATCATCAGCCAAATTTATAAATAGGCCAGGAGAAAAATAAATATACTAAGCATGTTAAACTTGAGCATACTTGAAGCCAGACTAATCATCAGTATACTTGTAGTATGTTATTTTGGAACAACTATTTTTAAGTGTATTTTAATCGAAATTTTAATAGTAATTAAATTGTAGAAAATGACAATTTAAAGTGTACCAAATGTACTATCATACTTTTTTGGAACAACTAAAGTTATAATTTGTTTAGCTTAAGTATATGACTTTTTATGTCATATAAACATGCTTGATTAGTATATCTTAAGTGTACTATTTTGTGATCAAATTGCATTTAAAATAAATTTAGAATGCTTCTAAGTATATAAGCATTACATGTTTTATATATTAGTAGTGTGATCACAATACACTCCAATTACACTTTTGGTTTACTATAATTGCTAATGAAGTACACTTTTCAGTTACTTAATGTCTTTTATTCTTCTTCTTAGCCATAGTACATTACATGCTTCATACACACTACAGTACTGCAAACACATCAGGCTACCAGAACACAGAAGGACCAATTACAACACACTTTCCAGGTGAAAAAACTTACATTGTGCTTTCAATATATTCACATTTTTATGTGAGAAGTAGAAAAAGAGACAGCAATATCATAGAATCAGTTGATGTTGGCATTAACTATGAAGTTATTTTAAGTTTGTAGGGAGACAAACTACCTTCATCATGGGTGGATCAAGGTTTCCATCCATGATCTGAACACGCTGATCCCTGCAGGGTGGGGAGGGGGGCTGGTGGTGCTCGTCTCCAGCAGTCAGGAAAAAAGAAAGCACAGATTCTCTACATTCTAAGGTCTTATGCCTCAGGACATAAAAATCATCAGTCAAAAATATTAACCTCATTTAACTTGTGTACAAAAACTCAAAAGATTCTACATTGCTATTAATTAGCAAATGAACTCAAAGACATATGGAAAAACTGAGTGTAAAAAATTATGTAAATCTTTGCTGCTTCTATAAAAGACAAAGCAGATAGATGCTGCTAACCGAACTCATTGGATTAACCCTCCTGTTATGTTGCGTGTCAAATTGATCCATTTTAAAGTTTCAAAATCTAAAAAGATTGTTAAAAGTATTTTTTATGTTTCTTCCCCTTTCCTCTTTACCTCACTAGTAAACTGTGAGAAGGCAGGTGTTGTGAAGACTTGATGGGGACCTTTTCTATTCCCATGGGCAAACCAGGTCCTGGTTGAGTGGACACAGCAGAGGAGGGGTAAACATATAAGTATCCTCTGTATTAAAGTCCTAAAACACACTGTATTCTATAGTTGTTTTCAGACTTTCAGTAAGTGACTAGCAGAAATAAAAAGGTGATAGCCTTGGATGTGCTGGGATGTTTGATAATGACAGTGAAATACAGAAGGATATGTATGAAGTGTGAGCAGCCATCGGCATACAGGTCAATTCTACATTTGGTGATTCTGATTATGAAACAATTTATGAAAACACTAGAAGAGCAAAGTCCCAGGAACAGCTGAGTCACTGCAAAGAACCTTCAAGGTCCCAGGCCTCTGGTAGAGGACCTGAGCTTCAGATGAAGAGCCACCAACCACGTCAAGAGGAACGACAGCTGTCATCACTTCCATGTTTGCAACCTACAACCTACTGCTGCTGTTAACAAGCTGGTAATTCACTGACTGGAATCAGTACAGCTAACATGTATGTTTTCTGAGTAAGATGTATATATGTATATATATATATATATATATATATATATATAGATAGATAGATAGATAGATAGATAGATAGATAGATAGATAGATAGATAGATAGATAGATAGATAGATATAATATGTATAGAATAGCCTATATATATAATTATTATTTATTTTTTTATTTTATTGTATTTTTTTGTAACCAATTAGACTTAAATACCTTCATGGAGGCATTTTCAATCATGAGTCAGCTGGGTTATTTGGACAAAAGGAAAAGTCGTCTATTCGTCTTTTTAGAGAGAGAGAGAGAGAGAGAGAGAGAGAGAGAGAGCAGAGAGAGAGAGAGAGAAATTAAATGCTTGGAGATTATTTAGAAGGCCCCGACTGGCTCCCTGCCTGCCCGAATGTACTCTCTCCTCTCGGCCATTTATTTCAGACTGGATGGAGAGATACCATTTTAGATTTTAACCTAACAATAAAACTACTTAAAACGACAGATTAATTAATTAATTATCATTGTGTTTTTTTTGTTTTTGTTTTATTTACTAATTCATTATCATTGTGAAAATCCATCATTTGAAGACGTCCACTATTCCTGCCTTGGTACAGAGGCGACATGAAGTGGTTTGATTAGTTGTTGCGCTCCTGCAGCTTGCGGACTGAAATGGGGACACGTCAGTCAGACCAGCCTCCGTTCTGAAGGTGACACAGCCAATTACATACCATCGTTGTAGTGCTGGGGGGAGGAGGAGGGGAGGAGGGGGGAGGAGAGGATGTCCTGCACGTACGCAGACACGCGCGCGCCCACACCCACTTCATCGCACGAGCAGATAAAGTGAAAGGCAGCAGACTTACGGGAGTCAGAATCTGTCACTTGTAGCTGCAGACTGCCTGGTAAGAGCTGTCCCTCCTGTCTCTGTGACCACAAGCGTCCTCTACGCCTCATCATGTCGCTGCCCGCCGTCTCCAGGCTGTTCAGGACTGCTCTAAGGAGCAGAGTCATTCCTGCGGCCAATGTGGCGACCAAACCTGCCAAAGTAAAACTCTCTGCTGGGGTAAGTTTAGAGCCGCGGCACCTGCAGTCTCCATGGGGCCCACACCCCACATCTCTTCCTTCCGCAGGCCGTTGTTAATCTTTGGCATATAGCTTGATTTAAAAGGTGTCTGGGTCATGTGAATGTAGGCTCAGGGGCTTTACTTTAACTGCGCCAAACTTCTCAATTCTTTATTTTTCCCTCTCAGAATTCCTTTTAGCTAAGCTTATATATAGGCCCATTACTGGATTGTTATCTTTGTTCCCGGGAGAAAGACTCGTTGTGTCCCGACTAAATGTTTATCTATATTTAGCCGTTTTGTTTAAAAAAGTGCGTCATTATCTCGCCATTGTTCCGCCCAAATCCATCACGTACACTATCAAATAAATAGCACGCGCCACTGAGTGTGGCGGCTACACTTCAGAATGTCCACTAAACTGCGGAACTTTCACGTTCTGTAAGGAGTCTGTAAATCTAGCAGTAATGTTCTAGCGGAACCGGCCTACCTAACAGGTGGTAACAACGATCTTGATCCCGGACATGTAGCTCTGACCGGCTAGGTTGAAGAGTTATGACCGCTTGTTTTCAACTGCTGCGTGATTAAAAATTCACAGCCTTAACTATTCCTCCCCAGGAGTGAACTTTCAACGACGAATCTCATCTTTATACAGTAATAAAGTTAACAGTTGAGTTGTGCCAGCTTTCAGATGGAGAGCAGAAACTTCTGTTGCAAAATGATATGATCTCATATTCTGTTGTTTTAATGTATTATTGCATATAGTTAGTGTGTGCTACAGCCTCAGAATACTCCTGGGATTTGTTCTTCCAGTCTTTCCAGTTTCCTTCCATCTTGTTGATTTGTATGACTTGAAACAATATTGATAATAAAACAACAGTATGACTGTGTCTCCCCATCCAGGAGCAAGCAATAGGGATGTCAGCCTTTTTCGCCGTCATCCTGGTTCCCTCTTTCTGGATAATGGCTCACCTGGAAGACTACAAAAAGAAGGAATAGGGGAACTGAAAGATGTAGGAGGATGGAGTTCCAGTCAATTTTTCTCCAGCATCTGATGAAACCAGATGATGGTCTTCTTTGTACCCGTTCCAAAATTTGAGTGGTGATAACATTCACCAGTGCTCCAACCAAAAAACATACACATTTAACCACAAGCATTGTTCCGTTCTTGTTGCTGATGGTGATGTAGATGGATTAGATTGTTATAGTGTGCCTTATGATAAATAAAAAATAATCACCAGAGGTTCCCAGAGTCCAGAGTAGTTATTCTTGAAGTGTTTATTTGGATGAGAGCAACCTCACACAGAGACGCTGAAACACTGACTCTTGCATATTTGAAATTATGTTCAAATTTAACAGATTTGTGTGATTTAGTTGGAAGTAAGCAGCTTAGTACAGCTCCTATTTTTTAACGATGGAAAGTGTGGATGTGATAGGCTAACAAACAAAAAAAAAAAATCAAAAACACAATTTTCTTTTATCAAAATAGTCCACATTTAGGCCTCTCCATGTCTGTTCCACACTGCTATATGCTGACTGCACAGCACAGGATCAACTTTCAAATTTAAAATGTAAAAAGTCACTTGATCCTTTAAACCTTAGAAATAAAACACTGATATTTGCCTCGACTGCAGCCCATTCATACACACCCACAACATGGTGTACTGATTAACCAATAACTGATAAAGTTTCAGGATTTCTTCTTGGATCTGTAGGCAAAAAAGTTACTGTAAAAATCCATGTTTACATTTCCTGGATAAAAATAAGAAAGGAGAATATTTAAGATGTTTGCTATCTGTGTTATTAGCCTGTTGGTAAAATCCCGTTCCACATAAAGCACTCTGTGGTTCAGTAAACCTGGACCTCTTGACTGAGTTATGTAATTTCAGTACATGAAACCTGTTCATCTGAAGGGAATAAATAACTGCACAAACTTCACTTAATGAAACATAAACTACATGGCCCACAGAGAAGGAAGGGAATACATGTTGACACTACTTCCTGGTTCTGCGTCAGTCAGTTATAGTTTCAGAATGGACCTTGTTCCAATAAAGTTGTAATTATTAACTAATGTGAAAAAAAACCATTCTCACTGAACTTTGGCAATTAAGCACTGATCTCAGCATTGCATTATTTTTTTGTTCCAAGAATTGTAGTAAATATTTTAATTACTGCTGAATATAATGATGAATTATTTCATTTCAAAAGAATGAATGGAAAAAACTCTATTAGCCTTTCTTCATTATGGCTACTGTTACCGAATCAGTCCTGCGGGTGGCAGCAGAGGCCTGCTGATTGTACATGTATTTGACCACAACTGTTTATGAGTCTTGGCACTTTTGCTCTTTTCTGGATGCAGAAGCTAGATTAAGGGTGTGCAACCAAATTGATGCTCCTTAATTTTTTGTTTTACATTTTCATTATTATATGAAAATACATAATTTTGATGTTATACATGTCATTTTTTGTTGGTCTCAGTTATTCTGGACATTCAAATCCTAAGTGGTTAAATAAAAGGCAACTCAATAATTGAGCAAGTCCAGCTGCTCTTTTTAAATAATATATTTTTTTAAATATTTAATATTAAACATGTAAAATGTTTTAAAATCTTTCCCTTTTTATGTTCTTATTCTTTTATGTCAACAACTGGCCGCCAGGTTGTGCTTCACTTGTTTGCATGATATCCTATAAACAGGTGATGTTTAAAGGTAAAAAAAACAACCATAAAATTACTAGCTAAGTTTTGCTCCAAGAATCTGCTTAACCCATCATCTCTCTGTTGTAGAATCATTTATTTATGTAAGTATATTTTCTACCCTACATTGGTGATGAGAAATTACCATTACTAATCAATCTTTAAATGACCCCCATCATTAAATGTAAGGACCATGATAGTTTTTTTTTTCTTTTTCCAATAAAGAAAATCTGAAGTCGGGAACCTTTATATGTATTAAGCTCCCTTTATTATAATACTGCAAAATAGAATCTAACGCAATCAATTCCCTTTGCACGTGAACTCATCAGTAATCAGTCCAGTAAATAAGTCAGATGTTTGGCACAGGCCTGTGGTAAGACTGGAGGAGAGCTGCAGGGATCCACAACTTAGGAAGGAGAAACTGCTGACATGGCAATTATTTGTTCACAAATTCAGTCTTAAAGGAAAAGTGGACAGAAGGAAGAAATCCATCAAAACACATTTTTACAGGTCACCAAAGGTCACATGGGGAAACCTGTGGAAGAAGCTGCTCTCATCAGATCTAAATCAAACATTCTGGTCTAGAAGTGAAACAAGGGTCACAGGTCGTGTAGCCAAGTTCATATCTAGCACTGCATCAGAAAACATGTAGGAAAATTATTGGTCATGGTGACAAATTATTTTTATTTAAAGCTTAGATTTCCTGGAAAAACTACTAATTTTGAAAAAGGGACACATATTTAGAAATCTGTGACTGAGCTGAGGTGTTCTCAGCAGGATGACTGCTTTTAGATTTCTGAACTACATGTGAACCATATTTACAGAGCTTTCAATAACCTTACCATAAAATAACAAGCATCTGGGATCTAAAGATTTAAGACTGAGTGCTAAGTCTATTTCACCTTCTGAGGCGTGCCATAAAATTCCCTCAAAGTCTAGAAGCCGTTTGAAAGGAAGGGAACCTGTTGGGTTGGTATCACAGCAGCAGCTTTCAGTACATCTGGGAAACGCAGCTGCAGTGGAGCTGCTTCAGGCAGCTACCACTGGACCAACTGGATGAGTGGCAGAAATTGTGACAGCATTTCAATCTGTGCAGCTCTGCAGTGAGACGAGTTTGCAGTTGCCATTATTTGGTTATTATGAAGTATTCTAATAAGCAGAATACATATTTGTATAAAAATGTCCCAAAACAAGCATTTATTCATCAATACAGAGACAACAGCAAATGAGAAAAATATTTTTAACAAAAGCAGATTTCTTTAAGTTACAATAACAACAACAACAAAAAATTGCAAATACTTATTTTCTGTAACAAATTACATAAAATACATTTGTTCAATTGTTAACTCATGTACCTTGATTCACAATTATCAAAAAGCAACATAACATCAATAACACACATGGGGCAGATTTAATAAGCTCTGAAAGGCAAAAGATATTTCTACCAAGCAAAAATATACACAGAAAAATAGAATCTGCAGAAAAATAGAGCCATTTAGATCTTTGTCAGAAAACCTAAAAATGTACAATTAATTTAAACCATTTAGAAAAAGGTTCATTGAAAATCACCAAATATATCAAATACTTGCTTAGTAAAAGAAATATTAAAAATAAAACTAATCACACTCCCAGACCTTCCAACACTAACTGACCTCCTGAAACCGGGCAATACGTGGCAGTCTGCAAAAATCCCCTTATTTCTGTCTGAATGGAACAGCAGGGAGAAAACACTCCAACATACGGAGAAATATTAGCAGACATGAATAAGAACAGAATGGAGAGCAGTGTGTGTGTGTGTGTGTGACGTCACACCCGGAGCTGCTGGTTCTCCACTCTGGAAGACAACCAAGGCCTTACGACTGGTTATACATGGACTCATGGAAGAAAGAGCAAATATGTGTATTAATACCACAGACGCATCTTTAGCCTGCATGCAGAGTGGTTTGTTCAGATTCAGATCCGTAGTCTTACGGATCTGTGAGACGGTGAGAGAGAGCAGGACTTTGAGCAGATAAAAGGAAGGCTGAACAGAGAGCAGATCAGCTGCTACTTTGCTTTGAGCTGTGATGGAACATGCTGGATTTGGCAACGTAATGTCTACTTGATTATGTTGACTGCTCTATGACTAATGTTAAAGATGTTAGGATTTTGTCTGAAATAACATTAAATCCCTAAATGACAGCAACTGTTCTCACACAACTCGGCCTCCGTTATAATCACAGGACATAATTTTCAACCTTATTCTCTATACTGTTATGTCATAGTTCGCCTAGAGAAATATGAATTAGGTAAAAGAAAGTATCCGCAGGTCAAAGCTGTACAAAGTAATCAAGATTAAAAATCTGTCACAAAACTCTGTTAAGTGTTATTTCTAAACTTCAGCTTCTAACAGGAACCAGAATAATCAGTTGATGTCAGTTCTGCTTACATCCAGCAGAGGTTACCATGGTAATAAGCCCAGTTAAAAGGTGAACCAGCTTGGTAGTGCTGAAACATTTTGAACTGAACCTAAACATTGTTTGATAAGCCAACAATCATGCCTCATAGTCCAAACCTCTGGTCACATCTGTCAGGTTACTGATGGACAACTTCAGGATCTAGGGTTAAAGGTCATCTAAACCACTGGAGTCTGTTTATTGTTCAAGCTTGTCTTGCATAGCAAACCCGGAGGCTTCAGTGTGCAACCTGCTGCTCACTGAAGCTTCAGAGAGACGCCTTCAGATGCCAAACAAACAGGAACCAGAAAACACAAAATAAGGCCTCAAGAAATAAAGCAAGTCTTTGATCTGACCACCACATTTTGGTTTAACAGTGAAGCAGCCTGTCAGTCAGATTCATGTTTTACCTGCAATGTCTCACACACACACAGAAACACACACACACACCCTGAGGAAAGAAAAGTGTCATACTACTGCAAAGCCGTAACCCCTCACATCCTGCATAGAGAACGTAAACATTTGTTCGACACCCCCCTGCAGTTTTCCTTTCACTTTGGAATAACGCAATCACTGATGCTGATACACACAGCACTGTGTTATGATCAATAATCCACACTAATGACAAAACGTAACATGGTGCATACTCAAGCTCACACACTTGTACCTTTGACGGTTCAGAAAAGTCTGGCCTGTTGAGATTACAACAAAATGACATCATAGCCTAAAAGCTGGATTTGTTTGGTCCAACTCTGTCCCACTTCCAGCTCAGCTCCGGTTGGGAACCAGCAGCAGGACAGACTCGGCTCTGCTAAAGGGTGGCGAGGATCCTGAGGAAAGAGATGAGGACGACGCAGAATGACTGTCCTACTCCAAAAACAAACGCTTCAAAGGACATCATGGTCTTCCCCGCTGCCTTGTACACCCCAGCTATGGCTGCACCTGAGGGACACAAACAGGTTCATGACTTTATGTAGACCTGCCAACATGAAAATGTGAAACAGAAGATGATGGTGTGAATGAATGTATTGCAGGAATTTCTAAATAATGAGTTTATGTTCTGAAAAACAGACAAGATAAGAATCTACTTGTTTCAGTGAAAATGTATATAAGTTAAAGATTTCTCCTACTTCTTTTATCCAGACAAAATTAGATAATCTTGACTAAAACATCATAAGAGAAGTGCAAACACACACTGAGGTGGAAGGCTTACTGGTGAGAACCCCTCCACAAACTGGTCCCAGAATGCCCATGAGGAGGATGGCGATGGGCGTGAACCGGGCGATCTTATGCTGCCGCAGAGAGGCCAGGGAGATCAGGGCTGCAGGCAGGTGGAAGATGATGGAGGACACGGCGGCCCACAGGAACACACCATACCACATCTCTGCCGGAGCAAGCAAGCACCATTCAATCTGTGGGACATGGCTCACACAATGCTGGCTTTCTGGTGAGACTTTCTTCTGCTTGGAACAGTAAGTGCTTGGAACTATAGCAACAATCCATGGATACATTTTTAAAAAGTGCAGGTACATCAAGAATGAATATATATTATGAGCAAAATTGGTGTTTGGTTATGTTTCCTGGCAATAAGCCGTATATCTGCAGAGACCTGTCTATTTTCCCTCAAATGCTACTTTTGTAAGAACACTGCCTTCCTCACTGTGATAGTTCTCCCACTGCTGTGATCCAACATAAACAGGTATAGAAATTAGCTTGTGAGAGCAAATGTTAACTTTCTAATGTGTTTATTATGTTACAGTTGAACTAAATACTATTAGCAAGTTGATTTTATCATTGTTACAAACTGAAGCTAGCATTGCTACTTACTGATTTGTTTCACTGTGTTTCCCATCTAAAACTATTAAGAACAGATCAACTTATTAGTTCAACAGAATCTTGGTTTTTGGCACCATTTACATACAAATAGTTGCAGATTAAATTACTGGACTGTCTCTACTGCTGGTGAGCAGCTCTACGTGTTTCGTTGGAATATCTTCCTCTGTCAGGTTATCTGTACTAATATGATTTAGAATATGTTGCAGCTCTGCTCTTGTTGCATGTAAAGGGGCTAATTTTTATCAGGCTAAGTTCAGATTTGGCCGCTGTAGAAACTAAACATCCATAGTGAAAGAAAACATGAAATATAGGTTCCACATGAAAGTTTTACAACATATTTGACCTCCACTAAAATGACTTTGGAAAACTGTTACGAACATGATATATATATATTCTTATTATGGTAAAAGTTGTGAAATAATCTAGATTTGAGGGTAAATAGAGTTTACTCAGGTAACAGCCATGAAAACGTATCAACCTTTCAGTTTAAATAGCTCGTGGGAACCTTTAATTACTGCAGGATTCGGGCGCACGAGCGGCTTCTGTACAGCTGACAGAAAATCAACACAAGTTTACTGGAAATAAAAAGTTAGCTAGCATCACCATCCACACTAATGGCGCTAGCGTCCATGAAGCAACATTTAGTCATCAACTCTTTAACACTTGCTTGATAAAGTACTTAACGTATCTTAAAGCCGGCTGTTTTCTTGATGAAATCGGGGACTTTTGCGCCCTGGCACGTAAACACAGCCAGGGCGGCTAGCTGGCTAGCTAGCACACATTAGCTCACCTGAGAAGTCGCTGAGAGATGTGTCGTTGCCATTTGTCCTCGGTACTAAATTCCAGCTGAATATCTGCTTGGCAAAGCCTATGTCACTGTACCTATTTTGCATATTTTACATGGGTATCAATACATATGTGAATATGGCGAAAAGACGTTATAACCCGCAACTTAGAGTAAATTGTGACGCAACAGCAGCGCTCCAAGCACCGCCCCCTGTTTTTCAAAACAAGAGCTCAACCTCCAATTAAAATATCATTCACTTTCCTCTGAGCAGTTTATGACAAACAGTTCTAGGAGCTTGAACAGAAAACAGATAGAGGTCTTGTGACAAATTATGTCCACCTGAGAAAATTTTCAAATTCAAATGTACTTCAATGTGTGTGGAAGAAAGGTCTCCAGTAGCAGACAATATTGAAACAAATTTGAAGAGGCCTTTGTCTAAAGACTGTTACTGTATGACATGCTAACAGCTAACATCTGGTCAGCAGAGACAATATTCCGCAGTAACATCTCCTGCATTACACCAAACTCTTCTAATCCAGTACATTTGCTTTTGCTGGTCCCTTCTATATTTCCATCAGGCTGTAGAAAAATGCCTCAGAGAGATGTTGGAGTTGGGAATATGATCCTTGTCCTGTGTGATGGGTGGAAGACATGATTTGAACTTCCTCCTCTCTCTGCTCCATGAAGCCTCCTTTTCAGCTCATCTGAGATCTGGGGTTGTAGTTTAGATATTTGACAGACATCTATTTTTATATATTATATATTTAGAAAATCACTCAGCAGCAATCAAATTTGCATTAATGTATAGAATTAAAAATGTCTGAACTAACAATTTTGTGTTTGTAGATGGTGATGGCTGAACAGGACAGAACTGTCCTCTAACACAGAGGTTGTTTTCACCATCACTTCAGATATTTTCCCCTTGAAATAAACATCAAGTTTTATTCATCAGTGTTTTAACAAATACTATGTTATGATGCTCAGGAAAGATATACACATCTTTGACATATAAAGTGAAATATCCTCCCCCTATTTGAGATGTTTAATTCATGTAATGTAGAAAATATGTCAAACTAGTGATTAACTGAAGAAAAAAACCAACAAAAATACAGACTCATTTATAATCATTGATTTGAAGAGTAGCTGAATTAAAATGTGCTGTTCAGTAGTCACCTTCAGACATAACATGCTTTGTTTAGTCATATTGATATCTGAGCAGTCAAGTTCTGTCTTAAGCTGAGCCAGGTTTCACTGGAGGTTTCCTCCCGTTAAAGGACGTTTTTCCTCTCCACTGTCGCCACATGTATTCTCGGTAAGAGGGATTGTTGAAAAGTCAACGACACAAAATAAGCTATTTTCTGCTGTCACTACATGCTCCTCCAGAACGGAACACTGCAACCCAATGACTCCATGCTCTGCTGGAAACATTAATTTCAAAAATAAACTGAGCTTAATGTATTTTGATAACTAGGATTATTTGGGATGTATGCAAGATTGAGCTAAAATTATTATTTTTGGTAATGTTTCTCAAGACAACAATTGTTTTAAATTGGCCCTGCATTAATAAACTCAACTGAACTGATTGTATACAAAATAGACCATAATGTATTTGCAAATTTATTAAGAGGGAATGCAAAGGAAAAATAAAACCCATCTGTAGGGGGCAGCACCAGCCACGCTGTGACCCTGTCAGGACCAATAGTGATCAGTGGATGGGCCAGAAATATCAATCAGTTCAAGAGCAGAGGAAGCAGAAAGAAAGTGGATGTAGAAATGTCTGGATTTAAGTTTTTTTTCAGGTATCGGGTTGATAAAAATACTTTTGGCCAAACTCAAGAATAACAGACCGGGATTGGTATGGGCTTGTTTTACAAAGTAGTTCAAAGAACAAAAACATTTCCTTAACACTGCTAAATCCAAAAAGTTACTGAGGAGCCAAATAAAGTTCTGCAGGATTCTTCAGAACGGCGTTCTGATTTGTTCATGTTTTTGGTTGAGGCATTTCATGTTTGGGCAATTACTCCATCTGGTTTTGGATGCTGTGAAGCTAAAGAATTTTTTAACAGTGATGCGCAATCATGGCAATATATACAGTTTTTTGATTTTACAACTGGGAGCAGCTGATTAGAATCACAATAGTTCAAATACCTGAACTATGAGCCCAAATCCCAGATGAGTTGAAAAGGAGGCTTCATGGAGCAGAGAGAGGAAGAAGTTCAAACCATCTCTTGCATCCATCACACAGGACAAGGATCATATCCCCAACTCCAACATGTCTCTGCCTGGCTTCACAACAATACAGCCTGATATAGAGAGGAGCAGCAAAAGCAAACGAGCTGGATTAGCAGAGCTTGATGTTATCCAGGCTCTGCTGGAATATTTTGGAATATTGTCTCTGCTGACTAGATGTTAACATGTCATACAGTAAGTGTTTAGTCAGAGGCCGCTTCAAATTAGTTGCATGACAGACAGCTATCAGATCCTTCTTACTCACACCATCAGAACTCTGAAGATACCCGAGTGAAAACTTTTGTCTTCACAACAAATAAAATATTTTTAAACTGAATTGGGAGAATGAGGTTTTCTCACACTATCTGGATCATAGATTACAGCAGTACTGCCCCTCCCCAGCTGATGCTGTACACCGCTGGTCACTTGGTTGAAATAAGGTCACAATTATGTCATCATAAAGCATGAGCACAAAGACCTGAAGAGTTCAGGACTGAGGTGTCAAAGTGTGTATTAAACACAGGACCAACAAAATGATTCTGTTCATTTCAAAAACTCTTACCAAGAATCCAGCTTCCTTGGATACAAACTAAGTCTTTTGCAACACAACACAACCCTCCTGCTAATCTTACAAAAAAACAACAAAAACATAACTCACCAATGAAATAATTAGGAACATGTGTAGAAAATAAGAGTCGGTGCAGCATCTCTTCTGATTCCTCTGTGATTCAGCATGGTTCAGGATACATTTTCTTTTCATAAAATATTTTATTCATACAATCATGTCTTTAACTATAGCAACATTACTATTTCATTTTGAGTGTCAAGATATCAGTCGCACATCACCTCATAGGAACAACGGTATATAAACAAATGCAGAAAAAAATTATTCTCTATGCGCCTGAGTCCGTCTCTCATTTTGTCGTTTGGGGATCATTCTGTACACCTGTCGGCCTTTCCATCAATAATGACCCAATGGGAGTATTGCTGGTCCTGTCGGGACATGTGATTGGTTGCGCTCTGAGCAGCAGCCGGTCCGTCCTCACGCCGGCCCGTTCACAGCTTGCTCCGAGGAGGCAGAGTTCCTGTCCAGCCTAGGAGGAGGACACACGTCGGTTACCTGGACAACTTGGTTCACAACACTAGTAATTGCAGCAATGGAAAATAAAAAACAAAAAACAAATACAAAATACCCTATTCAATTCTTTCCACATGACATTATCAGTATTTAGTTAAAATCCTTTATGGTCAACCCTGAACAGAGTAATGTGCTGCAGATGCTGATCCTCACCATAGGGTCCACTCTCACTTCAAAAGCCAGAGCACCAAACCAGAACCAGAACCAGGCTGAGTAATGATGTGTCACTATCTCCTCCTGATGCCATAAACCTATGTGAGTTTAGCCATTTTAAATGGGAATGAATGAGGGTGTGATCTGATTTATTCTTCACCAGAAATATCCTTTTTCAAATGACAATTTTCAAAAAGTTTTTTTTTTGGTTTTGCATAGTTCCATCACTCGAGTCTCTCAAAGCTAAAATTTAATGTTACTTAATCCAAAATACCCAAAAATGTCATAAAAACACTCAGGCAGTTGCAGGGCATCCTAACTGTCCTTCATCAAGCAGAGCAGCTAAAACCAGACAGATCGTGAGGTAAGTCTTACTTGGCGTCCTCCATGTTGGACATTTCTTTTAGAGGTCCATTGGGAAGCTCCACCGCGGGCCGACACTTCTCACTGCCGACAAGAACACAAGTGAAGTCAGTGGGATTAAACGACTGCTGAATGTGAACACCTAATGGTCGAGTCAAACGATAGCAGCTGAAAAGAGCCCAACGACTTTAGAGGTTCTGTTAGGATGTTATTAGCAGGCAGTATTCTACCTATTGTGGAGAACTGCAGGAACAAGCAACTTTCTCCTGTGGTAGCAGGTTGGAGTAGCTCTGTTCATTTCATTCTGAAACATTGCTTTTTGGACACTTATCCCCTGTGGTTGGGATGCTGTGCAGCTGGATGGATTTTTGCTGAGAGTTTTTTTCCTTTTGGTTTGTTCTAATGCATAAACAGGATAAAGAACGCTGGTTCTGCTCTAGTACTAGAAGCTCTGGACAAAAAAGATTCTTCATTAAATGATGAACGTTATGGAGAACCTGGAATCCTCTTCATCAGACTGTTATACAACAACAAAGTGTCTGCAGCCAGAGGTGTCTTTAGGACTGTCGTAATACAAACTGCTGCAGGAGACCCTTCCTGCTCACAGCCATCACCATCTACAAGCTGGAACCTTTGTACTGCAAAGTGTTTCAGGTACACCCATAGATCTTACGCACAAGTGACATCAGCAAAAATCAGCGATGGACGACCAAGTCGCTTCTCTTGGCCAGCTGGATTCATTCTTGCCTCAAAAACAGATCGGCTTGAATGCTGGAAAGGATTGTGGTGTTCCAGTTGTGCTAAAAGGAGTTAGCCCATCAGTGAAGCTATTTAGGCCTAAATTAGCATCTCAATGCTAAACATGTAGTAGCAGCACAGACATCCCCAATGCTAACATAAGCAACCACAGTCACATTCAATGAACAGATTCAAAATAATATCTTTGTTGTTGAGCTTATACAACTATTTATTTAATAACTTAGCGACAAAAAGGGTTTTTGGTTTTCAATTAAAATGAAATAAATCAATTACAGAGCCCGCAATTAATTTGATTAAAATTTTGAATTAAGTCTCACTGCTAGTCAAACTTTCTGTTTTTGTGGATTTTATTTATTATTTTTCCAACAAACCCCGACTACCCCATAAGAAGAGGTGCAGTTTTTGGTTATGTGTCAGGTTTAGGACTAAGTAAGGTTAGGCATGCACAATACAAAGTCCCTGTGAAGATAGAAAGACATTGTGTGTGTGTGTGTGTATGTGTATGTGTGTGTGTGAGTGTGGTCTGACCCTGTGTTTGGAGAGCCGGCTGAAGCTACGCTGTTCCCAGTCGATTCGGTGCGCTCCAGCAGCAGGAAGGCCTCTGAAGGACCCAGCTTCTCTTCATCACTGAAACAGACAGGTAGCAGCGTAAGACACACCCACCATGCAGCTCCAGCACAGAAACACACAACACAGCCACATGTGAAACCAGATGCATGCTGAACTGACAGAACACAGTAAAACAAAGGATGATGTATGGAGATGGAAAGACTCTAGGGACATTCAAATGTACAGCAAATGGAGAAAGTAGATCGTTTTGAAACGTTTGGTTCTGATACTCTGTTCATTTGTGAAGCTCCATAGCAAATAGCACACATGGAGATCGTTTTAGACACGGATTGGACCGAAACAGATTGGATCAGCCGTCAGTCTTGCTTCATCTCAGAGAACCACCAAAGATCTTGATGAGGACTCAATCAAAGCAAAACACTAACAAACATCCAGATCTAAAGCAGCGTTAGCGGTAGAAGATGAGCAGTGCTGGGCGGACGGAGCACCAGGCTGAAGCGGGAATGTTCCAGATGGAACCGGAAGTTCATCCATCCCTCTGCTTACAGCCACACTGACACAACATCTGGTAATAGATATTAATAACATCCATAAAAGTAATTTCTAAAACCTAAATTTATGCTTCTTTGCCAACTCCAACAACTGTTTATTTAATGTGATGGTGACCATGGCAACCTGCAGCTCCAGAGCCAGAAGTAGCTATTTGGACCTTCTACAATGGCTATAAGGCTACTGCAGCCTGAAGTGACCCAATTCCGATTTTTTTTTTTTTTTGCCTTAATGTGACCTGTATCTGATCTTTTCATGACAGTCTGAACAACACAGGTCAGATTTTTTTCGAATGTGACCCAGGCCACTTGGGTATCCGATAGGTATCCGACCTTTTCAAATGTGACCTAACGACCAGGTCGCATTCATCTGACCTGAACGGCACTGATACTCGACAAATGTCTCTATTCTGCACCCTGATACACACAAGCAGGAAGATAAACAACAAGCTGTGCTCCATCGTTAGCATCCATGTTTACTTCCGCAAACACTGAGCACTACTTCTTTTTATGGCGGTTGGCAAAACACTCAGGCTCTCTATGTGTGATGTTATTGCGCCCTTTACTGCACATGCGGGACACTTCCAGGTTGTTTGCAGTTCACACTGGAGATCACATACAGGTTGCATATATCTGGAAGTGTGAATGACCACACCAAAAAATTCCGA
The DNA here is from genome assembly GCF_001444195.1 of Xiphophorus couchianus. NCBI lineage: Eukaryota > Metazoa > Chordata > Actinopteri > Cyprinodontiformes > Poeciliidae > Xiphophorus > Xiphophorus couchianus. Next base: position 33,317,326 of record NC_040229.1, on the reverse strand, counting down.
TTTGACAAAAAAGAAAAATCGGAATTGGGTCACTTTGGCCTGCAGTGTGAACGTAGCCTAAGTAACTTTGTAATGTTTTCACATGTGGACAGCGACTGACCGTCAGCAGACCTACAGCTACCTCTCTAACTAACGAGGTCACAGTATCAGCATGGGTCACCAGCTGCAGAGCAGACAGACCCAGAATGGGAGAAACCAAGAAACCATGTTAAAGGTCTTCCACCTATCAGGACTAGCTACTGGTGCTCCTGCTTCCCTCGGCTGCTGAACGAAAAGCCAACAAAAAAAAAATAGAACCAAAACACTTGGACACAGCTTTAGTAGAAAAACATGCAGAATGGAGATAATGAGAAAACAGAGTTCAAAGCAAAAGTAAAGACTGGGAAAGACAAGTTGGTGGTTGACGTGACAACAAGACTACATTACGGCTGCAGGCTCGTCTCTGATTGGCTGTACATACCGATAAGATTTCAACACTCTGAAGACCACACCCACAACGCACAGCAAGAGAGAGAGGGGAAGCTCAGACTGTGAGTGTTGTTCATTAAATTACATCACACTGTGGTTTACTGAGACAGAAGACAACTTCAACAACAGGACAGTGGGACAGAGGACTGGCAGCTGGATAACTACTAACTGGCCCTCATCCGTGTGCAGCAGGCTTTCCACTACCAGAGGGTGTTTTAATAATTCACTTCCGTTTCCAATTACTAGAGATGCATCCAGAGTCTGACCTGACCGGCCCTCACTGGAAAGATAAACCTCTTTCTGATTTTTGGACGGTCCACAGTGACGCTCCAACACTACTCTTCAGTGTTGATGTTGTCACTGTGGGGAAAAAAAACACGCAGTAACGGCGAGACGTTTCACAATGAAGCCACTGAACCTCAGCAGGAAGGACCATCAGACTGAACTTGTCATTTTACTAACACAAAGAGTCAAAGGTCATGTGTCGGGGAACATGCAGTTTACCTTTTGCAATACTTTTGAGGAACTTGTTTTGCTTTCCAATAAGCATTTTGTGATTACAAGTTAATTTTGAATTTTGCCAGAAAGAGAAAATATATTTTGAATCGAATCAATATCTGTGGGGCGTAGTCTAATAACCAGAGAGAGGAAATCCGTCAAAAAATATCTTTGATTGGTGCATCTCTATTAATTTAGATGGATTAGAAAAATAAAATGTGTTCATGGTGGAAGAAATTCAAACACTGGGACACATTCCTAAATAATAAGCCTCTTTCATGATTTGTTGGCAGACTGTGCTTAATGACAACATAATCCTGATAATTGTCAAGAAGAACTGGGAAATGCAGTTAGAATTATATGTGCAGACACAGCAGATAAATTTCCCCTTTATTGAATAAAAAGTGAAAACGTTGATTGACGGTTTTAATAATGGAAAAAGGACATGTAGCTAAACCAGCTGAGCAGTATTAGTGTGTTGTAGTGGGTCAATATATTTAAAGAGGCTTGATTTCTCCTGATGAGGAGGCTGATAACATGACATCCCATCAGTTCAGCCTCTGTCACCAGAACAAGCTGCTGCAGTATTCCCAGAAAACACTGCAGTGTTTCTGGAATCTTCTGTCAGCAACATGTTGGACTTGTTTGACAAGCATCAACAAAATAATTCCACTGTTGTGAATGTTCTCCCTGTCATTTCATCAGGTATTAGAAGATGTAATGGTTGTGTGTGTGGGTGTGTGTCTGGAAGGCGGACCTCTTGAAAACGGCCGTCTCAGTCTTGGCATCGACAGTGAGGCTGACTGTTTCCTTCATGGAGCCGTTGATGACCGTCTCTGTGATGCTGCGCTGCTCCGAGCACGATGACTCGTCCGCCACCGCCGCGCTGCCGCAGTCTGTAGACGAAGAGGACGAGGGCGGAGCCACGTCAGCGCCCAACCAACCATCACATTCTGGAGACTTGGCTGCCAACTTGGCTGGTTCCAATATCAGCTAAAGAAGCAGGAGCAAACACTCTCTCTTATCCACAACTCACCGTCAGGACGCATTGGTGCATTGACCCCCAGAGGGTCTATCGTTTCCATGCTAGTTTCCATAGCAACGGGAGAGTTGCACCTTAGAGGGTCTTTGGGACTGAAAAACAGACATTTCTGTTAAGAACTCTTTCATATTTAAGGTGGTAAAGTGAGCGCTGCAGCCAGATGTGGAGCACAGCTGTCAGGCTGCCGTACCAGACCGGAGAGAAGCTGGAGAAGTCTGCCCAGCCCGTCTCCACGCCAGGCGCTGCTGCGGCAGGAGACGAGTTCCAGGCCGCCTCTGCGGGAGCTGCTGTGGTAGAAGACAAAGGAGAGGATGCATCAGGGGTGCTGGGGCTGGAGGCTGCAGCTGCACCCGAACCCGTCTCCATGGGAACGTCGTCAAAGCTGGCTGTCCACACTGGCGCTTCAAACGGAAACACACTCAGTCAGACAGAGCAGGATGTGTCAGTGTAGCACTGCTGCTAGCTAAACCCAACAGGAAGTCGCTGTTTACATTCTATCATAAACGAAGGGAACAGGGCCAAATAACCCAGCTCTGTGTGTGTGCTGCTACACCAACCTGTGTCCACCTCCATGCGGTCATCAGAGGCGGGGTTGCAGGGTTCAAACGGATCTCTCTTTGAGTCCTCATCCTCTGAGTCTGTGCTCTCCTCGCTGTCGGTGCTGCCTGAACTCCTGAACACACACACACAGTCAGAAAACCACTGACTGTTTACAGGCCGCTATTTGCTGGATCATCTGGAGGTGAACTGATGAATGCTTCAACCATCACATTGTGATCAGAAACTGAACAATCACTCTTTCCTTCTGTTTAATCATAAAGTTGTTGCTTTTGAAGCTTAACTATAACCATTTTTAGACCAATGTCCCCCTGCCGGATCACCTCGGACGTCTCTGTGCCTCTGGAGCGAAGGTGACATCCTTTTCATTCCAGATGTCCTCTTCATCTGAACCAGCATCTTCAAATTGCTGGATTTTCTCCTTACAGCGCGCCTCAAACAAGGCTATATTCGCCTGGAGACACACACACACACACACTGCAGGGTTAGAAACACTGCAGATGCTCAGAAAGCTTTACCAACAGAACAGCATCAGGGCTTAAAGATGGCGACTGTGACTGAGCTGCTGTACTTTAGTTTTCTTTAACTGGACAAACTCAGCCAGGTTAAAGGTGTTTCATGAATGAACCACCAGGTTGAATTAGATCTTTTCCTGACACCAATATTGCTTTAGTGGTTTTCATTCATAACTTCCGATCAGACTCCAGTACAACCAGTCTGCAGCACTGAAGTACATTAGTTGTCACAACAACACACAACACTTATTTCCACATGCTGCTGCCTGTGGAAATAAGACGCTGCACTTCAGTGAGCACATCCATTCTCAGGTAATCAAAAACATTTTTATTCCTTGGCCTTTGAAATGGTGTGAGATTAATATGAAGTGTGTATGTGTTTATAGAATTGTTTTCCTATGTTGCGTTTTAAAAGTGCTTTATAAATGAATTTGTTTTGGTAAAATTATCAGCATTGGTGTTTGCTGTAGTGAAGCAAGACTTGACTGGAAGGAGTCAGACTCCAGTGACTGGACGCAGCATGCTAATGTTAACATGACACTCATGCAATAAGGTGAGCATGCCATTATTAAATAGAGCAGCATTCCAGTCATCAGTCGTGCTGGTTTCTGTCTCATACAGAAAGAGGAAACACTCATAAGCCTCCAGCTGCTCTGAAACATGACATATGTCTGTAATTTGGAATCGTAATTTTAGAAAAAACTGACAGAGATGGGTCACATATGGACTCGTGGTGTAAACATAGAATAAGACATGTAGAAAAAAGAAAACAAAAGCTTTTTTCTCTCAGACTCATTATAGACTTTACATATTTAGGATCAATATTTAGTACTTACACTTTCATTTGTATTCAAGGAAAAGTTGATGTCTGATATTCTATCAAATGGAATACTGCAAGATGAAGAAAAACATGAGTTTATATAATGCAAAGTGTGTAAACAGAAGTTCAGGTTCAACATATGTGGATAAACTTGTTTCATGCAGAACACCACCAGACGAAGACACTTCCTGAATCACACAAGTGACTGAACCAGGCAGCAGTAACTACAGAACTACTGCTGCTTCCACTGATCACTGATAACCAATCAGTCTCACAGAAACATGAACCTCCGGCTGCGCCACAATTAAAGGGAGAGGGAAAAAAAATCACTTTACATGCAGACCTAAATAATAATAGTGATTAAGGCTGCAAGTTATCGCAGAAACAAAGCTGCAAAAACTCCATAACTGAAGTAGTCATTTAATAAACTAGAAATATTTTTTTTTATAAACTGCAGAACACCACCAGTTGTTCTGGGACTTTCTCCCTGTGGAAAGACAGTCTTGTTCTGTAGCAGTAAAAGCAGAGGCGTAAAGTTTAAGAGGTTCCAACTGCCTGGAATGGAGACTTTGTGCCAATCTTCAATGTGTCAGGATTTAGGTTTCTGTGGAACCTATAAGCAACATGTCTGACTCTGTTCTCAAACACTTATTTGGATCAAATCTGCTTCAAACTGTGTGGGGTACGTGGTTTCCAGAGCTCCTGATACATGATCAGAAATCAGCTGATCTGGGTTGTCAGAGACATCCTGTGATGTTAGGCTGGTTATAACAGGACATTCAGGTTTGGTGGAACGCAGAAATAAAACATTTTTTGTATCTCTCCACAAAGATTCTGAATTAAACAGAAAAGATGACCCAACATTTATTAAAGTGACAAACTGACATGATTGAGTTGGATCGATGGCTGTGGAAAATCAGCCAGCCATCAGCGTGTAAGAATCAACATAAGTCAGAAACTAAATTCACTAAAACATTGATGCCATGAACGGTGCAGTAACAAACTGCTTCCTCCACACGCTGAAGTTTTTACAGCTGGATGTTTGTTTTCACAGGAACTCACTTTTTAGAAGCTTGCAAATATATTGAGCAATATTTCGATGAAAAACTCACAAGATCTGAACTTGGTTTCTGACATATTTCTATTAATCTGGAGAGCATTTCACCAAATCGTCATTCACTTCTAAAACCCCCACCAGCTTTTGGACTGTTGATTATGCTGAGCAGAAGGCAGAAACGGGCTTCGGGCAGATCTTCCCCGTCTGAAGAGAAGCAAGTATTCTTAAAGCACCAATCAGCTGCCAGCTCTCCCCACAAGCCTTTATACAACTGCTTAGAATTACATGGACCCAAAGCAACTACCCCTGATATGGGAAAATCAGGCTACAGACGGCAAAAGACAACAAGCTGAAGTGGATATGATTGGTTTTCCATGAACAGCTGGAGCTGCTGCCTTGTTACAGAGGAAGGAGAAATGGATGCTTTTCAACCTCCATTTTCCTAATTCAAATCCAAAATAAGTTAAAATGTTTTGTACTTGTAACAAATAAATTAATGCAATACTTAACAGCACAGGAAACAATCTAATCCACCAGCTTTATATTGCCTCTTGTGTCACAGACAGTTATATTAATGCAGGATGCATACTTACTCCACAACATCATCCTGGTCAGCAAACTCTTCGTCATTGAAGCCGAACTGCTCAATAAAATTGGACGTCATTTGTTGCATCTGATAATCAGAAAAGGCCTGGCAAGACCCAGGACCAACGATAATGATATAGTCTTGGCTCTACACACAGCTAGGCATTAGTTGCAATACAAAACGTTACAAATGTATCACAATTCTGGTTAAAACACAAATGCACAATTCAACTATCTATTCCACCTGAAGTTGTTATTCTGAGTGAAGTGACTGGAAAGGCAGGTGATGGTTTGGAAATTATCTCAGCTCTGCAATCAGGGGCTTCCTGATGCTGCAGTGTGCAGGCTGTTTTCTGATCAGACCTCAAGAATGGCAACTTGCTTCCAAACAGATTTAAAAAAGATTTTAAAAAGGATCTGATATTTGAGGCTTCAGGCTGCATGAGTTTAGGATGGACAGAAAATAAATGGGGTCTAGTTTCCATGGATGTGAAGGGTCAGTGTTTACCATGTTCAGCCAGTCAGAGCTTAGATGATTTCACGACAGAGAGCATCACCTTGTGTTTTCTGTTAGACATCACACACAGTCCCAAACCGGTGAGCATGTGACAGTCCACTTAGAAGTGAAGGACTTCTGGATGACATCACCAGCCTGGGCTTCATTTCAATATGTCTGAAATATCGGAATGTTTGAAATTTCTTCCTGATCACCAGGATTCGGTTTAATCCTTTCCTACAGCATCTTTCAACAGCAGGACAGGAGCTACAAACCTCACTGCTGTCCTTTCAACAGTGGAAGGGACTTTTGATCCAAAACCAAAGCTCAACAAGAGCCGCGCTCATTCCAGCTGTTTCACTTGGAAGTAGAACATTAGCCTGGTGAACAGATCGGGAATAATCAGCTAAAAATCAAACACCAACGACCTGAGCAAGCAGCGGCACTGCTGAGGTGGTAGAAAGAGAGCCGGGCAGTAACAACCCCGCTGAGCTAGAAAACCCGTTTCCAACATCAAGATCTGATATTCATATTGCTGTTATTTCAGATAACCAATATTTATCATTATAATGTATTTCACTACTCTTTCAACAAATTGGAAAAAAAAAAAAAACTTTCACAACGCTGACTTCACTACAGCTTCTCTGCTTCAGGTAAACTTCCCACAACCCTCACTATTACCATCACATGACCACACTCCTCTCTCCAAAAACAAATAGCAACAAGAAGGAAACGGTTTTATTCATCGGACTGACACCGATTTTTTAGAACGTGACTAATTTTGTGCATCTTTATTTCAGGACGATTAAGAAAAACTAAATTCCCTCGTGAATTTGACGAAGATGTGGAATCATTTCTAAGGGAATTCATAATAAGCAAAATCTGTCATTTTGATCTCAAATATGGTCTGAACTTCCATACAGCGTATGCAACATGCAGGTCTGTGTCGGCACCACAAGTCTGATTAACACTACTGGAAGAAAAGCCTGTCGATAAAACATAATGTGATCCGAAAATATTTCATCCAGAAACGTCACTGTTGTGACTAAACAATGAGGCGCCTGCATATATTTGATAATAAATCATTTCTAAATGAAATGTGAAAAACAGTTCCCACAATTTCCCACTATGGTGCTGCCTCTCACGCGGAGCCAGAGAGGAATGTCTGAAGCGGTCGGAAGTGATGCTGTGCTGCAGGGAATGTCACAGGCTCAGCTGGTTGGTACTGTTCACAAATCTGTTTCACTCAACTGAAGAGGTCACATTCACACAATTGGTGGAAGCTTAGTTTCATTCAGTTCTAACCAATTTAAAGCAAAGTTAATAGTGATTGAATTGTTATTGTTTTAAATTATTTGTGAAGGATTCAATCATCCAGGTCTGCATTGTGGCTACATCTGAGTGTCTTACTTGTTGAAGTGAAGAGTCCTGGTGAAAGCCACCATCTTTAAAGTCCACCTCATCATCGCTAGAAGAATGGATGTGATGAGTGTTCACCTAAAAACACAAAATAATAAGGCTCTGGTCACTTTATGACTGGAGACATGAAGGTTGAAGTAAAATCCCTCAACAGGGAGGCAGACTTTATCTAGTAGCTCACCAGGTCAACAGTGTTTCTTTTGTTTGTGTCAGCAAGCTGCCCAGAAATGAAAGCCTCCCAGTTCTCTCTGTCCTCTGTGGGAAGCTCTGGAACACACATCATAAGCAATACTCTGTAGGCTACTGTCCCAAACAAAGTAAAGTCAATCCCATCACCTCCATCAGATTTTTTAAAATTTATCTAATTCTCATGATGTCTGAGAACTACAAATTAAAATGACACTATAATATCTGTTGCTTAAGCCTGTTTTCAATAAAAAGTCAACATTTACACCCAATCACATTTAATAACACCAAATTTGTGTGTAGTGTGGTGTAACAGTACAGCAGCACTCCATATATGGAGGTAATGGCCCTCCACCTGACAGTCCTGAGACATTTTCTGGTTGTCTTCGTCTTTCTCTCTCTGCCCATTTTCCTGTCTGCTAGCTATCAATAAAAGCTCGAGTGCCAAAAAATTCTTTAAAAATCTCCAGATGAACCTAAGAGAACAAAGTAAAGTCCTGGTCCAACTGTAAGTTACAATTGCTCACAAGACTTCAAGTAACTCTTCATCATTTTTACTCTTCAAGTAAAAATTATGTTAAATAATTTTTGCTCGATTTAATAAGTAAAGCTGAAAGGTTTCAGCTGTATGAAGACTGTACAGCCATATTTAAATGTAGTATTATTGCTAGTCATAAACATCACAACTAAAACCACTCCTTACCAGACATGAGGCCCTGTATCTGTGGGCCATTAGGACCTTTGTCACTGTTATGAACAATGGAATTGGCTATTCTGGTCAGATGGCCCATGTAGCCTCGTCGTCGACCGCCCTCATATCTGAAACACACAAACAGCAGCAGAGTTATCCAACACCAACAGATCATCATGTAAGCAGAACGTCTGTGGTATCAAACAGGAAAAACCTACTGCTCTTTCTCATTGGAGCGCCAGGCATCTACGATTCTTTGGATCAGCTGACAGGCTTGAAACAGCTGGAGAGAGAAAAAAAAAAACAGACATGGAAAAGAAATGATGGAAAAACAACAACAAACTCACAGAGTGCATCCAACAAGCAGGAAAATCCCAGGAAAGGAGCCCTGAACCAGGACTGGTGTTACAAGTCACACTAACTAATCAAGTTGTTAAAAGTAGCCTCTCTGAAAAAACACAGAACTTTTACTGGGGATATTAATGATATTTTTTTTTCTAGACTTTCTGGACATGTAAAAGTGACCACACCGCCTACATCGCTTTTCTGCTTCAGGTAAACATCCCATAATTATCACTGGGACAACGGTGGCAGGAGTTTGTCCCAGAATCAGTGGGTCTCTGGTTCAATTCCAGCTCCACCTGCCTCTGTCGTCGTGTCCCACCTGCACAACACCTGCCTGCTGGTGTTGGTCACAATCCAGTAGTGATTTCATTTAAAGCGTCTGGCAAGTTTGTTAAAAAGACCGATTTGTTAAAACATGTCTAACATCGGCTGATACTGATGCAGACATATTATGCATCGCTACTTTACTTCATGCATTATTAAAGATCTCCATCATAAGTTTCACTGTACCTAATCTGAACTGGCCCATTAGTTTGGTGGAAAATGCGTAAAGAAACTAAACCCAATAAAAAATTAGTTGGACACATCTACACACACCTCTGAAAGTGTAAAATCTCTGCTTATGTTTTCCTTATTTAAGATATATATCATGTGAAACAATAGGAGACAAACAAGTGTATTCGGGATAGTAATCAGCTGAAGGCTCCCTGTCAGTAAGTGAGCCTTACATGTCTGATGAGGGCGCTCTCTACTGTGCCACCCGGCTCCCCATCTGGCTGCGGCTCTACCGGAGCTGGAGGCATAGCCAGAATCATCGCTGTGCAGATTTCCACCTGAATATGGAGGAAGTTGTTCCAAATGTATTTGAAATACATATCCTGTTTAAAAGAAGAAAGAGAAAAAGACAAGCCGTTCAGCAGTGAACATATGAAGCCACTGTTTTATAAAGCGCTAAACGAAGTGATGGAAACTTCACTGAAGACAACAAAGCTGCTGCTGGGTAAGCTCTCCTAATGCTGAGAGCTTAACACCTGCACTCTGCAGTCAAATGTTGTAGTCTGTACTCAAACATGATTCCATCTGGAATGAGGTTCATAATAATGAGTGCATTAAATAAACTAACAGAGAATGGAATGGCCTGCCACAATAAACAATAAATCAATTAATCACATGATAAACTAAAACAAACTCAATAATTTTCATTTACTTGGTTTATTGTTTTTCTTGTTTCTCTCTCTTTCTACCAAAACTGGTCTTCAGTCTGCTGCTTTGGTTTCAACTATCCCTTTTTTGACAGACAATTCTGTCTACAGAGACTTCATAATTCATTTTATTTGTTGTTTCTATTGTTTTGTTTATTTATTTTGGATATCTAAAACATTCCAGTTTCAATGTTTAAATGTTCATTAGAATTTAAGTGTGCTGATCTTTGAGAAAGTGTTCTTGCATCGTTCTTTGATTATTACTATTATATTACTTGAAGATTGTCTCAAAACAACATTATCGTTTATCGCAAAAGATTCTGGGACAATTTATCGTCTGGCAATTTGATATTGTGACAGGCCTATGTGTAATAACTGGTACTCACTAGTATGACTCCCAGTGTGTTGAGGTTTATGAGTTCTGCATTGATGCTGTGAGTGTTGCACTGCAGCAGACTGGCCACCAGTCTGACCACATTGAGCCTGGTGTTGCCCACTGGTGGGTCCAGGACCCCCCACGTTGTCTTCAGCACATTCTTCTAATGATGGAGAGCAAACACTGTTCAGCATGCACAACTCAACAGCATGATCAACCTGATAGTATAAACCTTTCAAGGTGAGGAAAAGGTTTTACCTTTGGGGGTTCAAGCAGCAGCTGGTGGAAATCTTTGAGGCGGGGTCTCACAGCCTCCAGGATACTGTGGTTGACTGAGAATGAGGGGTGGGACATCCCAGGAGGGCATTCCATGTGACCCTCGAACCTACGGTGTGCAGTGGCAGATTTTAATCAACTGGCTGTCACACGACCATCCCCTACCCAAAGTCAACTTGAACATATTGAACAGAACATACGCTGGTCTCCTGGTCTCAAACAACGTGAGCAGGATCTGGATGACGCTGACTATAGCAGACTCATTTTTGTCCTTCTCAAAAATATTTGAGAGCAGCTGCTCCACCGTTTCCTGCCTAAGAAAGAGGAGGACCAACAGGGAGATGTGAGAAAAGGTCTTGAACATCACAAGGAACTGAAAGCCTAAAACAGAGTCAAATAAGAACAAAGAAGAAAACATCTACCAAGAAGCAAATAAATACATTTTAGATCTTAAAACTTTACATGGCGATATAAACAATGTAAGGATGAACTGGAACCAATCTGGGTTTCCCTAGCAACCTAAAAGTCCTTTCATATCATAGTGAAACAAACAAGCAGCTACAAACTCCCAGTTTGGATCACTTCATCCTTTTAGAAACTACTGAGAGCACAGGCCCGGCTGTGATGACATCATCAGAGGGGCGTGGCTTACAGCTAGCCTTACCCTGCTGGGAACTTCCCCAGGGATGAGCTCTACATATTTAAACATTAAAAGATTAGATTCATGAACTAGAAGAAAATGATAAAAACTCTGGCTCTGATGATCTGGGGCCTGAACACCAACTTTCATTAGGAGTGAAACTGGCGACCAAGTTAGTTGGTTGAACAGTCTGCAGTCATATGAGAAAAGAATCAGAGATTCTGATCCCATTTTTTTTAAATTCAAGTTTCACTTCAGCCTTTAATGTCATATTCACAGATCCATAAAGAATTGTCAACCAATAAAACAAGTTCAGCTTTATAAGATGCAAATGCAGAGGTATACTTCTCTAGCGTAGCCAGAAGAGGATCGGGCTCGGAGCAGCCCTGGACCTGAAACATCTGGTCTCTGCTCAATCTGATGATTTCACATAAAGACTGAGAGGCGTTGGAGTGTCTCTGTGTCAAAAAAAAAATCTGGTCAATGCAAAGAAGAGTTCAGGTAAAGGCAAGGCCAAATGACTCTTAAAACACTCACATCTTCATCTTGAGAAGGCTGGACCATGTCAACCAACCTCTGAATCACTTTCTCCTCATTCAGCCACTGGAAGGTAAGACGGTAAACAGGGTGTTGCATTATTACACAAAAAATATTTTAAGAGTCACCTTCAGAGAAACAGATTAATATTACAGATGATTATTGGAAAATATACCACCTTAGGAAAAAAAGCATAGAGACAAAAATGTGCAGAGACTGAAATCTGCTCTGAACGACCAGAACAAACAGAAATAATCTGATAAGACTCTACACCCTTCCACATTGTCCATGCTCTTCTAAAATTTCCTAGTTAGCCAGTTTTGGTCCTAGCTAAAGCCGAAGTGCTCAGTGAGAACCTGCAGCTGTGCATTGTGGGTATTAATTTAGTAAAGTGCTAAAGGCCACATCTAAATGTCTTCCAGGTCTTGTGACCGCTGGGCTAATTGGTAATAAAAACTAGACACTATCAAAAAGCTCAGGATGTGTTAGGGAGTTAAAAGTAACGCCTGCACCAGAGAAAAGTGAAAAAGAATCATTATCAGGAGGCACCTGAACAACCTTTCAACAGGCTTTTACAAAATCCAAGGAAAAGAAGAAGAGCCTTCAGATCCTCCTTCCAACCTGATATCAGTATGAATATTATATTGAACTGGGAGGGTCAGATGGGCCACAGTGGCCCCCTGGTCCCTGTCTGGTCTGAGGAATACCAGACGTGCATCTGGAGAACCTGATGCACATCACATGTTGAGGATGACTGTGCAAAAAATATTCATTAGTTAACATCATAACAATTACAGATGTGCTAGAGTTGGCTTTAATGCTTGGTGCGAGTTCCAGGCCTTTTCCTCCTGAGGATATCAGGAACCAGAAGGACTGGTGTTTAGAAGAAGATGAGCAGTCTTTTCTAATAAATAGTTGTTTTCACATTGAAAGGTTTTACAGGAACATATCAGTGAATGACAGCAGAGGAAATTAGTTGCAAACATTTAAAATCCAACTGTAACTTTATGAATAAAGTAAGACTTTTGGTTGTTTTTTGCTCGTAAAAAGCGCAATAAAACAGAGTTAACCTTTCCATGTTTACTTCAGATTGATCTTTCCTTCGTGTTTTTTAAATAAAGCTTGTAGCAGATTTAGAAAACCACACAGTAAGTGATGACTCCTTGGTTAAATAAAAGAACTAAAACAATCCTTTAGTCTACATTCTGACATGAATGAGAAAGACAGTGATGAATGTCAGCAAAGCTTGGTGAGCATGGTGCCGTTACCCACATTAAGAACATCATGCCGTAGTTGCTGGGGTTCAATGCATGTGAGCATTCTGAGCAGCAGGTCCATGATGGCAGACGTCCCGATGTGTTTAATCATCAGATCAACAAAGTCGTCCCTCTTCCTTAGAAAATTCACTATCTGTTAAAAACAGAAGAGAAACCCACACAGATACCATCAGCAGTCTGGAACTCTAAACAGAAAAGAGACATTCAGAGGATTTCTTTCAGTTATTTATTTATCTTAGTGTTACTTCTAGAATAGCCACTGCTGTAACGAGGTACAGTATTTCATCCTGACTCAGACCTCATGTGTTTTTCTCAGAAAGCATTGGGGCCACTGCTACCGTAAAGCTGGGATTTTTCTTTTACACAGAAAGTACTCCAGGTCCAGAGTTGCCATCGCATGGTCTGGTTCTGCTGGATGTCACTTCCTGATAGAATGACTGAGTTCTTTCCACTCTCACCACATGCTTGTTCAGAATGAAGGACTGCTGACAGCCGGTGACTCTATGCAATCAACTGAGCTTCCTTTTACTAACTGGTACTACTGGTACAACTGGCACTACTAGAGATGCTTCAGTCAGGTTTTATGCTGCCAATACAGATACTGATCACCGATACCAATCACATGTATTGGCTGTTCATTGTTCCATTTTGTCATAAACACCCCTGGCTATGTGATTTAGCAAAAGGTCTTTAATTTACCACGCTATGTTAAATATTTGTTTTTGAAATATCGTATTAAATTTGTTGTGCTGATGCATTTTGACATCGAGGTATTTTTCCATCTCAATGTACAGCTTCACATCACTCTCAGGGACAGCACAAAAGTTTCACACCACTTTGCTGCCACTCTTGCACAGCATGAAGGAAAGAGGAGATCTGCTGCAGATGGGGCGTCTGCAGGTCGCCAAGCAGGACAGACATGTGGTCGGCAACAAAAGACAGTGATTGGCAAATACTCATCATATACTTTTTCACGGAGATTGGCCGATAATGCCGACTGATTGGCACACCCCTAACAACTACTACTACTAATTTCCACTGAGTATTTTCCCAGACATACCTGTTCAGGCTTGCGTCCTATAAGAATAGACAGCACTTTGGAGAAAAAACTGGCTAAAAGGGGGTTCAGCGGTGGGTCGTTCTTCAGGAAACCATACAGTTTCATCAGCAACATCTCATCTTCTCCCAATCTGTCATTGATTTGGCTCACGTCTGATGTCAGCAGCTCACATGATATGTTGGGATACCTGTGGGACAAATGTTGCCCTTTAGACTCATGACAAAGTTTTCTTTACTGATCGACTCATGCTGACAGTATTTCACTCCAGGAACAGCAACCCACAATCTCTATTGTCGACTTCATTCACTTGTTTAAAATTATGTCTTCTGCATTATAAACTTTACGATGTTTTCAACAGGAAGATTACAAAACATCAGAAACAGTGTTATTCTTTTTCCAGAAGGCAGTTCTTACTTGTATTTAACCTTTTCTTCTACATCAGCACTAGGCTCCTGGGTGATGAAGGTGACCAGGTCCTCCATGCACTGCGCTCTCAGGAGGAAATCCACCAGCTTGTGGTTCTGAGCCTTGCACTCCTGCAGGACATCATCCTCATCCATGACCTCTGTCAGGGTCACGTCCTCCTTCTCCAGGAGTGTGTCAATGTGGGATGTGGTGTGGAGGTCAAATTTCCAAAACATGGTGGATCTAAAGACAGAGCAGACTAAATTAGCTGAAAGCATCTCCATAGTTGGCAGGTGTGTTTCTGTGTGTGACGAAGGTGCCAAAGATCCGCACAGACACAAAAAGCTATAAATGGTCTTACAAAGGATGTAATCATATATTAAGTTGACTGAAAATGATTATGGAAACTGAAGACCAGGGTATTTTTAAGTATCTATGTCAGTCTGCTGCTTTATTATCTTTACTATTAAATTTAATATAATTTCAGATTTTTGTGTGATTATTTTTCCAGGTTACCTTAAAAACTTGCTATTTTTGTTACAGGATAACAGAAAATTGGGTAACACTATTTGAAAGGAGCGTGCATAAGACTGAGACGTCACTGTCATAAATATGACATGACAGCTGTCATTAACACAAAGAAGACTTTATGAATGTTTATGACTGTTGTCATGAAGTATCATTTACTTTACACTTTTAATGCAAAGCTGCTTTAAAAGTCGCATTAAAAGTCAATTAAAAGTGAAAACTTTGCATTGCAGTGTCATTTACCAGTCTGTGTCAGTGTTATTTACCAATTAATGCAAAGTTTCACTACAAATAAAGTGTTACCAAAAATTGTTAGGGATTCACAAATATGAAAATTTGAGCCAATACTGATCTCCGATCATAACTTTGATGTTATGGAAGAATTTCCCAAAGTTTTATTTTATTAGATTTTTTTTTTATTCGATCACTGGATTATAAGAATAATAAATAGATTACTAAAATAATCATCTACAACAGCCTATACTGAACAAAAGAATGATATTAAAACTGAGCGTGGCCCTCCTGAGAACAAAGGCTCTTTCTTTGATGATTTTAAACCTCTGTCATTTTTCTCCTGAGCAGATTTACTTCAGACTAAATCTGACAGAAGGCTGGGGAAGCTGTCAAATAAACAGCTGCATGACTTCTGTGATGGAACATCCACACTCCTTTAAAGGGAAAAAATAAATACCCAATATCCATGGAAACACATGACACTTTGCCTGCCTTTTGGCCCTCGTGTGACCTTTCTCCAGGTTTGTACTCCAATCAGCCTATAATGTTTCATTCCAGAAGTCTGAGTGATTATATCCAAGAGAACATCACTTTACCGTTTCTACAAAGTTGCCTCTGTACTTCAGTTTCTAATTCTTAAAATCTTTTGAACAACTATGAATTCTGACGGCCTCTTTGTAGTTCAAGTGGATTTTTGTTTTTTTTTTGGTGCCAGCTTACCAAAAATAAAGAAGCTACTTTAAATTAGTCAGGTTTTCATAACTAACTAAAAGATTCGAGAGGTTTGTTAACCTCTCTATCAGCCAAGGTTGACAGTTCTCAAACTTAGAACCACGCACATGAAATGCTGCATGTCTGACCGCTCCCTGTGCGTGTTAGCTGTCTGTCAGCACACGGTGCAGATGGAAAGTCATTGCTGTAGATCAGGGATCCTGAAAGGCCGGTGTCCTGCAGCTTTAAATGGGTCTCTGCGTCAACACACCGGAGTCAAATAATCAGATGACTAGCAGGCCTCTGGAGAACTTGACTTCACTGAGGACATAATTCAGCCATTAGATTGAGGTGTATTGAAGCACATGTAAAAGTTGCACCGGCCCTGGAGGCCTGGATTTGAGGATCTCTGCTGTAGACGGTGCATCAGTGCGTCCTTCAGTGAAAGTTACCACATATCCACACGTAAATGATTCCAAATGCAACCATAAATGTGATTTAAAGGTTTAGAAAATGACATAAATCTGATTTAGTCTTCATTGCATTGAGTCGAGCTATTACCTTCATCCTTCAAGGAAAGCATCTATAAAAGAATATTTAACTGATCATCAGCTCAAAAACCTTGCAACAACCCCTTTTACTGACCTGCTGTGTGTCAGGTCAGAAAAGGCAGACAGTCTGAGTTGACTACAAACCCTGATGTTCTGTCACTATACTGATGCACAATCTTTTGTCTTCACTAAGCAACATCTTAGACTGAGTCTTGTCTCACTCTACTCATTCGTCATCATTATAAGGCTTTGGTCTAACTCTTGACTGTAACTATGTGAAACACAGCAGAAACTGAAGAGTCTGTCAGCTTGACTATACCATCCCACATCCACCAATAAAATGTTCGTAAATAAATCTGAGCAGCTTTACAAGCGCATGCATCCTAGTAAGCTAGCAGGTTCCATGGTAACAACAAGACCTTATGGTGTGGATGCCCTTATTGTGAGGTAAGCTATGTTCAAATGGAGGCAGACGGAAGGAGATGTTTAACAGATATTTCTGTTTTCTACCACATGGTTTACATGTAGCAGTGAACAGCTATTAGCTGAGGCAATCAGCCACTCTAAACTGCCTTCAGGTATCAGCGCATGCATGAAGCTGCCTGTCCTGTGTTGCCTGGTGATGGAGCGGCCACCCATCCAGTGCACTGCCCTCTGACCCAGTGACCGCTGGAGATGTGAACCAATCCACACAGTGACTGCTGTTTCTTTAATGCTAGCCAAGTTAGTCCCCAACATTAGAAGCTAAAGCCGGTTTAAAATATCAACCCCATAAAACATTTTCTCTGTTTTAAAATAAAAGCAAAAACATGTTTTACAGCGAGTACCTTTTCATACACATGATGTGACAATACCTCTGCACCCAGGAACAAACAGCCACTCATAAAACAAAAGGTAGAAAATACTAACTGACTGCTACTTTTATCATCCTTAAATTATAACTCCTAAATAATACCAGAATTTGCTAAAAACTGCTATCTTCATATTAAAATTTCCCCACATTTTAAAGTGGGAAAACTGAATGCAGCTGTTTCTGTTCTTTTGTAGAACTTTAAGGTTTTCTCAGGAAATACAAAGTGCAACACAAATAAAATGCATATATTATTATTTATTAAATAAATAGGCAAAAAAGGAACAAAATTCCAACTGGTGCATCTCTAAGAAGCATTAACTAGCACAGAGGTCACGTAACAGTAAGCAGTTCTGCCCACCTGTAAATATATCAGAGTCCAGACTATGGAGCTCAGGTTAAAAAGAGATTTGTCCTAGTCTTTGGAGGTTGTGGCCCATTCCAGGAGAGCCGGCTGGACGGGCAGAAGGACAGATGCTGGACAGGCCTAGCAAAACAATTCAGAAAAGAAGATATGGAATCAGAGTCAGATGGTAGACTCTGATTGTTACTTCAACAAAATGATAAATTGGTTTTTATGCATCATATACAATTAATTACTAATTAATTAGTAATGGAAATTGATCATTAATTTTCTCCGCCACCTACAGCATCTGGAAATCTTAAAAATACAAGGATACATCTCCACAGTCTTTAAATTAACAGGAATGTAAACATGTTCGCAATAAATATAACACCCACATACTCTCAACCACATAAGGTTACTGGGCTAAAACAGACTATAAACAAAGCATCAAACACCACACAGCAGGACAATAACAGCCAACACATTTCTAACACACAAGTCCACATTTCTAATGTCTTATATCCCATAAAACAGTATCTTATATGTTACTCTTGTAATGGGTAAAATAAAAGATTTTACCGGGTCCAATGCACTCAACAGAACAAAACCTCTCAGACAGACAATTCTTTCAATGGTTTTATGAAGTGAACCAAAGCAAACCTAGACCTCTAAACCCCGCCGTGTTCTAATCAAATTTGAACCAAACCTGTTTACCGGTTAACATGTTCTCAATCTGACCTGAAGCGAACAACATCCGCTTCACGTTAATTACCTACACCTAAACGGATCATCTCATTTCCCTTTTCAACCCCGAGTAGAAGAATCAGCAGGATGATAACGCCGATATGTACATACAGGCAACAGCAGTCACAAATGAAGACCATTACTTCCACTTCGCTGACGCTAACACAGTAGGAAGAGCAGCCAGTCATAGCAACGAGCTTATATTTCCTATTAGTTTTGCTACATATTTCCGACATCTAGTATACGGTGCTAATCTAGTATACGGTGCTAATGACAGAGTAACTTGCTGTAAAGCTAAATGAACCCATTCGGTACAGTGAAAGTAAAACCGGCTCGGGCTAACAAGCTAGTGAAACCGACTACAGTATGCTAGCCTCTCCTAAATAAGGTAGAGGAAGAATGTCCAGTTAGCCGATATCAGAGAGCTATGGGGCTTCCAAGTTAAAACATTTAATCTAATTACGTTTTCCGTATGCATGTTAATATTACTATGTGATGACGCTACATCTGCATTTGTTAGAGCTGTGAAACATGATCTAATAATCAATAAGGTGATAAGACTGCAAAATATGTTTTGTGTTAGCCAGCCAACGATAGCCGGTTTTATGAAGGCTGCTGGCTAATCGTCTGTAAGGCAGCAAGTATACCTACCGACTGGCAGCTGGAAACGACAAATCTTGAGCATGTAGCTTATCCCACCATTAGCCTTTGACCTTACCGGTACGAATCTAGAAATAATATTGTATTCCAGAAAGGAAAATAATGTGTTCAAAAGTGATTCTAGCAGGCGCGAAAAGGTAGATCTTCGGACTGTACTTTTCAAGATGGCGGTTCCGCCAACTTCGACGACCCCCTCCCCCACTACAGCTGCAACGTTTGTCAGTATGTCAACCAACACAGCGACACGATTGGCCACATCCCTCATCACTCAAAGCAGGTCCCGATCTTTCATTGGACGTGAATCTCGTTGCTTCCGGGCGTCATTTTATCGCAGTGTTTAGATTCGGTGGCCATGAAAATCGGTTTGTAAAGCTACTGTTTTCTGAATAGCAGAAGTAATGAAAGAACATAAGTAAAAAACATAAATTATAAGCGTATTTCATGACTGATGATCATTATTTGGAAAGGTTAGTTTCTATCTAAATTATGGCTCCGCCCATAGGTTTGTTTTGAATTTTTAATCAAACTGCACACCAAAGCTTCTAGTTAAAATCCCCTTGTAAATTAAATAAATAAGTGATATAAAAGGGCTTCTTAAGCAATTTAAAGTCATTAAGCTTTTATATATATATATATATATATATATATATATATATATATATATATATATATATATATATATATATATATATATGTTTATTTATTTGATTATTATGGCTTTTGATAATATCTTGAAGAAATTATTTGTGTTTTATATCCATCCATCCATCCATCCATTCATCCATCCATCCATTTTCTTCCTCTTATCCAGGTTCGGGTCACGGGGCTAGCAGTTTAAGAAGGGAGGCCCAGACTTCCCTCCCCAGCCACTTGTTCCAGCTCCTCCGGGGGAATCCCAAGGCGTTCCCAGGCCAGCCGAGAGACATAGTCCCTCGAGCGTGTCCTGGGTCTTCCCCGGGGCCTCCTCCCGGTGGGACGTGCCCGGAACACCTCACCAGGGAGGCGTCCAGGAGGCATCCTGACCAGATGCCCGAGCCACCTCAACTGGCTCCTCTCGACGTGAAGGACCAGCGGCTCTACTCTGAGTCCCTCCCGGATGACTGAGCTTCTCGCCCTATGATGAGGTGAGATGCTCAGCCTTAGAACTCAGCCATAGACACCCTATGGAGAAAACCCATTTCGGCCGCTTGTATCCGTGATCTCTACTTTCTATCATGACCCAAAGCTCATGACCATAGATGAGAGTAGGAACGTATATCGACCGGTAAATCGAGAGCTTCGCTTTTTGACTCAGCTCTCTCTTCACCACGACAGACCGGTACAGCGCCCGCTTCACTGCAGACGCTGCACCAATCCGCCTCTCGATCTCCCGCTCCCTTCTTCCCTCATACGTGAACAAGATCCCGAGATACTTAAACTCCTCCACTTGGGGCAGGACAGCCCCCCCTGAGCCGGAGAAGGCACTCTACCCCTTTCCGGCTCAAGACCATGGCCTCGGATTTGGAGGCACTGATCCTCATCCCGGCCGCTTCACCCTCGGCTGCGAACCGTTCCAGCAAAAGCTGCAGATCACGACCTGATGAAGCCAATAGAACCACATCATCCGCAAAAAGCAGAGATGCGATTCTAAGGCCACCATCAAGCCATCAGCAAACTCCCTGGACTCTGAGCTCCTCTAATAGATCTGTAGAGACTCTGACATGACATCCCCCGTAGATCGTTGACCTTCGTTTCAGTTTTGAAATATATGTTTAATATTTCATATAAACAATTATATGTTCTATATATATATATATATATATATATATATATATATATATATATATATATATGTTTATTTATTTGATTATTATGGCTTTCGATAATATCTTGAAGAAATTATTTGTGTTTTATATCCATCCATCCATCCATCCATCCATATATATATATAAATGCGCCTGTTTTATATGTTCAACATAAAATAATTTGGTCGGAGTGAACTGAGTAAGCTACCTCTGTTTATTAACTACCGTTGAATGTATGCTTTTATTTTGGTAACTTTCTTGTGAACGTATCTATGGTAACGGAACGCAGTTCTACCTGTAAAGGTTAACCCCCAATACACAGAAAAAGTTAACTAACATCAAAACAGAAAAAAATATAGAAATCAACTTAAGTTAACTTCAGTCCACGAGGGAACAAGGTTAGTAACTGGGATTGATGTGTAAAAGTAACTTGACGTATTTATGAAAAAATCTGTGCTTGCTTGAATTAACGCTAAAATTGTAATAGGCTATACATAACGACGTATGAAAACGGCTCCAACTGCTGTTCTTTTTCTTATCAAGCTCTTTATGTTGGTTAGTGACACGGATGGCTTTGATGATAATCACGCATCATCAACTAAATGATGACTTTCTTAACATAAAGCACAAACTGACTTTTTACCAATCGATCAAGAAGAATGTAAATCTTAAAAAAAGTCTTTGTAGAACAGAGTATTTTGAACATTTGAACATATGTCAAGTGTTTGTAGTCTATATTTGTATTTTTTTTAATATGTGAAAAAATACATTCGCTTACTTGTTGGTGAAATTGTTTATGTTTAGTGAAAATTAAGAGACAGATTGATATTTAAGACCAATGTAGCGCATGAATATGGTGAAGTGATTGATATTTGATTTATAAATCTTTTTCTATTTAAGGTGGATCATAAACTATTGCTGAAATTGCCCATTTTTCTTTTATCCCAGGGACATTAAACGCAACACTTGACTTGAGCAAATCCTATTCCTTGTAATCGTCTCTGCTCCGCTCTGAGGGATACGGGGATACTGACATCATTCTGTCATTGGTCAGCGGTGACAGCGTGTAGGGTGGAATAAAACATTCAGCCTCACTGATCAAGCCAGATTGCATCTTCCTCTGACGGCGAAACCAGGACAAAGCAGCGAGCGGCCGTTTTCTCCACCACAACACCGTCATGGATTTACGTGTTATTATAGAGCAAATGGAGACCGGAGAGCAAGACAAGGCGCTGGCGGTGTTACAGAGCTTCAATATAGAGGTAAACACAAGTCCAGCTGGCAGTAGGGTATCACGCAGCAGTATGTCAGGCCGTCTGCTTTTCTGTCTGTTCAGATTGATCATGGCTTATTCATCTCCAATGTTTGCTTGCTTGTTAGTGGCTTTTTGACTGGGCAATTCCCTTTCCTTTCCCAACTCTGAGCTAGTTTCAAAAGTTCCACCAATGATCATTTCTGACCATCAGCGAAAATAAACCATAGTACATAAAATCAACTGTACAAAGTTAGCACAACTTGGTTTGTAATTCGCTGTTTTTTTGTTTCTTTTGTTGTTGTTGTTGTTTTTTTTTACATGAGGTTGAAGGTTCAAGGGCCAGTTTGTTCAGCAGTCCTTTACTTTCTTCATGGGCTTGTCCTCATATATTGTGCTATTATTTACCAATCAGTAAGACACAGGCCCTAGGACTGTTTTACAATAAGGAGCTGAGATATGCAGAGTACACAAAAACTGTACTCAAGCAATAGAGTACTTAAGTACTTTTTACTTTTACTTTTTATTAAAGTAAAAGTAAAAACTCCAAAAAATTACTCAATTAAGAGTAAAAATGGTAAAAAGGCGACTCAAGTACTGATAAAAAATATCGATCATTTCATATTTAAAAACGATCTCATCACACGAACCAAAATATAAAGTTAAGTGTAAATTTTGGTATTTCAAAGATCAAAATGATTAATATAAATATCATAATTATAAAATAGCAAAATCAAACCAAAAAAACATTTTTCCTAATCAATATCTTTCAATATGAAACCTCTGAAATAAAAACTGCAGGTGTATGTCTGGTGAATTGGTTAAATTATGTTTGTTCTTCATGCAGGGAAGTTAGAGGACCCAGAAATCTTACTCAAGTGAAAGTAGCAAGCAATGCTTCATAATAAAATTACTCAAGTAAAAATAAAAACTACAGCGTAAGATAAGGTAATTTTATTTATATAGCACATTTTCGGCAACAAGGCAATTCAAAGTGCCAGAGAAAATACCCTTAAACTAAACTTTTCCAAAAAGTAAATGCAACTAGTTATTACCCCACTCTGATAAGGAGCATTAACAAAAGTCACATTTGTGGGTTCTGTTGGCACGATGAAGCATAAGGGAGTAACATGATGAGTGGATTGTTAGTAGAACAAGCTGTTCCTATATGGAAAAAGATGCCTTGCTTAAAAAAAATGAAAAAAACAAAAAAACAAAACAACAAAACATGTAGAACACATGGAGCCAAAATGGAACAAAAATAACAGGAACAACAGGGAGGTAATGGGATATACAGGATTTAACAGGAGGAACCAGCAAGGGATGTAAGTAGGAGAAGGGTTTAAATACTGTGAGGATGAATGAGGGAACAAAAGACCTGGGCTGATGAGCTACCAGGTTGCAGGTGTGAGGGGAGAGAGAGATAGCGGAAGTGACGCAGGGGGCAAGGGAGAGTACACAGGGGACTGGAAAATAAATCTAATACTAAAGAATAACTAGATCTAAGAAACATTATTAAACTAAAATAGCAAAGAATAACTAGAGACAAGAAACAAACTAGAATCTCTAAGAAGAACTTGACTAAGAACAGAAACAAGGCTGATCTAATCACAGAAAGAGAGGAATACAAAACAATAAACCTGAAAATAACTCAGAATCCTAACAGTATCATGCAACAGCCTATCGTACTCGTTAAATCCCAGATTTGTGGTTTTCCTTTCTGAACTACTTTTCAATTATTCCCTAGACATTCTGGAATGTCTAGAATGTTATTCTAGACATTCCAGATCCTTTCAAGTTGAACCATATACCTCTCTGCATCTGTACCAAATTACATTTAAATTAAACCTTTCTTTCTGGATGCTTAACTGAATTCAAAGCCATGCACATGCTGTAAACTTTAGTGTCAGTGTCAGTGCTAATATTATTTAAATTAATTCAACTTTGGCCCTTGAAGAACAGAGCATATGTCACACACAAGACGAAACCTCGTGGGAAAATGGCTTACTAATTTAACCAGCATACAAATTTGTATAGTATTATTACAACTCAGTAAATTAGAATGCATGTTCAGATGAGGCTTATTTGTCAGATTAAAAGTGCCATTTGAAAATAACAACTTTTAAGCAGGTAATAAACATGCATTTCCTAAAGCCCACAATTTTGTATTTTTTTTATTGTCAATTTGATATATTTAAATTTCCTAAAAAAATTTTTTTTTTCTTAGCTGTAAGTGAAAAATCATGATTAACAGGAATAAAGGCTTGAAAACAATAGTCTGTGTGGAATTACATCCATCCATTTTCTTACACCCTTGTCCCTTGTGGGGCCAGGAGGGGTGCTGGTTCCTACCTCCAGCGAACGTTTCGGGCATCTTGAAACTGAGGGCAATTTAAAGTGGCCAATAACCCTCTAAGCCTGTTAGAGAGAATGTGAAAACGTCATGCAAAAAGAGCCCATGCTGGCATTTGCACCAGGACCTTCTTGCAGAGCAGCAGTGCTATCAACTGTGCCACATATTAGTCATGTCTTCATATCTGTTTAGCAGTGTCTTGAAGCTCTGCTTCCTCTGCCTGCATTTTAATCGAGACAAATAATCACAGATTCCCAACTAAGCAGATGTTCTCTATAAAGTCAAAGTTGATGTGGGCTACATGGATACAGTATATTTTACCTGTTGGACTAAATTGATAGTTTCAAAGTTGGTGCACACTCCACTGGACCTGTGCAGCTGATCAACAAGGAGAGCTATTTGGTGTGGTTCTATAAGCCAACGTCTGTGTGAGAGTTGATCTTGACAGCAATTGGATTAGACTCTCAGTTACACAAATAGAGTCACACAGCCAAGCCAAATCCCACTCCATTAAGGAGCTCTTAGGTTTGAGGGGCTTAAAGGTGAAGAAACTTCTGCCAAATTAATTAAACTGTGTGTTATATATTTACTCTAGGTTCAGTTTTTCCTCTGTTTCCTTCAAATTGCATTTTCTAATACATTGATGGCAGGCAATTTAAAGACAATACTTGTAAAACTTACATTAGTGTAAGAAAAAGAATCCCATAAAATACATATTACAGTATATAATATGACAGACGAACCAATAAAATGGCAAACAAAATTTATTGCTGAAATAAAATATGATTTTAAAGTTACAAAGTTGTGGTCCATCCACATAAGTACAGATAAATATAATGTAATTCTCTTTAACCTGAGCTATAGAGGGTTAGACATTCTGTAAGCAGATACCCAAGAATGGAGCCCTGAGGAGCCCCAGACATGATTTTTGTTTTGTTTGTTTTTGTTTTAATTGTACAAGGAAAGAAATTTGAAATGAAATCAGTGTAGCATCACTATTGTTTCATGAAGCTAATGGAGAAAAACAAGAACATGAAACAAATTTAAAATAATGAAGGCTCAAGTGCTACTGGAGACTTTGTTTCTAATATATTATTGATTTCTACTTATCTTCTACCTTCAGCAGTGGTTAATTGTCCTGTGTGCCTTCAGCTCTATTTATTTTTTGCAGATGAGCCAGTGCTTTACATTCAACAGAGAAGAAGGTCAGGAGAGAAAGGTACTTGTAACATTTTCAACATAAATTCTATATTTATTTGCTTTTCGGTTTATAAGAGTCCAACACGGATTCAAAGTTTTCTGGATGTAACCTACAAGAACAACACAACTGAAAACCTGATAAGCTTTGTGTCTTTATGTCATTTGCTTTTTTCTTTTTTGTTTGCTTGGCTGGTGAGTTAGGAAGCAAAACAACAAAAGGTATTAAGAAACGATAGTGTCCATAAGTTACCTACGAACCTTTAACTTCAACATATTGCCTTCAGAAGTCACCTACGTAGTAATTAGTTGTTTTGTGAGTAAATTAGAGTCATCTACCTGTTAACATTTGTTAACACTTTGCAATTAGTTGTCAGAGCAGCCTATGTTTATGCAAAGAAAATAACCTTTTTAAATGTACACTGGCTGCAAATGTACCAGGCTAAAAACCCTTATTGATACAATTTTGGACCATTTGTAAAAATACTAATAGACAAAAATCAGTTGTACATAGCAACCTGTATCTCTTCCCACAAATGCAAATATTTATATTCTGCTTTTCCCAATATGCCCAAATATTTCCTTTGTCTGGATCATATTCACTGAGGGTCTCTCGTGGCCCAAAACCTTAGAAATGTATTCACAACCCTATCTTGATAGATAGATGTCCATGTCTCTGTTTTTTATCTGTTCTTAGATTTCTTTAGATTGCAGCATCACGTGTAGCTTTTTGAGATTTTTTATCCTACTTCATGTTGTCAGACAGGTTCTCCTTGAGTTATTTCTTGATCCTATAGATTTGACAATAATCATGCCTAGGTGTGGCTAGTGAAATTGAAGTCAGGCCACAAAAAAAGTGGTTCGTCATAGTTAAAGCACGCATGATTTAAAATAGGGGCCAGTAGGTTGGGTTGGATTGTGTTTCTCCTTTAGTTGCCTGGTTTTTGGATTGGTCAGCGTGTCGTTTTCTGTAAATAAGATTAGTTTAAGGATCTGAAGCAGGTTATTTAAAACAATTTAAATAATTTTCAATAGAATACAATATCCCTGACAAAGGTTATGTTTTAAAATTCAATAATAAATGGGGTCACCATTTAACTATTGGAGCTGGAGAAGTGACTGCAATCTAAAGTTCACAAACTGACAGGTGTTGTACATTAATATAATGCTTGTTGAGAAGGTGTAATTGTTGGTAACACTTTATCTGTAATCCATTATTTCACACTTTCCATAAGTCTTTGAAAATAAATGTAATTAGTTTTTAATAATATTTATCAAAGCTGCAGTATGTAACATTTGTAAACATAATCTATTTTTCACATATTTTTTTTAAATTGCCCCTATCAGTATGGTAGAGCCTGATTGTTTTATGGAGGCAGATAATCCATAAAACAATCTAACTCCTGTGCCTCCTCCCAATGCTCCCAGAGGGTCTTAGCACTGTGAGTCATAATAGTGTATGTGTTTCTCACAAGCTCGGCCCTTTCTCTTTGCTACGCTACAGCTGGTTCACCACAATGGTACCTGCCAAGAATACTCAGGCTAGTTAAAATGGCACTGATGACAGCAGGTAAACAGTTTTCCTGGAATGGTAAGTTGTTTCTCTTCCATTAGCATATTGAGCAGCGCTTACGTGAGTTGATTGACAGTGCTAAGGCATTCCTCCAGGCTCTGATTGTTTTTCAAACATTTTTCACAAAAGTTACATGCTGCTGCTTTAATTGTTTTTTTAAGTTTATACTAGAGCAGAACTAGATTTTTTAATACAAGAAAAGATATTGACAATATTTTTCTTCATATCTTCATATACAGTACAGACCAAAAGTTTGGACACACCTTTTAATTCAATGAGTTTCCTTTATTTTCATGACTATTGACATTGTAGATTCACACTGAAGGCATCAAAACTATGAATAACACATGTGGAAATATGCACTAAACAAAAAAGTGTAAAACAACTGAAAATACCCCTTATATTCTAGTTTCTTCAAAGTAGCAACCTTTAGCTGTGATTACTGCTTTGCACACACTCTGCATTTTCTTGATGAGCTTCAAGAGGTCGTCACCTGAAATGGTTTTCACTTCATAGGTCAACCTGTCCTGTCAGGTTAATAAGTGGGATTTCTTGCCTTATAAATAGTCATGAAAATAAAGAAAACCCATTGAATTAGAAGGTGTGTCCAAACTTTTGGTCTGTACTGTATATATGTGGTTTGTGTGATATAAAAAGTGAAAACTTGAATCAATGTGTAATAACATGATGGCAAATTACTTTTTCACGGTACTGCGGCATTTTGTTTAACTTTGTTTTTCCTTTTGAAGTTTTACATTGCAATGAGGATTACATTTCCAGCTTTTCTTTTGACCTACAAGAATGAAATCTCTGTGGCCAATTACTGCTCCTAACATCCAGTTTTATTAACTGTGTCTGTGAAACAGCGTCTGGGGGAGCTGGTGCTCAGTTTCCTGAGCAGGGAGTTGCAACCATCCTGTCTGCTGGCATGTCTAGAGACGGTTCGAATCTTGACCAGAGACAAACAATGTTTGGATCCATTCATCAGCCGCTCAGCTATGCTCACACTTGCCCACTATTCTGGTATTGCCCATCTTGCTGCACCTTCCCAAGGCCCATTGGAGGAGAGCAAAGGTAACTAATCTGCTACACTCAAAGAAATTAATCATTGACTTAACATAATTTTTTTATGTCAACAAGTTCCACATAATTGTATTATGTTAGTTGAAAGCAAAACAGACATAGCAATTTAACATTATGACTTATATTTAACCAAGATAAAATGAATGAATTAACCCAACTACTTCGAATCACTTTAGATTGACAAACTGGAAGTTAAACTAACTTAACTTTTTGTGTTAGTCTGACAAAGCAAACACTCTTTCAGTAAACTTATGTTTTATTTGTTCACTAAACATGAACAAATTATGTTACTGTGACAAATACAATTAGCTTTCCATCAACCAATATGTTTTTTAAGTTAAGTAATTATTTTCTAGTTTCTAACTAAATTCAAGTTTGTCGACAGGTTCCACACAAATGAATTAAGTAGGCTTTACTTAATTTTGTTATGTTCTTTATTTAACACCAAAAACCTTATACATTACAATATTTTAACTTAGTTAACAGTGACAAGAACATAAACTGACAAACAATAACAAATTTTCAACTTCAAATTTGTTGTATTTGACAACATCAGGCTTAGGCCTGATGTTTTTTGACCTTGCTTAGGCAAGGTCAAAGAAATAGGATCTCAAAGGACAATTCACAGTATAAACTTCAGTAAATGCTAATGTAGAACAGTGTAATAACACTCTGAGGATTCACACACGACTTGACAATGGCTGGCTTTAATCTAAATTATCATCCGTGAATTAGGAACTTAAAAGTGCATTTAAAAAACATTTTCTTTCATTAAATCATTCTGAAAATAATCCCACAATAATAATGTTTTTGATCATCTTGTTGGTTGTATAGACACTACATGACTTGGAACTGATTTACACCATTTTTTAAACTTGCTGCTTAATACTGTGGGAATTACTCTCAATAGTTGTGAAATAACAGTACACACAAAACAGAAAGAACTGTTATGTTCTCAAAACGCCAGAAAGATTAAGCCACTGAGGATAAATGATCAAAATAACTTTAAAGAACAACAACAAAAAAGAAAAATACACTTCACTCAACTGAAATTTGAGCGTGAGTGGGAATAAAAATAGCAATAGGTATTTTGTTCCATATAACACAGCAGGAGTGTAACAGGTAAACCTTTTATGGACGCAAACTTGACTAAAAACCCACCTGTTTAGGATTGTATTTTAAACGTAATCAATTACAAATTTATTGATGGAACCTGACTTAATGTTGTGTTTTGATTGTTGATTCTATGTTGCATTGTGTTTCTGTGTTTGATATGATATAAAGCACTTTGAAATGCCTTGCTGCTGAAATGTGCTATACAAAATTTGATTGATTGATTGATTGAAAAATGCTAAACAAAACCATGCAATCATGTATCTACATTCTGCCAGTATGGTGAACTGAAACTATTATCTACCATATTAAGACATGTACAATGATGGATCATTGTAATCATGCCCTCACATCTAAAGATTTTCCAGCTACATTTTCTCTATAATCAAAATGGTAAACAGTAGTGCTACACTCAAACTCAAAATTCAGTTATGTCTATTTCAGCTTCAATATAATATTCAAATAATCACAGCAAATTATTCTCTAGATGTTATTTCAGGATTACTACATCTCTTGTTATATTGTAAAATCAAGCAGTTTTTTGTAATTACTTTTGCTAGTGCAAATATACTGTAAAACACAAAATCTTACCAAGTATTTGTTTAGTTTCTAGAACAAATATCTTAGTACACTTGAAATTGTACAAAACTAATTATGAGTAGATGTTCATCAAGAAATATCAAGTTATCTTGGATGTAAGCTTGTAATAGGTTGTGCTGCAGATGTCTTTGCTGGTTGTTGGCTGTCTTCTGGGCTGTGGGTGGATGGACTGACCGGGCTTTCAGTTTTCTCCTGACGTTGGGGAGCGCTGTTGGAGCTACCTCTCTAGTCTTGAGCTGCTGTCTGTCTGAACAGAGCGACCAGGGATAGAAGTCAGGAAGGTGACGAAGAACCCGATGGTCACTCTGTCAGAGCTTCAGTATTCCTCTGTGGAGAGAGGAGAAACAGCTGAGTAGCAACAATCCTATGATAATAACTACAAATACTTAGCAAAGAGGATAAGCGTAGAAGTACATTTAGCAGAATCTTAAAAGTAGTTTTTAAGCACAAAAAAACTCAAGAGTTACAAACGTCCCAAAAACAGAAAGCTCACATATTAAATTTTTTAAAAATTGATTTATAAGCAGTGGTTCTTTATTTTATGTCATGCCACCCTAGTGAACACATTTTTCACCCCCAAACCCTATTTAAATATTCATTTGTACTCACCACTGGCACTGGGATTCTGTATTCAATTACCTGGTTATCACAGCTGATTAATAAAATTAGCTACCATGAGTTAAAAATTTAGTTGCTACTGCTTTTACTATTTATTATTAAACCAACGTCCACCAAACGTTCGCCTTGAGCTGATCAAGCACTGTGGCTTGAAGCAAATTAGCTTCATAGAGGAATAATATAAATTCCGGTACAGGCAAACCCTCAAATGACGTCACTGGATTCGTCATTGGAAGGGTCACACGTCCGTAATTATAATTTAAGATATCTCGAACGTAATTATGACTAGCCAGAATTACAACTTTAGATATCTGAAGTAAAAGATTGCGTGCATGTATGCCCCTCTTTGGCTGTACTGGGCTGTCCAAACAATTGCCTGAACATTCAATGGCGCTGGCAGTTTTGGACAAAATTGTAAGAAAATATATAGATATAGAAAGAACTCTATAGTATGGGATACGCGGAGAGCGCGAAAATTGTGTACTTGAAGAATGGTTAAGAAATTTGCAAAGAATTTCTGATTTACTTTCTTACTGTCTGACACACACAAAAACGGCTTAGGGGAGCTGAAAGTGCTACTATCGACCCATGTCCAAGCTGGAAATGGGGAATATTCCGCACCCTGGGCCAGTAATAACCAGATGTAGGTTTTATACTGTGGTAAAGCTATCTGCCTCTTCCGAAATTATAGTAAAGCCAGCCAGCTCTTGATTTTGACATGCACCCGTCCTTTAGCTCCTCTGAAAATAAAAGCGCACCCCCGGTTCATGTCTGATTCACACTTTAAGTTGCTTTCCAGCGTCTATAAAAGTTTAAAGCTTTGTGTTCATGCATTTGCGACAGGGAATTATGTATATCAAAATAAATTACACTGTGTGAAATGCATAGTGTCACCCTTAGGAGACACAGGGACACATCTAGAGGATAGACAGATATAGACAGACAGAAAAACAGATGTATAAAGCATTGGATGAGGCATTGGAATATGATTCTATTTTAGGTGGTCGAGGTAGACCAGCTATTCATATTATTAAAGAGCAGATCGACTTTCTTTTGGCCCAAGGACACACGGTCAAGAGGATGGCAAACATCTTTGGATGCTCAACATAATTTCTTTATAAGAAGTCCAAAGCACTTGGTGTACCAATCAGGGGAAGGTTGGCTGCACTGACTGGCTTCAACTTCAATATGGAACATCCACTTACCTTTGTGGTCCATGGTGGCATCGATGGATGTTCTCGCTTAATAACTTACTTGAACTGCAGCACACTTGAATTGCACCTCAACAGTGCTATTTCATTTTCTCAAGGCAATAGGCCTCTATGGCTTACCTTCTAGAGTGAGGTCAGATCATGGTGGCGAGAATGTGCAAGTGGGACTGGTGATGAACCTCCTTCAGGGCATTGAATGTGGGCGTCATCTAACTGGGGAATCCATCCATAATCAGAGAATTGAGCGTCTTTGGAGGGATGTGTTTTTACATGTTCTGGAACCATTTTATAGCACGTTTTATAACCTTGAAGATTCAGCCCTCTTGGATCCCAGCAACAATGTGCACAAACTTTCTCTTCACATAGTTTTTCTTCCTGAGATTCAAAGCCGACTAGAACAATTCAGAAAGGCATGGAACCACCATTCCTTGGATACAGAAAACAATAAAACACCAACACAAATCTGGACTGAACAGATGTTGGCAAACATGGGTGCCAACAGCACATCAACTAACAACGTGTTTGGTGAAAATTCCAACGCACCAGAGACTCTTAAAGAACTTCTGCAACAGCATGGCCTTTGGCCACTACCAACCACTGATGCTGAAGAGGTTCCTAGTGTAGTTGTAGAATCAACCCAAACCAGGCTCAGTCAGCAGCAACTTCAGTCAGTTAATTTTGCAGTCAATCATATTTCAGAGCTGAAGGAGAAATACCAGGCCTGTTGTGCAGAAATTCCAAATGCTGTATTGATTTAAGTACATGTCACTGTTTGCGGAGTGACAAACATCAATAACCCATCCATCCATCCATTTTCTGTTCACCCTT
The DNA here is from genome assembly GCF_001444195.1 of Xiphophorus couchianus. Lineage (NCBI taxonomy): Eukaryota > Metazoa > Chordata > Actinopteri > Cyprinodontiformes > Poeciliidae > Xiphophorus > Xiphophorus couchianus. The sequence goes on along the minus strand of NC_040229.1, from coordinate 33,284,637 downwards.
GTCCCTAATGGGGTCGGGAGGGTTGCTGGTGCCTATCTCCAGCTACGTTCCGGGCGGGAGGCGGGGTTCACCCTGGACAGGTCGCCAGTCTGTCACCGGGCAACACAAAGACATACAGGACAAACAACCATTCACACACACACTGACACCTAGGGAGAATTTAGATAGACCAATTAACCTAACAGTCATGTTTTTGGACTGTGGGAGGAAGCTGGAGTACCCGGAGAACAATGCATTTGATAAAATGCATTGTTCTAAAGATACAATTACTACAAATAAAACTCGGAATTGACATGAGTAGGCAACCTTATAAATTTAATTATAAAATGTTAAGACATGACAAATTAAATACACATTCTGGAGAGGGAAACAACAATAAAAATTCTACTTTTGAAAATGTCCATGTAGAAATGACTAGTATATCCCAACCCCCTTTTCTAATGCATCTTTTGGACCTTTTGAGTGTCTTTAGAATTTGATTTTGTTTTTAATCCAAATGAGCAGTGTTCATTACATGAACTAGAACAATCATTACAAAAGATTAAACTACAATGCCCATTTACACAGCAAAAAAAAAATTATAAAAAATTTTTCAGTGCAAAAATCTTTCTACACTTCAAATAAGACACAAGTAAGATATATGTAACTTTTCATCAAGATATGAGCTTGTTTTAAGTCACATTTTCCTTAATATCGATGAAGAAGAACTTATTACATTGTCAGATTATTTCACTTATAGCAAGGGAAAGATGTCCAGTTATAAGTGAAATTAATATGACAATGCAAATACTACTTTTTCAACAATACTAAAGAATTATTATTATTATTATTATTAAGCTCATATCTTAATGAAAAGTTACATGTAAGTTAGTTTTATCTTTAGTGTACTAAGATATTTGCACTAGAAAGTATTCCAAAAATACTTAATAAGACCTTTTGTCTTTGCAGTGTGGCTCAAACATCCACCTTTAAATTGTGAAACCAAATAATGGTTAATAAGACATCTATTCTTTGCAAAAAAAAAAAAAAAAGCAGATATTGTATTTTCATTTGAATATTTTCCAAGTTTGGTCATTACATTACCTTTACTATAACTTGCTTTAAAACACTTAACTTTTCAAAGCATTCCAACTCCTTTTTAAAAGAACTGCTTACTATACTTATTAGCTGATTATGCAACACCAAAGGTAGGTGCCTGCAGCACCCCACCCCGTCTGTCATGTAATCTGGGTGTACAGGAAGGCGGAGTAATATAGGCAAGTATTTGCTTCTGGGAAGACTTTGTTAGCCTCATGGAGGAATTCAATTTGTGGACGATGGGGAAAGCCCAGTGGAGGTACCGTGGATGCTCCCGAAGCGAACTCCAGTATCATTTCAAGGGTAATGGGACTGCATTCTCCTTCTGAAAGACAAAATGTTGAAAATATGACCTTTGTTATAAGGTATCCCGTATGTACTCTTAAAGACATGGAAGACAATGTGTTAAATGTCTGTCCTTGTTCCTCCTCAATCTTGTTATATTGGTGATGACAATGCATTTCTTGTTAGTAAATATAAATCAAACATTTTGAAGACGAACCATGACTAAGCATGATCATTGTAAATAGTATGTAAAAGTATACATTTATGCAACAAATTACCCAATATATATTCACTGGTAAAAGACAGACAATTTCTATGGCAGCTTAACAAAAAGACTTTCCAGGAAATAGATTTTTCTAGTAATTTAACTGTTTTTGGTCCTGTCACTAGTCATTTAGAAAGTCTTCCTCTATGCTCAAACTATGATTACTTCTTTTTGGACAGGGGTAATAAGTCGGTCACAAAATGTAATTGATACCGGTTGTGCTTACAGTATCACAATAATTGTACCTTCAATATCCACCAATCAGTCTCTCCAGTAGCATATGGTTTGATTTTCTATCCTACTTTTATTGCTGCCTTGCACAGAAAAACACACTTGGAAAAGTGTGTACAGGTCCTGTGCCAAGAGTGGCTTCTCCTCACCGACAAACAATTCATGAAAGACTGCAGGGTTTTTCTGAATCTCGTCTAGCACATTAAGAGTCTTCAAACCTTCCACAAACCTTTAAGAAATGAGAATATGGTCTTACTTTTAGAATCCAACAAAATTTCTAATAGAAAAAATTAGGATCTTGCTTACTGTTGCAATGCAGTGCACACTCGGCCATTTACAGAGAAGTCTGCAGCAGATTGCACAAGGGAGTCCCTCTCTTCCAGAGTAGTTACATGCCTTAATGCTCCAACAATGCTCAGGGTATCTGCTGCCTGCATAATGGCTTCGTTTGCCTCCACGATTGTGTTTGTATCCTGAATCTAAAAAGAAAAGAAATGCTGTGAAACTGAATTTAAGCTTATGATCAATATCCAAAATGCTTAAAATTGCTACTTACTTTGATCAACTGCTGTCTGAATGAATGGTTAACAACTTCCTCAACCAGGGTAGGGTGAGGCAATGTGCCACAAATGTGGTCATACAGCCTTTGAGAGAAGAAATGTGGTCCAATGCCTCCATGCACCAAACAGACTGATATCATTTTTCCAATACAGTTGTACATTTTTGACTCCAGCGCTAAAGAAAAAAAATGTTACTTGACAATTTTCCATCCTTAAGAATTGGGGGGGGAGAATACTGACCACTAGTGTCCAAAGCTAAGATGGCGGTCATTCCATGCCCCTCAAAGACATTAGAATGATGAATGGCCCTCATTAACAGTCTTAGATGCTCTCGTGTGGGACCACCTTCATCAACTGCCCCTTCAGCGTTGTCCTCTTCATCCACAAAAATAACATCCAGTTTTGCTGCTGGATAAAACGGCGTCTTCTGGAGGCATACAGGCTACATTCTAAAATCCTGTCCCTGCACACATTTATTTGGTTGCTGGTAGGACAGAAAGTCATATCAACCTTGCTGTATAGTTTTGCTAATATAGTCTGAAGATCTGTTCTGTAAAAAGAAAATCTATTTTATTGTGTATTGTTGGAGTAAACAATGGTTTGCAACTATCATAATTAATTACATAAGACACTGCCAGAATATGCAATTTTGACTCACTCATCCAAAGGCAACTCTGGTGGATGTTGTAGAGCAGGGGTCTCAAACTCCAGTCCTCGAGGGCCACTGTTCTGCAGTTTTTAGATGTACCACAGGTACAAAACACTGGAAACGGCTTAATTACCTCCTCCTTGAATAGATCAGTTCTTCGAGCCTTGCTAATGACCTAATTATTCTATTCAGGTGTGGTGCAGCAGAGGCACATCTAAAAGTTGCAGGACTGCGGGCCTTGAGGACTGGAGTTTGACACCCCTGTTGTAGAGACTCTGGTGGCTCTGCTTGGTCTTCCAGTAGATTTATAGGTTGCTCAGTAAATGGAGAGCTGGTGCCTGGTCCTCAATGGTCATCACCTGTGGAGTCAGGTTAGAGTGGGAGGAGAGGGGCAGCCTTGAGGTTGCAACCAAAGAAACTTTAGAAGACGGCAAAATTGGTTGTACTTGAGTATAGAGCTGGGACACAGTTGCCCGGGAGGAGAACGAAGTTGATGTTTCTGGGGAGTTGAACATGGTCGACAGGACTTGAGGAAATGTTGGGGCCAGTGGTGACTGGGCTGACAAAGATGTCAGTGCTTGGTCAGAAAGCGATGTCTGTAGACTTCGGACAGAAGACAGTGACTGCTCCAGCACTACATTCGCCTGAACTGGACACCTTTCCTAAACAAAATAAAACAAAAACCTAATCATGTCAATTTTATTTATGAAGCACTTTCAAAACAGATACTAATTATACCAAAGGTCTGTACAGTATTCATGAAGCTCAGACAAAAACACATAAGAATAAAACACAAATTAAAACAGACAAGTAAATTACAATGTCAGGCCTTACAAAAAGCCAAAGAATAAAAATGAGTTTTAAGGAGCGATATGAAGTGTTCCAGACTATGGGCAGATCTAACATTAAAAGGTAGGTTGTTCCAAAGATTAGGAGCAGTGACAGCGAATGCTGCTCCTATTTGCTGTCACTCAGTCTGGTCCAAGGAATATGTAAGAGCAATTTATTATTTGACCAAAGTGTTCTAGAACTGGAATGGTTGTGAAGAAGGTCTTGAAGATGAGCTGGAGCTAGGCCATGTAAAGTTTTAAAAACCAATAAAAGACTTAAAATCAATCCGATAATGAACTGGTAACCAATGCAGAGAAGCCGATACTGGTGTTAAATGCTCTCGTTTCTGGGATCCAATAAAAAGTCTAGTTGCAGCATTCTGAAACATTTTGGGGAAAAAACAAAAAATACTGAGACGACACTGTATGGAATTTGGACTTAATTACTTTACCTGAATATCTAGAGTTGAAATCCAAAGCACGTACAGAGTTGCAGATGTTGTTATGCCAGGATCCATAAGTGAGCCTGATGAGGTACTCTCAATTGGTTTGGATGATGTTGCTTGTTGAACACTGAATATTTCACTTGCCATTTCATCTTGTCCGACAAAGTCAAACAAGACCTTTAAAAAAAGGGCAATGCAATTTCAGTTACGGTACTTGAAAATAAATAATATACATTCTCTGAATGAACACATTACCAGAATTGGGTCCGACACATTGAAAGTTCTCTTTCTGATAAATCCATTCGGATATTTGAACTTCAACAGCAGTCCACTTGACGGTTCTTTATATACCGCCAGTCGTTGAAGGCGTTCTTCAATTGCCTAAAACATGAGCACTAAGGCCTTTAGGTAATCCATAAACCACTATCATCCTAGCAATGTAATAGTTCTTACTTTTATGCATCTTTCCTCCCAGGCCTTGTAACACTGTTTTCTCCTTTCCTGGTAGAAAAAAAAGTGAGTAACAATAACAACAACAGCAGCAACAACAAATGATGATAACAAAAATGTTAAGTCACTTTTTCTTGGTCTGCTAACAAAGACTCTTCAGACTTTTCGTCTTGCTGGGACCGCAGAGATCGCCAATCTAGCAGTGTCTATTGTGAATACAGCACAGAGATTGTTAAAGTCAACATCAGAAATAAGATATAAAACTAAAATGCATATATTGTTCTTGAAATGAATGACCTGCTCTTCCCCTAAATGTTGTCTGTTGGTACTCTCAGCATCTGGAGAGATATCCTGTACTTCTGGTGCAGTTGAGGGTTCTGGAAACAAACTCCTGGACATTGCTTAGGTTTCCTAGACATGGCCAAGACATTTCAAATTATAGTGGAAGATATTACTCTGGATATACCATACTACATGAAATTATTTTTGTGTACAAAACAATCATACCTGTGTCTGCTCGTGGTAGAATGTAGAGTCTGCTTTTGCCAACCTTTTCCTTCAGCTCCCTCACAGAATTCACTTGTAATTTGTTTTTACCTTTCGTCCTTTTCCACATCTTGCCAGTTCAAAGCCAACCAGATTTAGGCTGATGTGTGGGTAGCTTTGACACACAAAGTTATTCAGTTCAGACAAGCTCCAATTCAGGTTAATTTTGGAGCTCCTGGTTTCTGTCCCCTCATGCACAGGATTACCTGAATAATCAATGGTGACAAAGCAATGTAAAACACAATAACAAAGAACACGCCATTTAAGTTTAAACTCATCATCCCGCCAGATGACTCTGGTGAAAGAGTAAAATTATCATGAAGTGGTGAATTAAAACCCAAATGGAGATGTTAAAAGCAAAAGTCTGGAATGTAAGGGCGGCAAAACCGAATTTATGCTAAAACGGCTTGTCATAGTTGGCATAGTTTGGCAAGCCGTTTTAACATAAATTCGGTTTTGCCGCCCTTACATTCCAGATATCTCAAATTGTCTTATGACTAGACGTTTTAGCGATCTAAGATATCTCTAATTGTATTTTGACTAGACAAAATACCTATTTGAGATATCTTTAATTACATTCTGACTAGTCGAAATGACATCAGATTTACCATAGTGTTATATGGAGATTCAATTCAAGATATCTACAATGAATTACTGACTATCTGAAATACACATTTCAGATATCTACAATTAAATTATGACTAATCATAAAGTAAATTCAAGATATCTCGATTGTAGTTTTGACTAGTCATCATTCTAATTGAAGATATCTCGAATGACAACATAATTCAAGATATCTTAAATTTATTTTTGGATAGGAGATATGTAGTTTTGACTAGTGAAAACTAAATTATATATATCTTAAAAGCAAATAATGACTAGACAAAACTAAATTAGAGATATCTTAAATTGTAATTTTGACTAGTCAGAATTCCTTTTAAGCTACGTATCTCTAAATGAATTAGAGATATCTTCAATTACACAGCTTTTCTATTTAAGATTACCACTCCGGATAGTCAAAATGTAGTGTTGTCTAGTCAAAATGCATTTTTAGATATCTAGAAGGTAATTACGGACAGTCAGACGAAACCGAATTTATGTTAAAACGGCTCGCCAAAGCCTCACGACTGCTGTCTTCGGATGAACATCCAGACTAATCCGGTTTAAACTGGATTTTCTGTTCGCGCAGTTTTATTGTTGCATTACTGCCCCCTTATGGCCAAAAGAGGTATTGGTGTGCTAATTCACTTAACTAAATTTGGTTGTTTTCACACAAAATAAAATTATTTATTTAGGTTAACATGTGACAAAATCATGTTATCTTTACTAGAATTAATTAATTAAACACAACAAGCACAATTTTTATGTGTTAACTTGAAATGAAATATTAACATAATGTGAACAACTTCCATGTTTCACTTTTTTGAAAATTTTAAAAAGAACAAAACTGTAACAGTTTGATAAAGGACTGAAGTTAATTATGTTTTTATATTTTTGTGGTATCTTTCCTGTGTCTATGATCTATTTTTTTCTTGAAGTGGGTGTTGTGGAGAAGGATGGGAAAGAGGAAGCAGAGGACTCCAGTGCGATGGTAAAGGAATCCTCCCCTCCTTCAGAAAACCCTGATCAAGAAGTGATTATAGAGGCTCTCAAGTCCATCTGTAACATCCTGTTCCACAGTCAGACAGCGCAGGTCAGTCTGCTGCACTTTTAATGACGTTTTATTTATTTATTTTAACCTGTAAAAGCTCACTATCACTTGTTGAATGGATGGCAGGTCATAGCAGCTGATCTGCACTTTATTGATGGTGTAGCAGAGAGACTGAAGCAATGTAATCATCCCACCTGGAACCCTGAGGTAAGGGAGTAAATTAAATACATGCTTCAATTTTAATGTAATATATTTCAAATAAAAATATTTTGCTTTTAGGTCATATAATATATGATCATTTTAAACCTGTAAACTCCTGACTGGTTCTGGTTCTGCTCTGCAAACCAGCCAAAACACTGAGTTCCTTTAACTCAAGTCCTGTTGTTTTTGATTGATAATAAATCAAACATTGATTAATATATTTGACGTACATTTGATGATGATTATTCAAGAAGACTTTGATGTAATTTGACAAAATGTAATGTTCATTGGTTGTTTCATAATTACTGTATTATGTTTTCATGCTGTAAAACCCTTTGAACTTCCTCGTTTCTGCAATGTTCCATACAAAAACTTGACATAACTTAAGTGTTTTTCCAGTTTCACAACCAGCTCTATTCTAAGAAGAAAACAAGTTTAGTGAGTTGTCTTTTTCTGCCCAGGTCCGTTTCTTTGACCTGCGACTGACCTTCCTGCTGACTGCCCTGAGGGTGGATGTCAGGGTACAGCTGGCCCAGGAGCTCCATGGAATCAAACTCCTAGGTAACTGCATTGCAAGTGCCTTGGAAAACAAGTGTTTCTGTTATTTTTATTCTCTCATCCAAACTCGTATTTTTGTACCATTACCTACACCAGTTTTAGAGATGAGTTACAGTTTTAGCATAATTAAAGAAATTGTACCTGAACAAGATCCTGAACCCTGAACACTCATAGAGAAAAGATGTTTATTCTGTGTTTGCTCAAATGCACATAATTCTTTAAGAGTTGTGTGCCTTCTGAATCCCCTATTTGTGACCCCCTAACACTATATGAAGGTGAGATGAAAGATGAAGAAATGTGATTTGATCTATAATGAAATATTGTTTTTTGCAACCATCATGGTTTCAGTTTTTGTGGTAAAGTTGTTGGATTATTGAGCAGATTCATATTAAATCATTTCATCTTACAGGCTTTAAAAAATTGCCCTGACAAAAAACAACCAGCTGACTTTATTTAAATATAGTCATATTGAGAGCATATATGGAAGCTGACTGATTATGCAAATAAAAAGCAGCAGATGTGTTTGTATTAGCAATGGTTATCTCCACAGAAAAGTGTTCATCAGTATACATTAAATGTCACATGCAGGAACCACTGCTTAGAATATTGCAACTGAAAAGAGCACATTTCTAGATCCTCAACAACTGCAGGAGGTTCAGTTGCAGCAAAGACATTTACTGGACTAAGGAGTATATAGAACAGAGTCATGTTACCACCAGTGCAAATGCTGAGCTTACTGAACATCAGAAGCAAGTGACCTTTAGTAAATCGAAATACACAGGGAGATAAAAACCTTTGGCCTAAGGTTTCATGAAAAACACAAAGAACGGACAAATATGATGCTAAGTAACAAGGATAGACACAAGAAGATGGATGTCCATCCTACATTGTCCTCACAGATGAGTTCTGTTTTCTATTGTTTAGGACATCTGAAACATCACTGATCTTGAGAAGAAAAGATGTTCGCTACCATAAATTCCAGGCTTTTTATCTCAATTCAGTTCATTGTTTTAGGTCATATAGCTTCTCATCTTAGTGAGATTAGTCACAATTCGTACAAGAACACTGCCATTTATGAAGAATGGGATCAAGATGTCGTCCAAGAGAAAATTCTTCCAGGAGTGCAAGCACAATTTTATGCCAGACTATATTTTCCAGTATGTTGAATGGGGAAATTCAGGTGTCACAGAAGCAAGATCTAGACATAAAATCTTTGTCCCTATGGTGATGAAATTCTCCAGATGCTAACCTCACTATGAACCTATTACCACTTGACACAAAGCAGAAGACAACAAACTAGGATCAACTCCATAAACTAGGAAGACAAGAATGGCTCATGATCCTTCAAAATTAAACTCAGACATTGATATTGAGTATGTCAGCTAATAAAGGCCTCATGAAACCTGTAAAGATGTTTTACTTAATTCCATAGAAAGATGAAAAATAAAATAAAAATATCTACATATCCTGTAGCCATGACACTTATTTGTGTGACTGACAATACTTTCATCCATGACTGTACTGCTGAGAATAATTTGTAATGAAACAGTTGTGCTATGGTAAAGATGAAGAGACCATTTGCTGTCCTTTGTGTGTCCTAGGCAACCAGTTGGAAGCAACTCTTTGTCTGTGTTGGCCAGAGCCGATGGTGACAGCCAGAGTGGGGTATGAAGGTTTTCCACCCGAAGAACTTCCCCCACTGAGCAGGCAGCAGGCAGAGTTAGCTATGGAAATACTGAAAATACTTTTCAATATCACATTTAACACAAACCGACGCAAGGTCGATGAGGTAAGAAGAAACATTTCATGTGAAGTTTCAATTTGCTGTTAATTGGTCAGTTTGATCACTAGAGGAGTTAGGATGCATCTCAGTCGTTTTGTTCCTCCTTTTTGTCGTTGCTTCTCTGATGAGTTACTGGACAGAAAAGGAAATGGTGGCTATCAGAAGAGCATCTGTTCTATTGATTTGTCATTGTAATATTGCATTGTGCTAAACATGGACTGCCAGAGAGCAGCTTTCTGTTGCTACAGAAACACTGAGCTAATGAGATGAGCGCACTCTTCTGAACACTCAGTGTGTGTGCGTGTGATGTGTGTGTGTGTGTGTGTGTGTGTGAGAAGGAAGAGGCAGTAGAGTACAGACACTTGGGCGCTCTCCTGAGACACTGTTTGATGAGCCGAGCAGACGGAGAGGAGCGGACTGAGGAGTTCCACAGGTTTGATAACACACTCTTCACTTCAATTATACACTCATGGCTTCCCTTTGAGGCCAACCTCTTACTGCATTTCTCCTTGTATTTTCAGCCATACTGTGAATTTACTGGGGAATCTCCCGCTGCCTTGTTTGGATGTGCTGCTATTGCCCAAGGTGGAAAATGGCTCGATTGAGTACATGGGGGTCAACATGGATGCTGTGAACATGCTGCTGGAATTCATGGAGAAAAAACTTGATCGTGTAGGATAACACTGTAGATGTAGAAGTTATCTCTCTTAGCCTCTAGTACAATTGTTTCAAAGGGTTGATGAGAACAAAAGCTTGTCCAAGTTAACACAAAGAAAGGCAACCACCTATATGAATAATTACTCATTTCCGATCATATGGTTTTACAAAGGGAAGATTAACTGCTTTAGCAATAGAAGTATGCAACTTTGTTGGACTACCTTTCCTCAACCACTGGACAATCAATCTGAATGCTCCAGGATGTTCTAATGCTTGGTAAATGCCTATTTAACATAATAGGCTTTTTCTGAACAGCCTTCACACTCTCAATAAGTCACCTAACCAAGGAGCTTTCAAAGTTGTCTTCATCTGGTATGTTCTGAATTCTTTACCAGGGTGGATTTTTCTATGTTGCTTGGAAAGCTTAAGTATAAATTTGAAGATAATTTGTGTAGTGATGGAAAAAGGCAAAGTTGTTAAAGCATGACAGAATATGGTTAGATCTTGAAATGTTTTCAAGATTTACATTTCGAGGTATTTCAAATTTGTGAGCTTTGTCATTATTTTAAAACCATGACTATACTGCTCCCCTAACTTGAGATTTGAAGCACAAATCAAATTTAAGTATACTCACTCATTGAGACTAGATACAATAGGAAGAAGAGAAATATCCTTTGTTGCTCTACTTTGGGGAAATTCAGATGTCACAGCAGCAACAAAAATGAAAAATATATTTAAATAAGATAAAAGGATTGTACGGGAAGAACACATTTACAATATAAAAACATTAATGCTGTGCAGGTTTTAAAGGGGGTTATTATGTAAAATCAACTTTTTGAGCTTTACATCATGTTATAATGTTATTCACTCATAAAACACATACCTGAAGTGTTGCTTTGATTCGTTCTTACATGTTTGAAAAATCCATTAATCTCCCATAGCAACCATTCAGGGTGCACAAGGTGGAGTTTTGCTCTCAAAGTTCCACCTTCCTCATTCATTTTTTTTAGACTAGCGGCAGCAGCAATTAGCAAACACCTGGTGGAACTGCCCTTCTGCTTTGTAATTAAACCTTAGGACGCTCAAGTGATAAATAAGTAGTACAATTTTTTATGATTACATGACACCACATTGACTGTAGATAACTTCTGTTACATATATGTCTGTTACAAGGCAGACTGACAGCTGATTAATAGATAAATGTTTGTCTTTTCACCAGGGCCATAAGCTGAAAGAGGCTCTTCTCCCATCTCTAAACTTACTGACTGAGAGTTCCCGCATCCACCGAGAGACCAGGAAATTCCTCAGGTCAAAAGTCCGTATGGAGTGGAGCCACAAAGCTGATAGATGAGCAAGTTTGCTGCCAATGGCTTTGGAACTGTCTTCTGCTTTTGCTTTGTTAAGGTGCTGCCCCCTCTTCGCGATGTGAAAAACAGGCCAGAAGTCGGCAGTGCTCTCAGGAACAAATTAGTCCGTCTCATGACACACATCGACACTGATGTCAAGGACTGTACTGCTGAATTCCTCTTTGTGCTCTGCAAAGAAAGTGGTGAGAGAAATATCCATTGATTTATAACGATGCAAAAATATATAACTCATCTCTAATGATTAACAAAATCTGACTTTAAACAGTGGTACACAACAAAGATTAGCAAGGCTGAGGTGAACCTGCAGGTTTTGCGGAAGAACTTATGAAGCTAAGCAAAAAGAGTTGAATTTAGAAACCAAGACACACAAAGACAAATCAAAACCAGAACGCACTAATGACAGCAGGATGTGAATGTAACCACAGGCTAAGGCTGGAGGCTCACTAGATGACTTATGGTCATCACAGATAATAAAAAGACTGGTTTATGTTTTTCAATTGAAAGACTAAAGATCACATTAACTGCTTGAAGATCAAAGACTACAGGATCTTTCAGACCAGCTAAAGCCAACTGAGTACATTAAACTCTCAAAAGGGCAGCAGTTTGAAGGAAGAAATATTCCAGTAGGTGGCAAACAAGTAATGTGGTTTGTCTCCAGCTTAAGTCAGTACTAAAATCTTCTCTTTCATCAGGAGAGATACAACCATGTTAATGTTGACATGTCTGTGTCCAGTTTCAAGGTTCATCAAGTACACTGGATACGGTAACGCTGCAGGTCTGCTGGCTGCCAGGGGCCTGCTCAGAGGGGGCCGAGACTCTGGGATCTACTCTGAAGATGAAGACTCAGAGACTGAAGAGTACAGAGAGGCAAAGCCACAGTCAGTACCTTCAATACAGTCAGTGTAGCTGAGTCAGAAGAGTAGCTCACACACAAGCAGTGAAACCCTTACAAACCTTAAAGATCAGATAAGAACCACTGCAGAAATGTAAAACAACGTCAGATAGCATCTACCTGTAAATTTACTAGATTGGTTGAAAGTCTACCTTATGTTCAAGGTGTGAAGGTCTTCATCCCTGTAAAGCTGGTCCAGTTATGTCAACCATAGACTAGTCTATTACTGGTCTATCTCTAGTCTATCACTGGTCTATTACTGGTCTATCTCTGGTCTATCTCTGGGTCTATCTCTGGGTCTATCTCTGGTCTATCACTGGTCTATTACTGGTCTATCTCTGGGTCTATCTCTGGTCTATCACTGGTCTATCTCTGGGTCTATCTCTGGTCTATCACTGGTCTATTACTGGTCTATCTCTGGGTCTATCTCTGGTCTATCACTGGTCTATCTCTGGTCTATCTCTGGTCTATCTCTGGGTCTATCTCTGGTCTATCACTGGTCTATTACTGGTCTATCTCTGGTCTATCTCTGGGTCTATCTCTGGTCTATCACTGGTCTATCTCTGGTCTATCTCTGGTCTATCTCTGGGTCTATCTCTGGTCTATCACTGGTCTATTACTGGTCTATCTCTGGGTCTATCTCTGGTCTACCACTCTGTCTATCTCTGGGTCTATTGGCTCAAACATAAGTCAAGACCTTCCACCTACTGGCTGGTATTTACTGACTGAGATGTGGTCACATTCAGTGTGATCACATCTCCCCCTGGGGATTCATTCATTCATTCATTCATTCATTCATTCATGTTGCTTTTTCAAAATCCCAAATAAGTTATGCTGAGAGGTATAACTTACATGAAGAAAACTATTTCTGCTTGTGTAAATGTTTTTAACAAGTTTACTTTATAGAATTTCAAAAGGTAACAAAGAAAACATCTGACAATCTTTTCATAGATACACAGTTCTCACATTATGAATTTTAAATTGAACCTATGTTTATTTCTCAGAGAAAGTATTTATCAAGTTAAACAGGAGAAATATTTTTTGTTTGTAGCTGAGCTTCAACAGTAAACTCAAAGGTTTTCTATGGTTGGAAATTCTAATTTTGAAGGCAGAATATAACATTTCCTCCCTACACAGATTATAAAGTCATCTATTTTTAATGTGAAGGTAGCAGTCTGAGAAAATCACTGAAGTATCACAGTAAAATGATCTATGGTATTAACTAAATAAAAATATGTTCCTTAACAAATGACTTCTGGAGTTCAGCACCACAATTTCCACATTCCTTAACATGATAAAAAAATGTAGAAATTACTTGGATGGATGAATTTTTTACTCATTAAGTGCATAATTTTTAAATGACAGTTTCCAGTGTTTTTCTTTTGTTTTTTCTGTTTCCCCTCTGTGTTAATGTTGTTCCAGTATAAACCTGATCACAGGAGTTGTTGAAGAGGAGCAGCCCAACCCAATGGAGGGAATGACAGATGAGCAGAAGGAGTATGAGGCCATGAAGCTGGTCAACATGTTTGACAGACTGTCAAGGTCACACACCGCTATTCTTCAGAGCATTTGTTGCTATCAGATATTCTCACTAGTCACTTTATTAGGTACACCTTGCTCATGGGTGGTTCTAGACAGTGGCTAACAGGTGACTGTACCCCTGTTATGAATAGATAATGCTTAATCAGTTTCCTATGATAAAAAGCGCTGGCACACAAACCATAATTCATTGGTCCAATCAATCAATTTTGGATCAATTTGCCAATGTGGTATGTGTTGTGCATATCCTGGTTGTAGCAAGTTGCTATTTGAACTCCTGTTATCTTCCTGTCATTTCTTTCCTACGATCAGATCAATAGTTTCTGAATGTGGAAACCACCCTGTTAGGCACCAACAGCCGTGCCATGTTCAAAGTCACTTAAATCCCCTTTCTTCTTCCATCTGATGATCACTTGGAACTTCAGAAAGTCATATCCACCTTGTCTAGTGACCATGTAATTGGCTGAATCACTCTTTGTATTAAAAAACAATTAATCGTGTACTTAAAGTGGTGGGTGCATTTATATGGAGCATTGTCCTGTTTATCGCTATCAACTATTTACACTAGAAAAGATAAGTAAGAAAGTACATAAACTGAGATACTGTCTTGAACAGCTGCCATATTTTAACAGTTACAGTATTTAATGTGCTAACACACAGTAAAAATGTGTTGGGTCTATGCTAACACACTTTTCCTGCTTTGTGTAGGATCAATTTGATCCAGCCCATGCAGCTTAATTCGGATGGGAAGATGACAGAGATGACCACAGAGGATCTGAATAAACTGGCCACCAATCCGTTGCTCCAGTCACAAGAGCCATCTGATCCAGACAGCGAGGATGAAACCTAGTTAACACACAAGCGTGACAGCAGATTGAATCACCTTTCAACCTTTGTGACAACACTGCAGAAAATTATATCATACAACTTTTACCATGCTGATCCACTTAATTTGATTGGAAGACAGGTAAAAACATTTGGCATTAGTTTAGCAAACATAAGAATGCAGCATGGAGTGTACAGGAGAAAGTTGAATAAAAACATTTATTCAGTTTCAATAATAACTGACTACCTACCAAATAGCACTGGCGTTCTGAAGATACATACGTTTACATTGTTCTACAAATTTGATTTAGTTTCATTATCAATTGACTTCTGGCTTAAAACCTTCAACCGCTGTTGATTTTCCAGAATAAGCATTCCAGTGACTGTAAATCAGGATAATCCTGCTTCTGGAAAACGCTTTGGTCTTGATGAAAGCTCTTATTCACAGAGAAGCATTTTTCAGAATGCAATGCTTTTTATCAAACAATGTATGATCTTACTTTTAGAGAAAATGTATTTAAAAAATGCTATTTAGTTTTTTGATGCGAGAGTCAGCTTTATTTTTGAAATGGAATTTAATAAAAATAGGTGGATGTTATTTTTCATGACGCCCCATAAATGTTTTATTTTAAGAAGTGAAAGACCATTTACTGATGAATACGTTTCTGTGTTAGACTTTAATTGACATATTAAGCTATGAGTATAATCCAAGAAAATCTCTGTTTCTTCTTTGTATTGTAGTTGAATAGCTGTTTGGACTGTAAAGTACACTGAATGCATCTGAATAAACTCTCTGTCACCAGTATTTAGAAGCTGCTTGATTTTCCTTTAAATGCCCATTAGTTGTCTAAAAGTGAAACAGGGATACAAAGAAGACATCTTTAACTTTAAGCTATAGAAAAATAACCTCCACAGTTTTATTTATTTAAATATTTTACCTACGAATATATTCACACAAAGATGCTTATAAACGATTGTTCTTGGTGTAGATGTTGGGATCCATGTGAGTGTTTTTGTTTTGGTGTGTGAATGTTTGGTGTCTCCTGACAGAGGATCTTCACATTCTTACCTTAATATTTATAATTTTGTTTCTGAGTCTGATTTCCACATGTGGGTCAGGAAGCTATTGGAGATCATGTCAGTGGCTTTACATAGTTTTCTCCCTTCTGTAACAGTGGTTTTACTCAAATCTCTTATTTTAAACTGCTGTGTTTTTTTGTCTCACTGGGTTGATAACCCAGAGCATGCGCCAACTTTTCAGTAATTTGTCAGCCTATCTTATGTCCTGGAGCACTGTCACAAGAACTGCTACATGCCACCATTCCTAAAAATCCCCTGGAACTTACCCCAGTGGCTGTAAATTAAGTTATCCACTATTCTCACAGAATACTGAGTTAATCTCAAGTAAGACTTCAACAAAAAGTTAACTCTGTCTCTCTACCACCTCATTGTCCCTAAGATTAAGAGGGTCCCCCTACCTTCAGGTCAACTTCACAATCTGTCAAAATCCAAAGAGCTATAGAAAAAGTTACCAATGTCTTTCTCAGTCCCAGTATCATTTGCTCTTTGTTCTCTCCAGTGGGGGTTGGATTTTTTTTTTTGCCACTGAACATAAAAAATCCCTCACACTGCATTAACTATTGAGGGTTGAATCAGAATCAGATCACCATAAAGAATACTTACTCACTCCCTCTGATATCATCTGCTTTTGAGTGGGTCCAGAAAGCAACAACTTGTCTTGCATATCACCTGGTCTGTTTCTACAGAGAACACCACATTCAAGACTCACTTTGGACATTTTGAGTAGTTCGTCATGGCTTTTGGGGTTTTCAGGTCCTGAATAGCATTCTCCATGACTATCTTAACATCTTTGTGTATCTGAATGACCTCCTGATCTTCTCCAACATCTTGGACGAACACCGGGTCCATGTTAAAAAAGTCCTCTAATGCCTTCTAGAAAATAACTTCTTTGTGAAAGCAGAAAAATGTGAGCTCCATGTGTCTTCTATAACTTTTTTGGGTTACATCTCTGCAGGTGGGCAGGTGAAGATAGATTCAGTAAAGGTCTGTGCAGTCCAGGAGTGGCCCATCCCTGACTCCAGGAAATAGACGTAGAGTCTCCTGGGGTTCACAAACTTCTGCAGTAGATTCATTAGCGACTTCGGACTGATTGTTGCTCTCCTCACTGAACTCATCTCCACAAAGAAAGTCTTCATCAGGACCCCCTAAAGCAGACCAAGTCTTCTCCTCATTTCTCTGACTCCTCATTCCAGCTCATTCTGCAGGTAGATGCTTCCAACAGTGAAGTTTGGGTCTAGTTTACCCTTCTCTGTCAATGACCTCCTGCAGTACTGACCTCACTGGTGAGTAGTGCAGCACTAACCAGTGTCTTATACCTGAACACCCGCAGAATGTTTATGTTCCAAACATAAACATTCTGCATAAACGTTTATGCTGTATAGCTGCATAAATCAAGCAATTTGATTTATGCAGTTTTGTAACTGACCTCACTGGGACCACCACAATCAGCCCACATCACTCCTTCAGTCTGTCACCTGCTTCTCTGACTCCCCACCTCTGTCTATCTCAAGCCACTGTTCAGATCACCTCCTGGTTCTGTTGCTCTGGATTCCATTTTGCAACGCCGTTCCACTGTGACAAGCTGCTGGAAACACCTGTAAGAAACCAGCATCATCAGAACCGCTCACCCGTTCTCATCTTCAGAGAATATATGCACTTCTCTCCAGATCGCCACATTCACCATCAGCGGTGTGAGCAACCCATCTCCTTCCTCTGCACGCATCATTTTTATAATTCTGCATATCTGAATTAATCACTCAGCTCTTCCCCCACACCGGTTTCCCTTGCCTGCTGCTGCTCCAGACAGTTCAAAATGAATTATTTTCACTTACCTCATCCATGTGGCAGTAATTGTGGCCTGCATCAGGGTCAAACTGGGGAATCATGACTCTGGATAAACCAAAGCTGCTCTAGTTCGATAAAAACGGAAAAGTTGAAGCCAAATTTCTCATGTAAACCTAGAGTTTACCTACCCAGAAAATTAAATAGACCATTTGATACATTTTGATAGTTAACAGCAACGAAAATAATAGTTTGATTGGAACTGTTTGTAACATTTCAAACATTTAGAAACAGTTTAACATGTTTTAAAGCTGATTGCTGTAAAAACTTCTGAGTCCAAAAGTTATCACTTATCAAGATGTTCAATGTCTAGAGTACAAATTCATTCCTTTAGCTTCTTATTAGATTATTAGTAACAAAAAAGGCAGCAATACCAGAATAATGGCAACAAAATGAAGTAGAACACATGTCAATACTTTTTTTATTAATTGATAACAAGTATAGGTATAGATTTACACTCTGTTCAAACTAATTTGATTTATGCAGTTTTGTAAATATTCTGTACGTGCAAGTTAAAGAGAACATAACAGTTTAGAAAAATCCCACGTCGTTTCTCACAGCTGCCCTGAGAGTTTCAAAGCTAAATCACAATGTGGTGTTGGTATCTGACATAGCATCAGATGACACATAAAGACCAGGTGAACTACTGAGCTGGTGAAAAATGATCCCTCATAAAGTAACGACAATATGACTGGTGACAAAAAATAAATTACAAATCTGACAGCATTTATGTAAAAATGTGTTCCCATATAGGAACTGTAACAGGAACTTCATTTTAGATTCTTTTGACTTTGAAGGAAATTACATGATATAATCAACTTTTAACCACTGCTGCAAGGGGACACTGCTAGCAGTGTCCCAATGATCACTATCAAACTACGAGCATTTTTTTTTATCCATTATGAATCCGTTGTGTAAGTGCTGGAGCATAATTGTACTAATAAGTTTTGAAGTGCTCACATGTTTCAGAAATAGAGTTTAATTAGTTTAAAACAATATTTTATACATGTTTACCTGAACTTAGCATGTAGCTTTTTATGTAAGGTTCTGCTGTGCAGACATAAGAAACCCTACCTTTGAAAAGGTAACTGTCTCAATGTCTTGTTTCAGAGCTAACAGCTAAATAAAATAAGAAATTTTAAAACAACTCCATTCTCCATATGTCTATGTGTTCAGTGTGAACATGTTCTGGTGAATTCATTTTTTGTTTTGTGGATCTTTGAATTTTACAATGCTGTTCTAAGATGAAGATGAACAGAGAGCATTTCTCTTTTTGCGATATTTAAACCTATTAAGAGAGAAAACTGAGAGACATTTGAAACCAATGCTTGATACTTCATGTGGAAAAGAGTTGCAACATTCCTTCATAGGCAAGCGCTTGGTGACTTTAGGCAGTTAAACAACACATTAGTCTTCAACCGGAGCCACTATAGATAATGTCTGCCTTTCCGTTCACTCTTACATTGACAACAGTACCTGCTTTCTCAGCTTAAACTTAACATCGGCTGCAGGTTGGTGCTCCAGCCACACTGTGTTGTGTTTGCACTCCATCTCTGTGATTAGCATGCACACAGAGAGTGTAGGTTTGCATTTACAAAACACCAACTGAGTAATAAGGCTTCAGCTTAATGGACTCTGTTACTTTGACCTTTTCTCTATCATGTTTAAACAGAACCAGGACATTATATTAAATAAGCTTATCAGGCTTAAAGTGCTGTTGAAGTCATGATCAAAACAATAGTTTTACGTTTTGCTTCCTTTAGTAATACGTTTCTTTTTCACAACTAAAGCAATAAGAGAGGTGAAAGTGAGATTTACTCTGCAACATGGACTTGATGCAGAGTCTGTACAACAAATACTAAAGAGATGTCAAATAGCACATTTTGAATAATAACAAAAAGTCAAATGAACAGCTTTGAATCAAAAAGAATTATGAACACAAATGTTCATTGTTCACTTTGTGTAAGGATTGTTATTTGTTCAGAATATAATGGTAGTAAGCAATGTACATGCATAATTTCCGTTCTAATCAATGTGAGGTGAACTTGGAACTAATTCTCATGAAGGATGAACTTCCACATGACTAAATATCCAGGTCTACTGACAATGACCTTTCATACAAACACAGAACTGTGAAACAGCAGGTGGAATGTAGCTATTCTGTGTTCAGAATATTCATTGTTTTAAACTTTTCTTTCTCCAATTAATAGTTTTGCAAGGTTATTGTTAAACCTGCCCTCACTGTTTTTTAGTTCTTCAGACATGCTGCCGTATCAAATATATATGTAGTTTATTTTTAGAAAGCTTTATAAAACTCTACTCCAAAAAAAAAATGCTGGTTCAAACCATTGAGAAAAAAATGCCTGAATCTCTATTTTATTAACGTTGTTGAGACTGGAGTTGTTTTAACATAACAAAATAAAATAAAAATAATAATAATGAAAAATAAATAAATAAAAACAGTAACATTAGTTTGAAAACTATTTTTTTGTTTCATCAGAGATAAAGGAGTTATTTACTGCAGCCAATATTGTGATGGGTCATAATCAGAATTCCCTGAACTACTGCATAAAAAAAAAAATCTAAGTAACAAAGTAACTTCATTGCTCATTTCCAGAAGATTAAAAACTAAAAACAAACAAAATACTATAACCATCAAGTTCACTGTGTGAAGCATACTTTTAAATGTATAACAAGAAAGTGTGGGTAAAATGTGTAAATAAATATTTTTGACATATGCTGAAATGTTGAAACATAAATATGTTGAATGAGTCTTTCTTAACAGTACATAAATCCATATTTAATGTTAAAGGTGAGGTGACATAAAACCCAACATGCTAGTGGTTAAAAACTCTAAGTTTGATAACAAAATAATAGTACCAAAACAATTATCCTATGTCAGAAGACGACCTGTCAGCTTCATCAACCCATTCAGCAGACACACATTGGTGCATGCTAACTAGCTCCAGCTAACATTTTGGCCTTTTGGTAAGAACAAGCAAAGACCACATAAATCAAATCAGCATAAACTTGAATTCAATAACAGAAATTAGCATAATCTATGTTAGATTCATCCCTCCAGTGAAAAGCGTGCAAGAAGATTATTCATCTCAAGAATTAACTGTGAAGCTGGCCTTGCCCACACTATGATGAGAAACACAACGATGCTGCTGAAAAACAAAAACAAAAGAGTAGGACATTCACATTACATGAGATTCCTACCCCCGTACTTCCTGACCTCAGTGGTGTGACAGAGCTCTTCCAGGTCAGACTGTTGTGTGCATCAGTCAAACAGACAGGGCTCAGTTCTGTGCTCTGCTGGCTCAGCCATCTTTGTGTGCTGTGGGGACAGTGCCTCTCCTTTCCCTTGTGGGTTATTACCCTGATCCAAAGCGACAGATCTGTTTTTCTGGGAGGATGGGCTTATGCGGGATATCTCTGTGGATTTAGAGCCAACTGGCAACGTGTTGTGGACTTTTTCTTGCAATGGTGAGGAAGCTGAGATTCTGGTCGGACTCTTTCTCTCAGATGCAAGGTTTACAGATAACTTTTCCACTTTCCTGGGTAGAACAGGAGGTCTCTCTATCACAGTAGAAGTCTTGTCAGATGAAGTGCATCTGGGTACTTCTACCTCTTGTGAAAGTAGCTGCTTGGTTGGAGGCACTGTATCTCCACAGCTTGCTTGTCCTCTCTCTGCCTCCTGTTCATCCATCTGACTCTTGACCTTCTTTTCATCATCCGGCTTGCTTTCTGTGGCGCAGGCTGTGGGGATGAACACCAGGCACACAGATGAAAACATTAAATGACTGATTAGAAGAAAAAAACAAACAAAATGGCTAACGTTATTCTCATCAACTGTACCATGAGCTTCATCTTCTTTGCAGGAGGGCAGGTCCCAGCGGTTGCCCCGGAAACGGATGGGTGACTTCTGTAATACAGCCTTGAGTTCTAAAAGAGATCAAAATTCAAAGCTAATTTGTGATGTAACTAATGTGGAATGTCAAACAAGGATGTAATATTTATGTTATGAAAACCATAACTCTACCTTGCGTCATGGTCAGTGCCTCCTCATGGACAGATACAGCTCTGCGCTGTGGGAGGGGCTTCAAGTGTTGGCGTAGTTTAGGAAGACTCTCTGAAAGAACACAACAATAAAAACTTTAGGTTACTTTCGTAACCCCGGTTCTCTGAGTAGCATGAGACACGAAACGAATGCTATGAAAGAGAACCATCCAAAAATGATCTTCCTCTTTGATAGAGTCGAAATAATAAACAAAAGAGCTGGAGGTGAGCCAAGGAGCTCTTACAGGAGTCTTCCAGGAGGATCTGGAAATAGCAGGTACAGTTTTCCCATGAGAAAATGAGAAATCAACTCAACCACAACGGCTTTTATGTACAGTCACTGAGCAGAACTCCAGTGCTGATGAAAAGGCATATTGATGCTTATTTAATATTTGCAGCAGGGCACTTGGACAACCACATTAAATTTTAGAAGTATAAAGTCTTGTCAGATGAGGTCAAAGTTGAATTCTTTGGTTGCCAATGCACAGACCATGTTTGGGGGAATATTGAAAGAAGGATGAAAGGAGAAATGTCCATGGGCATTTATGTTAGGAATCTTAAGGTGAAACTAGTGTGAATTTCTAAGCAGGACAAATGACCCAAACAAAAGCCACCACAAAGCCAGTGAAACTCTTATTGGTTCATGATAAACAAAGTAAAACTGACAGAAAATTTCTGTTGGTATGTTCAGTACTTATTCTCTTTGTTACTCCATTTCAGTACCCATAATTTAATTTGTGGACTAATTACGCTTTGATTTTCCTGCATGTGTGAATTGCTTGAATTGTTTCAATATTTAATGTGACTAGTTTGGTTAGGTTAAACTTTATTAATCCCATAGGGAAATTGGGATTATCTGTTGCTCACACATTAATTCACATCCACACAGCATTAAAATAGTATATGAACAGTAACATAAGTAATATGTTTATCATAAAAAAAATAAAAAACACTTTCATATTTTGAAACTTTATATAATCCTCTGTGTGTATTTAAGCATACCCTCAGTGACAGATTGTACTTTCTCGTTGCGATCTGGTGCGCCGTCACCTCTGCGAGATTTTGGGACTGAAGAATGAAGTTCCTTCCTTGGAGACAGGGGAGGGATTTCACCCTGCAACCCATCCCTGCTGCCGTTCTAGGGATGAGGATCAAAATAAATGGACTGTAGTACATTTAGACAACAGTTTCAAGTAGTTGCAGGGGAATTAAACAATTTAAATATGTTCAGAAAATATCAATAATAATATCGATAAAATTCAATGGGACTTGTAATACACACAATACAGGCCTAACAGTCAGGTGGGGGTCACTATTATTTAAACATGTTCACAAGATTGAGAAAACACTGAGACCAGTCGTGTAAACTTGTTGTCTTGTTTTAAGTTGTAAAATGCAATAACAATGAAAAACGGTTAGTTTTTTTTAGTTAGTTCTAGTTGTTTATTCCTGTCGTTTCTGCTTCCTTGTGTCAGACACTCTCTCCACTCTCTCTGCTATTTGCCTCCCATTTCCAGGATTACTCCATTTGCATATATATTCTTCTCTTCTGCTTCCCACGTTCCTTGTCAAATTTCATGCTAGCCCCTGAGTTCTGCATCACTCATTCATTTTGTGTTACTAATGTTTAAATTTATACACAATAAACTTTCATTTTCCTGTCAGCATTTCAGTCAAATCCCTGCTGAATTCATGACATTAATTGGTTGGAATCCGTAGAGGTTTATGAAAAAAAGTCATATTGGGAAAGTCATATTTAACAATCTATTTAATTAGCAAACAGGAGTTTCAGAAATGCATGGAGGAACCAGAGGCAACCACAACAGCTTGGTACCTACTCCTCACCTTGCCACCAGCTTAGGTACTTGATCAAATACTGCTTTGGGATGGCATCCCATTCCTTAACCAGCCAGTAAGGAATGAGAGAGGTTGTTCACAGGCCGGGCCTATATTCAGCCTTTCTACCACCATATTCTAATAAAGCCTGGTCCATGAGGAAGAGTTCTGACATCTTGGAGGACAGAGTTCAGTTACTGTACATAAGAGTGAAAGTGATTACCATTGGTTGCAGGATCTTATCTTGAGTACATTCCACATTGTCTCCAAATATCACAAGTCTTGTTTTTTTCAGTGAAGGAGATGTTATCTCAAATAGTAATAGAAGCAAAAGCTGTTTTGTTGTTTGGCATTCTCAACTCTATTGACAGCCCACCCCTCCAGACCACCTGCGGCAGTTGCAGCAGGTTCCAGTCCCTCCCTCTGTCTCAGTCATTGTGTGTCGGGCAAGACACTTCACCCACCCTGCCTGCTTGTCAGTGGCACTGGTGTATGGTAGCCTTGCCTGGGTCAGACTGCCTCAGGGCAATTGTGGCTACTATCAGTAGTGTGAAGCTCTTCCTCTTCCAAGTCCAGGTCCTCTGGACTTGGAAGAGGTACAGACCGTTTTATCATTTACAAGTACAGACCGTTTTATCATTAATTGTATATCTATTCTATGTGCTAATGAACAATTTCTGTCTAATTTAGAATATGTTTGACAACAAAAACACTTTTTTCTATAACTGTAAAAACAATATCAGTCAAGATCCATACAAACTTGTATTTCCTTTTCATTAAGTGATCAAACAAATGCTAACTCAGTCGTATCACTGTGCATCTGCCTTATATTTGAGGTGCATAGAGAAGTGCTGCTTTTGGTAAATAAGGCTAGAGAACATGTGAAACTTTGACCCAGCCTTACTCATAGTTACACAACTACTACTCAGATGTTGCAGCAATGAGACAATGACATTACCTAATGTCCTGTGATGTTCTGCAGACTCTCTGTCACTTCCCCATTGTCACTTCCTCTCTCCCTCTCTGTCTCTCTTTCTCTGTCTCTCTCTCTGTCTCTCCCTCTCCTCATGTTTTCTGCTCTCTCCCCTCACACCGGTAACCCATTAACTCATCAGCCCAGGTCTTTTGTTCCAGCATTCACCCTCACAGTATTTAATGTTATGCTATGTGTGAGGATCTTGAATCTTGATAGAATATAGGTTTCCATTTGGTCTATTTTTGTAATGATATAAATTGTCCGTTCTGACTGGTGTGTTACCTGCTCTGTTTCCATTGGCCTGCCATCATGTGTGTGAGCTGTAAGTTGGACTTGCTCTGATGAGCTGGTAAAAGCAGGAGCAGAGGAGGGGCGAGCAGCTGGGATGGGTGGAGGGAGTTTGGCTGAGAGAGGTTTAGGGGGCAGAGGACCCATGATGCACTCAGGAAGGGAAGGCTTTGGGTAAAGCGGTTCTGGTCGGTTGGGGTCTTGCACTCTCAGAGGATGCCTGGACTCAGCTAAAAACAAAAGTTGAAAGTGAAATGATACAGAATCACTGAATGGATAAATGTTTAGCAGTCATTGTGACTGCTAAAGGAAAGCAGTAAACCTGCTCAAGATTTTTGCCCTGACTATCCAGTGCAACATAAAGGCTCCAAACAGAATGAAACTGATTGAACTCTGTCATTTGTACCTGATGAAGTGGACATTATTCTGGACTTGATGTCTTTGGGAGGTAGTTCAGGTTTGTTTAGGATAGCACCTTAGGGACAGAAAAAGAAGACAATGCAACATATGACAAGGTAATCTAAACATGACATTGAGAAACAATTCATCTAACCTAAATCTGTACCTTCTAAGTTACTGTCATTCAGTGTTAGCCCACAAGCATAATGCTTATGTTGCTTATAAATAAAATCATTCTATTCACAGTCAGACAGCAATAAAAAAGGGTGGACAAATGAAAACAGTACGTGAGGCTATTTCAATTTATCTGCTCACAGAAGCTGAAGTGCTGAATTTGTCCAGCTTCATCCATGTTGAAAGTAGTGGGATATGACCTGAAACTTTACACTGTGGAAATGAAACTAGGTGTACTGACACACAGTCACGGCTAAATCATGGAGCATAGAGGACCCTTAGGACAGAGGACAACTGGCTTAGATCAAAGCAGAGTAATGTGTTAGAATAGCCTAGTCAAAGTCAAGTTTGACACCCAATTCTGAATCTGAGGGAAAATTACTGTTCATTGACAATCTCCATCTAAAATGCCAAACTATTTTGCTATGAGAGACCTGGTTCATAAAAGTGCCGGAGTCAGAGTATCCGATCAGTTCGATAAAAAAAAAAAATGTTACGGTTCCACTGAAACCCAGCTCAGTGTAAACAGGGCCTAAATGTCCAACACTGGTAAGAAATGCAGCAAAAGAAGGGTAGCTCAACAAGTAATGACTCCGAAGGGCAGTTTAGTCTGGAGCTCATAGCCAAAGAGAAATCATCTAAATACTAATGTAGACATGCAAAAGGCAAACAATAAATTTTTGAAGTGACATTTTTTCTTAAAATATAAATATGTAGAAATACTTTTTTTTATATTCTGAGTCTGATTTTCCATCAGAAATGGAATCTACCGGTGATGTTGTAAATTTACCTTCAGAGGTGGCTTTTCTCATCTCCTCGTCTTTACTCTGTAACAGACACATTAAACAACATCATTTTAACACTAGGACTTCTCTACAGAACATTCTCATCAGAACTCTGCAATCTGTAAGATACTAAATTAGACCAAGGTCTGCTTCTCTCACTGTACAATTGCAGGAGCTGATGAAGGAGCCGTGCACAATTAGCTTAAAGAACTGAGCATTCTTTCAAGGTCATGTGAACCAGAAATTTTAATCAAGCAATCTGTGGGTATTCTTCAGGGGTCAAAAATAATCACAGGAACAGTGTAATGAGTGTTTCTTTACAACTTGTGGAACTGACAGCTCTTCTCAACATTTAAATGACAACTTTAGGCCGAATAATCACAAGCATCATGTAAATAAAGTTGTTATAGTTTTACATATAACTATGGAACCTTGAAATCAGAAGAACCATTTAATTTAAGCTAAATTAAGTTTTGGAAAACTAAATTAAAGGAAAACAAAAACGTGCCAGAGGTTGTGTCCACATTAGGGGTGTGCCATATCGCCTTGTTTATGGTAATACTAGTGGCTTGTTTGACCCTGGTGAAAAAATTTAACTGAGCCTTACCTGTCCAATACCCAAGAGCCCAGACCCTCTGTATGAAGCAAACAGCAAACAAGGGGCTGTTTTTTACCAGGCTAGTCCTTCCCTTATTGTAAATATCAACAAACTTCAATCCAGTTAGATGACCAGGTGACTAGCTTCTTCTTTGTTTTAATGGCGGTTGGAGGAGTTACCACAGCGCCTGGCACTAGGGTAGTCTGCTTCCCAGTCCAGCCTCAGTTAAAGGATGTCATCATTTGATATAGCAATATAAATATTTTCACCAGTGTCAAAAAAATCTACTGGTATTACCGTAAACAAGATGATATGGCACACCCCTGGGTCCACACACTGACACACACTCCTACCCTGTCTACCTGGCACATCTTGGTTTCAACAGGTGGAGTTTTGGACACTCCCATTCTGTGCAGCATCACCTGAAGCCTCTGTTCAAAGCCAGGTGTGCCATCGGATGCATGTTTCTGAAAAGCGAAGAGCACAGATGTGTTCATACGAATGTTATTGCACAAAAGCATCACATGCACCAAACTGGCAACACACAGAAGAGGTGCTTCAAAACTAGCAGTAATTCCATCTGACTTAAGTAGATTCATTGCATAAAACCTACATGTTTAGATGTTCTTGCATTTCTTATTTGCTGCAAATCAGTGTGATCCCCTATAGCTCTGCAGTGTAGAGTAGAACATAGGGGTATTGCATTGGAGAAGAATTAAGTAATTGAGAATATGAAAAGAAAGCCAATCATCATCAAGCTTAGTTTGGTTTTAGTAAATCTAACTAAGTTCAGCCAAGTCAAGCCAAGTTTAACTAATCCTTGTCAAGTGCATGCTCACCTCTCTTGGTAGACCACATGGTTGATCACAGATTCCCTGATGCAAACAGTGAGTTCTTACCTAACTTTGTTGCACTTAAGTTAAATAATAGCGGACATTTCTGGAGCCTTGCAACCCTAATGAGTATGAAACTGTTTACAAGCCAGGTTTAATCTGCCATGTCTGCTGATAAGTGGAACTGTACAAAACTGAAACATCTTGTTGATGAACACATCAACAGACACATATACACTGGAGACTGCAGCCAGGTTCTTCACACAGCAATAAAACAGATACATTCATGAAAAATATTCCTTGATGTCAACTAGTTAAAGGGTGAAATTCCACTTCAAAATCCTTTTGATTGATTTAAATTACTCTTGCTTTTTGTTGTGCATCTTTTATAAATGTGAATCATCGTGCTTGTGCTCCAATAAATATTCATGGCATTGGTGACCTTAGTGTATTGTCAGACTGACCTTATTGGGTGTATTATCCTTGTCGTCTGGCTCTATTCCTGTCAGCAGTATGAGACTCTGGCTCTTGTTTTCTCTCAGTCTTTTGGTCACCCTCAGTCTCCTCTCCACATATGATGGAGCTTCTGGCTCAGCTGGTGTTGTAATGAATGCAGGAGTGGTGCTGAGGTGTGGTATTGCAGGAACTGCTGCTTGCTCCGGTTCAGAAAGTACAGAGGTGGTGAGTTCAGGGCTTGTTGTGATGGTGGGGTAGGAAGGAGTCATCTCACTGGATTGCGTTGTGCTCAATGACTCAGCGGGGGTTACTGTTTCCCTCACAACGTCGGCAAGATAGCGGCCGGGGGCGGCAGTTCCTTCTGCAGTAGTGGCATCATTATAAATGTTAGCATCCTCCTCTGACTCCTTCTCTCTTTCCTTCTCCCTCTCGTTGTCTCTTTCCCTGCCTCTGTCCCTGTCTTTGGCCTCCCGTAGGGGTCGAATGAGATCTGCAATGGAGGTCCTTTTGACCTTGACCCCTTCAGCTCCATGTCCTCCATCTCCACTGCCTGTCTTGGCAGCTCGGCCTGCTCGAGCCCTCTTGAAGGCGAAGAAATCACCAAACTTTTTCTTTATATTTTTTGTAGGAATTGTGGTGGTGGTGGAGCAAGTTGTGGATGGGAAGGTGGTAGATGAGGAAAGGGAGCGAACATCAATGGATGGAAGGGAAGTGTCAGTAGATGTGGCAGAGGGAGAGGTGGTGGGAGTGGTGGTAGATGAAGGGATGTCAGATGGAGAGGAAAAAGGGGTGGAGCTTGGCACTGTGGGAAGGATTTGGGCAGGGTTTGACTCCTCCCATCGGCCTTTTCTGCAGTGGGGAGACAGCAGAAAGAGCAACAGAAGAAAGGAGACACTCAGTACTACAACTACTGGTACAAAACCAAGTAACATGCTCTACTCTGGTTCACAAAACTAACACTCATGCAAATGGCAGACAAAGCAAAATCAACTCTCAGAGATTAGGATGTTTTGTCCCAGAAAAAGCAAAACTTGTAGTGTGTGACGTCTAGAAGCCACTGAACAGATTGGCCATTTGGACCAACTATTTATTGTTAGTGTCACATGTAAGGACTTTAAATTTACCTGCTTTCTTGAATAGAACCAACTGTGCATGACTACAGCATGTACACAATAATGGAAGGAACCTACATGTGGTCCATGGTATAATCATGAGTAAGGATATTCTAATGACTAGGTGTCATTTAGAAATGTACTGTGAAATTGGCTGGTCAACACTAACTGATGGCTGGGCAGTCGGAAATTAAACAAATCCAGCTTTTTTCCGATCATTGAACACACCATATACAAGCTCCATCACATCAAGCAGAAAACGCTCTTTGGTGTGGAGGCTGTTGCTGATGGATGAAGATTCAGTTTAGCTGTTTTCAGCATCATGGAGGTACAGGAGAGCTGATTGGAGCACAGTAAAACAGCTGCTTTCCCTTTTTAACTTTCTAACCTCTGCATTAGGCTGTTTTTGAAAATCAGTGCATCTCTATGTTTGTTATCTAAAAACTAGATTAATGCTTCTCTCATTGAAAGAATCTGTCAATATCACATCTATCTCCAATATCCAATTTTTAAAAACTTGTTATATTTTTCTAGGCTTTTAATTCATGTATTAATGCTGTCAGAACTGCCATGCTATATTTCATCATAAAATCATGATTTAGTAGTTTTAAAAAACTAGAATCCTTTAACATAGGGACATTCACATCACAAACATCAAATGTGATCAATGACTGAAATCAATGACAAAATCCTCTGAGAGGAGATTAGAGGGTAGTGACCAGGGGTTAGGGTTAGGGGGTGACAGGAGGACAATGGAAGACATTCAGATCAACAGAAGGGGAGCTAACCAACAAGCAGCCACCTGTCACCTTAAACATCCTTCCTGGTCATGACAGTAATATCCACATTCAGAAACCCTGAATATCCCACTGAGGAACACGCTTAGCCATTTTGGAATGAACCATGCAAACATCACTAACACAGTTGGAGCATCAACTAGAAATGATCAACTAATTGATTGCATTCACACGTAAAAACTACAGATCAGTTTGATATATGTTATACTGAATAATGAGTATAACTCCTTTATATCTGCCTTCAAAGTCAAAGTCACATATACATTAAATTTAGGGTGGTTGCAACAACTTTTGACCCACATTGAACTAAAGAACAATTTAGTTCAATTTGTTTTATACGAACAAATTGAACTAAATTGTTTAATAAAACTTCAAAAACCTGCAAGTTTTTGAGGTTTTATCAATAAACAGATTCAAGTGAAGAGTATTTACCGCATTGATTTGTTTTCTCTGACTTGCAGGTTATCAACTTCTGAAGTAAATCTTAACTGATGGTGACCCATTCTTGTCTTACTGATGCTTAGATTTTATCTCTGTTTCTGAAATTATGTTTCCCCATTTTCCTTTTGAGAAACCAACTTAAGGTTCTCAATAGAGCATTCTTCTGATCTTTTAGCTACTTTGCCATTAGTTTTGGCTTGCAACAAACTGTATAGTCATATACAGATAAAAAAACAAAAAGGTCCTGGATTGTTATGAAAAATTAGAGATTTTGGTCTCACTCTTCATTTAGGGCAGAGGAAGCCAACAACCTGGATGAAAAGCAATCCCCCACATTGGTTGTATTCACCATTGTTGGAACTAATAGTATCCAAATTTTCTTCTCCAGGTTACAAAATTCCTCACATTCTTAACAACCACAGAATATTTCATTAGAGAAAATAAGTTTGCACCAGCCTTCTGCTGTCCTGCAGTGTTTCAGTCTGGCCTCTATGTTTTTGTTGTAGAGAAGTACATTCTTTGTTGTCTTTCTTGCCCTTTGTCAAAAGTCTTGGCCAGTGCAGATGCACTTTGACTCTCCAACTGCCCATGCCAAACAACCTTTGCCCCTGGTGGCAAAATGGGTTTAAAGTCCTCAATAGGAGACAGTTCTGGTGTAAGTTAATTTGAGTCTGGGCAAAAGTTTGTCCAAAGAGGCTAATAAACCTATGAGCATAAAATAAAAAATACACCTTGTTTCTACATAGTGTTCTAGAATGAAACAAAAATGGTAAGTAAAGCCACAAAGTTATCAAAACACAGTATTTATGTCACAGCAAAAGCTCTGCAATAAACTGCACTCCTGAAATAAAACGCTCCTCTTTTGTGTTTAATGCAGAGTTTCAGAGTTGGGAAAATACTTGAACATAGAGAAGCATTGCTTGTATGCATTATTGTTGCAAATATAAATATGTCATTGTGCTTTCTTAAACAATGTTAATAAAGGAATTCTACAGAGTTGCTTTTAAAATGCAATCATTCAACCACATAAAGTTTGATATTGTAAATAAAAGCAATTGAGTTTTAAACAAAAGAGGCTCATTAGTTCTAAAATGTATCTGAATGCTTAAACTGAAAACAATTCAGATAGTTTGCTCATGTGCTAAAAGGCTGAGCAAGCAGTTAGTAATAGGAAAAGATTGGAAAGTAAACATTTCTCCCACTTCACCAACATTTTCTGTATATAGCTACAGTATATCACTGTTTCTCAACTCAGTCACCCACCATGATAACAAGATGTGGAAAAATACATGTCAAAAATAGGAGACACCCATTAAATGTTCAGGTCTTTAAAAAAAATCATAAATCAATGTCTGTTCTTTTATTTATCTCTGAAGAAGAAAGTGATTAATTACAGGTACACATTAAAACAAATATTGTATTACTCACTAAAAAAAGATTACTACAAAAATGTGTCTCTCTAAACTGAGAAGTTAGGACACCCTGCACTCTAAATATCTCGTCTTTCTCCTTTTTGCTTAAAATAAGCATCTACCAGTCTCTAGATGCTCTAATGCATAATTATGTATGCAGTAATTATGCACTGCATACATAATTACTGCGCAAGTTGTAGTTTTGACCATATCATATTTTTTTTGCATATTTTCTAATTCCAAACTGTATAAACTTGAATACTTACTGGATATAAACATATTAGCGGATGTGTATGTGTTTAATGAGGGAGAGTGGGGCCTGCAGAAATCAACACTCTATATCAAGGTGTGCATAATTATGAGGCAACTCTTTTTCCTCAGGAAAAATGGGCCAAAAAGAGATTTAATTAATTAAATTAAGTTTATCCAACCTAATGTAATAAGTTGTTTTAACTTGACAAGTTTAAATCAGTCTTACTCAAATCATTTAGTTTACTTAAAATAAAGAAGTAACTATTAAAGGATCTATTTTTTGGCTCAGGCGGCCTTCATTTGAGAGTAGTTAGACAGGAAAGTGGGTAATGAAAGAGGGGTAAGACATATGGCAAAGGTCATCAGGCCAGGAATCGAACGTGTGACAGCCACGTCGAGGACTAAGGTCTGCTTATGTGAGTTGAGCACATAAGCAGACCTGCACCACCACAGCAACACGGTCAGTACAGGATCTGTCCCGAGTTAAGTTTGAGTCATGACGTCAGACGTAGGATACAAATGTGGCATTGAATTTAATTGTTTCAAGAAAGTCAAAGTAAAAAGTTCCTTTAAGTTAAAAATTAGTAACTTTTAAGTTAATTCAACACAAAAGAACTAAGTTGTCATCACTAAACCAAAAGAATTAAGTGATATTAATGTATATAAGTCCATAACCCTAGCCCAAATAGACTTTTCACAGTGTGGTAAACTTCTGTCTGGCTTCCATGGGTTTTCTTCTTGTTATGTTACTTGTCTTAAAATTTAACATTTCTTTTGTAACACACTGTTGCTTTAACTGATATAGTAACATTGTGTGTTTTCTACTGTTTTATAATAACTCACAATGCATAGTCAGGAATGATTTTCTTGGTGAAGAACTCTTCTACTCCCTCATCCACTCTGCCCATTGCCTCATTATCTTCCTTCTTTTCCTCGGACACCGGTTCCTGTGAAGAAAAAAATCAAATAAAGAGGGATAAAAATCTGTGTCATCAGTATTAAAGTACCATTCTGAAGATTAAAGCAGTGATTGACCTCCTAGCATTCAGTTCCAGTCACAATGTCTGATGTGATTGCCATTATATAGTTTGTGATAATAAACTGCCTACTTGCATTTCTGAGTGTTTATTTCTAAATATGTCATTGGTACACTTAGCCACACTTATTGTTAAACATGCCCTTAGTGTTTGAATGCATAAGATACAGAGAAATACATTCTTACTGCTTTGTACTTCTATCAGGACTTAGCCTGATCAGTGAGCACAACATTTTTTATTTTTTATTTTAACACAATTAATTTGCTTTTCATGCATTCCCAACTTTGTAGGGCAGTATAATGCAGTAAAGATTTATGGAGCAATTTATTTGAAATACGCCAATTCTCACTTACTAGGCAGTAGCCAAGAGTAACACCTGTGCTTTAACTGTGGGTGTTGTAGAGCTCTGTGATGTCGCCACCACAGGCCACTGAAAACACTCAAGTAAAATAAGAGACTAAAATATATACTAGTGTCTGAATGATCACAAATGCTAATATATGTCATGTTTTCAGGTTCACAAAGATATTATTCTAAGATTTGGGGGTATTTACATTTTTCTTTATTGTCTAATGAAATGACTTTGCTTCTGTTTTGTTTCATGCCTCCTGTCTGACAGCCACCTGTCTCTCTGTGCCTCATGCCAACATGCTTTTTGGTCACACCACTGCAGCTCTTCATTTCATTGTCTCTCACACATATAATCCCATGAATAAATGTGATAACCTTTGAGATATCCATATATAAATTTAAGAATATTTATTCTCTATATTAACAACTCTGAGAAATGCAAGTGATGACTGAGCTTCTCACCCTATCTCTAAGGGAGATCCCAGACACACTACAGAGAAAACTCATTTTGGTAGCTTGTATCCATGACCTCATTCTTTTGGTCATGACCCAAAGCTCATGACCATAGATGAGGGGAGGAACATAGATCGACCGGTAAATCAAGAGCTTCGCTCTTTGACTCAGCTGTCTTCTTTAAATGACAGACCGGTACAGTGACCGGTTCACTGCAGACTCTGTGCCAATTCGCCTGTCATTCTCCCGCTCCATTTTCCCTCATTCCTGAACAAGATCTTGAGATACTGAAACTCCTCCTCTTTGGACAGGACATCCTCCCTGATCTGGAGAAGGCACTCTACCTGTTTCCGGCTCAAGACCATGGCCTCGGATTTGGAGGCACTGATCCTCATCCTGGCCGTTTCACACTCTGCTGCTCTAGTGAGAGCTGTAGATCACGACCTGATGAAGCTAGTAGGACCACATCATCAGCAAAAAGCAGAGACGCAATCCTAAGGCCACCAAAACCAATCCCCTCAACTCTTTGGCTTAGCCTAGAAATTCTATCCATAAAAGTAATGAACAGAATTGGTGACTAAGGGCACCCCATACCTTACCACTGAGGAGCTCTTTAAACACCTCAGTGACCTCATCACCAGAGATAGGAGAACTATATCCAGAGTCCCCAGGCTCCGCTTCCTCAATGGAAGGCATGTTGTTGGGATTGCGGAGGTCTTGGAAGTATTTTTCCCACAACGTCCCAAGTAAAGGTCAGCAGCACACCATCCCCACTATAAACAGGGTTGTGTTCTACTGCTTCCCCCTCCTGAGACGTCTGATGGTGGACCAGAGTTGCCGTAAGTCATGCGGAAGTCCTTCTCCATGGCCTCTCTGAACTCCTCCCATGCGTGAGTTTTTACCTCAGCAACCACTCAAGTCGCATGCTGTTTGGACTGCCAGTACCCATCAGCTGCTTCCCACTCCTGCTTGGTGCCTCTCGCCAGATGCAAATCCAGAGTGAAAGAGTGTCCAACCCCTCTCAAGAAGACTGGTTCCAGAATTAGAGCCATGCATTGAAGTGAGACCGACTATTTCTAGCTTGTACCTCTCAACCTCACACACCAACTCAGGATCTTTCCCCACCAGAGAGGTGGCATTCCACGTCCCAAGAGTCAGAGCTTCTGTAGCCAAGGATCGGATTGCCAAGGATCCTGCCCTCGGCTACAACCCATCCCACACTACACTCGACCTCTTTGGCCCCTCCCATAGGTGGTGGTCATAGCATCTGATCTGATTCCAATAGTAAACTCATCCCTCTCATCAGGTGTTTCCCCCCAGGCTTTAAAAACCAGTTATCAAACCATTGATAAAAAAGAACAATCTGGATAAGTCACTACTGCAGAACTACAGGCCGATCTCCAACCTCCCTCCCAGAAAAATTACTGAAAAAGTTGTTCAACAGGTAAATAGTTTCTTAATAATTGACATCCGCTTTGACATCTTCCAATCAGGTTGCTGTGATTACTACAGTGCTGAGACTGCCCTCAAAGCGTTCAATGACATTCACATAAATACAGACTGTGGAAGCACCACAGTGTTGGTTCTGTTGGACCTTAGTGTAACTTTTGACATTGTTGACTATAACATTGTTAAAGCAACTGTAGAGCTGGGTTGGACTTTCTGGTCCGGTACTCAAGAAAAGGATTTCAGTAGGTAATTTCTCATCGGTGCAGAGAGAAGTCACATTTGGAGTACCCCAAGGTTCAATGGTAGGATACCTCCTATTTAATATCAACATGCTCTCGCTAGCTCAGGCTATAACAAGTAATACAATTAACTTCCATAACTTTGCAGATGATATGCAGCTCTACATTACAATGTCATCAGGACAGGAGATCCATCCAGGCATTGAACAAATACTTAGAACAAATCAGTGCTTGTATGTGTGATAACTTTTTCCAGCTGAACAGAAACCAAACTGAAGTTATCTTTGAACCAAAAGCAGAATGATCTAGAATCAGCATACAGCTTTTGCTATTACAGATACAAACTGGCAATCAGGCCCGAAATCTGGGTGTAGCAATGGTCTCTGACCTGAACCTTCAGAGACACATAAATTAGAAAGTCTGCCTTGGATCATATGAAAAATATTTCGAGGTTTAAAGGAGTAATGTTCCATCAAGATCTATTCTAGAGAAACGTATCTTTTGTCACATTGATAACAGTGTCTTCACAGGTCTGCCTAAAAAGCCGATCAGACAGTTGCAGCTGATCCAGAACACTGATCACATTCTCACTTAGACCAGGCAGTTCTGAAGTCCTTCTACTGGCACTGTGTAGGTGCCAACAGAAAATAGACTTAAAAAAAATTTGTTAGTTTATAAATCACTAAAGGTTCAGCACCAGTGCATTGCAATAGAATTGTTGTTTCTAAATGAATATGAACTTATTTTCTTTGCGTTATTTGAGGTCTGAAAGCACTACTTTTTTTTTGTTTGTTATTTTGACCATTTTTCATTTTACTCAAACAAGAACCAACCGTCTCAGAGACAGTTTTTACCCGATAGCAATAACAAAACTAAATGCAATCAAAAACAACCATTAATCATCATGAACGATGTATGTGAGAATGTGGCTATTCTTATTTACTAGTTTGCTTTTTCCAGTTATTTGTTATTTCTTACATTGTGTGTGAATTGTGAGACAGTTATTTTTTTTGTTTTTAAGAATATGCACTGACTGATGGCCCTTTTTAAATTTCGTTGTTCTTGTGACAATGACAATAAAGATTTATCTTTAAATCAAATACCTATAAAAAGTAAAATCAGAGACACCAATAATTTTAAGTGGTCTCTTAATTTTTCCAGAGCTGTATATGGGTGTACAGACATGACTTGTTGGGCAGTGCAGACACACAGACTTCCAGTAATATGAAAACATGAATAATTGAAATAAAAATGCTTTTTCAAGAGAGAAATTGAGCAAGAGTGGTTGAGCCTCCAGCTTTGAGAACAGTTGGAACGTATGAGAATCTTAGTACAGGCAAACACCTACACACACGATCACACATACAGTAGGTAGATAGATAGATAGATAGATAGATAGATAGATAGATAGATAGATAGATAGATAGATAGATAGATAGATAGATAGATAGATAGATAGATAGATAGATAGATAGATAGATAGATAGATAGATAGATAGAATCATGCTGCTGTATGTGCTAATTTGCGTGTTTTTGATGTGTGGATGCCTGTGATCTCACCTGAGGCCTGGAGGAGGGGGGTTGCGTGTGTGTGCGCCGTGGCCGTGGTCGGGCGGCAGTGTAGTGCCTTAGAGTCTGTCCCTGACTTGGTAGAGGCTCCATGGGAGAAACAGAGAATCCAGAGCCAGGGTGGGGGCCTGTGCTGGGGCTGCAGCCAGGGAAGCGAGCCTGTCGTCCGTTTAGGCCTCCACCACCAGCTGCCTCCTGTTTTGGAGCTTTATAAGGGATGGAGTAGATAGGGGGGCGGCTGGAAGGAGGGCTGAGCGATGCTCTACTATCTCCTGATACTGCTTCTGCAGCATCCACTGATGCCACCTCCCCCTCCATCAACCTCCTCCTTCTCTGTTGTTGGGGGGAGGGGGACAAGGAAGTAGAAGGGGAAAGGGAGGGACTTGAGGTTGAGAGTGGCAACTGTGGGAGCGCACACCTTCCTCCTCCATCATCCTCTCTGGCAGCTCCTCCCCTCTCTCTCTCCGTTCTTCTCTCCCTGGTGTGTTGATCACAGTCTGCATCCAAGAGACCTGAAAATAAAGCAACATCACTGAGGAGAGGCACACAGAGAAATGGATGTAGGAAAAAAGGAAAGAAGGAAAGACTGGCACCTTAGCATTAGCCTAAGCCTAAGCATTTGATATCCTACATATATATTTCAACCTGAAAAAGCTGCATACAGAGGGAATGTGGAGAACAGTGCAGCAAGAAAAACAGAAAAAGGTGGAGGAGGGGTTAGCATGGATATAAAGGGGGTGGGAGGATGAGTGTGGGGAGCTGAGAACAGAAAGGGAGTAAACAGAGCAGCAGATGGATGTTGTGGTAATACTGTACTAAAGAGAGCAACACAGTTTTAGCATAGAGCCAAGAGATAACATAGTAAAGGATTGATGCTATCAATCCTTTACTTTCACTGTGTGAAAAACAAAATGTCTAAATTGAATAACACTTAATTAAATATCTAAATCAGTCAAACCAGGAGATTATTAATAAAATCCATATAAAAATGAGTATTACTTTAACTTTTACAGTAATGAGGCTTTCACAAAACAGAAGTGGGAACTGAGAGCTGTGTCCAAAATCTGCCCGTGTTTCCTTCACTTCCCTTCAACACTCCCTCCTCCATTTTCTGGTCTCTCTTTTCTCTCCACAGCTGAAAGTCAGTGGTGTGAAAGTAAGTAAGCAAGCCATGCTCCAATTAGTCAGACAAAGCTGAGTGTAAGCCAGAGATTGGCTACACATGGCACAAAATACATGAAGAAAACAGCTGGGGACCACAAACTGTCCTGGTAACACACACTATCATGATGAATTTGGTAGGACAACAGTTTGAACTGGTTAGTCGACTTAAAATTTAATTAATGAATAAAACATCTCATCATATTACACTTGCATAGAGGATTCACCAAGGTACTCATGGGATTTAGTCATACTAAGGCCTGCTGCTCATCCCACTGATGCATTTTCCTTGCAAGTGTGGAGTATTTAAATTGTGGCCCATATAGGACTGACACATGAAAACACCGATGGTGATGTTCTGAGGTAGAGTTCAGAACATCATCATTTTGTTTTTGGTTTTGGCAGCTCTAGTGGAGTTTATTTAGCAGTTGTCAGACAGGAAAGTGGGTAATGAAAGAGGGGAAGACATGCGGCAAAAGTCATCAGGCTGCAAATGTGGAACATTTCAAAGTGACCAATTATTATCTGGGAATGCAACAACTCTGCATCTCAGTGAGCTGTTAGTTCTCACTCTTCCCATGTCAGATGTTGCTAATAGTTGTTTTGTCTTACTTTTGATTGAAGCAGCAGGCCTTAGGCTCTTAGAAAGCAAACTGCTTCTCCAGAATGCTGGACTGTACTGTAGATGTAGAGGAAAATAACATGGAACAAAGTTAAAACTTCACCTCATAAATATGTGTTTATGTTTTCTAAACAGCACAATAAATATGAGGAAGAATTAGCGTGTGTCTCTCACATCATCAGTTGGAAAATCACTGTCAGTCAGCCGAAGCTCTGGGACATTGATTCTTTGTGCACTGGAAGGATTTTCACTTATTATGGAGTCCTAAACATTAAGTGAGAGAAATGTCAATGTTTACAACTGAATATTTACACACAGCAAGAATTTTCAGTCCAGATCAACACAATGCTGAATATATAATCGTGTTCATCATCCAATAAACTGATGGAGGTAAATAACTGCTAACGGTTTTGTGCCTCTGCATATTCTCAGTCACTCGAGTCATGTCTACTGCAACAGAACTAAATGTAAAACAAACAGACTTCTACTCAGGTTTTCCTGATGACGTTTTGATAGCTGTTACTTGCTACGGTTTTAGAAATGCAGAATACAGGGTAATGCCCACGTTTTCCTGATTATTTGGGGATTTTTGTTGCACAGGATCTGAAAGT
Source organism: Xiphophorus couchianus (assembly GCF_001444195.1). NCBI lineage: Eukaryota > Metazoa > Chordata > Actinopteri > Cyprinodontiformes > Poeciliidae > Xiphophorus > Xiphophorus couchianus. The sequence continues at coordinate 33,244,990 of NC_040229.1, read as the reverse complement.
TTAAGAACTGCAACAATTTCAGTATTGTATGCAAAACAATTCTCATGTTTAACAAAATGAGAATGTTTAGTTGCTTGTTAAGAATGCTTTGTTTTGACCAGTAATAGCTTATCAGCTGAAAGATCCATATTTGCACATTTGTAGTTTTATTCTCAGTGGAGAGTTAATGGTTGTTTCTCAGGGGTTAAATTGTGTCCGCTGTACTAAATTAGACAATCTTAGTTTCAAACACAATGTTTAGTGCAAAACCAGTCAGAGTTACCATCTTGTCCTGTGCTTCAGTCAGATCTTGTAGAATTTGTTCTACAATGTTTTCCACCAGAGTCACACCCAATGTTTGTCTCAATTCACTGGAAAGATACAAAACAGAGAAGTTCTTCACTATCACCTGCTAAGAGCACCACTGTACAAAGGTAATAGCTTCTCTTTTGGTTTATGACAGCAGTCTTTCTGATATGTACAGCAAAAATGAAAGCAATGTAAACAAATAAGTAATGTGCACAGCTCAGCCAGTTCAGCCATCTTACTACTTTGTTTTCCTAATGCTCAGTGTAACAAACCCTGTTAACAGAGAATGCGTGGCTCCCAAAAAAGGAGGCGATGGTTGTTGTTCAACAGAACAGTGAAGTTTGAAGGCCTGAACTGAATCAGTTTAAGAACTAGAGTTCTTTCGATGGAAAAGTTCTGGTAGTGGCAGGTTTAGAAGCTGTAGCTGGTTAGGTTCACTGTGACTTCAACAGTATAAAGTATGTGCAAATGTTTACAAAGTATAGATAACTTAGAATGAAATAACTGACTATATGCTAGACAAGACAAGACCAGACAAGATAAGATAATCCTTTATTTGCCCCACAAGTGGGAAATTAAAGCTAGTGAACTATTATGAAAATGACAAAAAAAATAAAAATAAAAAATACACATTTAAGTATTTAAACATGAGCTTACATGAGCTTAGTTCAAAAACAAAGTGCCCTTGTTTCATGAAACGGTTTTTACCTCAATCTGGTGCTGATGATTTGCCCTGCGGTTTCCACCAGGGTGCTTCTTAGGAATATTTCCGCCTGCTTGCTTCTTTTAGACACACACTCTTCTAGACTCTTGCAGACACTGGAGCGCTGCACCACCCTTGGACACACTGTTTCTGCATATCCCATCAGATCTTGACCCAGCTCCTAAAGCAATCAAGACCATAAGTTTAGATCAAGAGTCCAGAGTATGACAGGAAGCACAAAGACCTCTCTCACAATTAAACCTATAATGTATCTTTGATGAGGCACTGTGCTAAAAAACATGTTCTAAGTCCAGCACTTTAATAAACTAAATTTTACTAAACTAGTCAATACATATCAAATCTGTGACTATCAGATAATTTAATATATGTGTACCTGAAAGTCTCTTTTGATTTCCTGAGTCAGTACTGAGGCAGCATCAGACAAGATATCCATCACCCAGTCTCCATCAGATGAACACTTCCTGCTCTCATCACACAGAGATGGAAGCAGCTGCATGTAAAAAACCCCGAAAGACAAGAAAGCAAAAGTGAGAATGACTAACTGACAGAAGGTTGAAACTTGATTATTCTCCATACAGAATATTTTAAAACTGTTTGCACTGGCCTAATTTTTTGTAAGTTATGATAAAATATCAGCTTATAATACACAGAGACTGTGTGAAATTACTTGATACAGTGACATAATTCTTTATTTTTCAAAAAAAGAAACTGAAACGTTTACCTTCAGAGATTCTCTGGCGTTTTGGAGCACTTCATGGGCAGCCATGATATCAGTCTGGACCGCCTGGGTATTACAGTGGCTTACACGCTGCAGGGTGTCTTCCAGCTGTCGACACATACCTTGGATCATCTGAATTTAAGGACAAAAGGGAATAATGGAGAAAAACATACAGATGAAAACTGGGGAGCCTGGCCTGAGCTGAGCTGACCTGACAGAACTGCATCAAAGTCAAATCATTTTAAAATAATTATTCCAAATGTGTCTTGCTTTTTCCTGACTGTTTCCAGTGAAGACTGACTTTAAGCTAAAGAAGTCTGATGAAAAAAGAATCGCTCACACTGTCACGCCTTGCTGCCGCAGCCCCCCACAGAGTTATATGGCAATTCTGCTGCTGGTCTATAAAGCAACTTGCTTTTCAAGTGAGAACCCCTCAGATCTTCATAGATTTGTTTACTCAGTATTATCAGTTTTTATTTGTCCATTTAATCAGCCTCTGTTCAGTAACATTCATGCTGTGCTGAAAATGAGAAGTAGAACATTCCTAATCTCTTTATTTTTGCCTCCTCCTGAGAAAGAGAAGGTAATAAAGCATTTTTGATTAGAATCCAAGACACCATGTGCACATACATTTTTGTTGTTGAGAAAAATGTTTTAGTTCTAAAAACCGTCAGTGTGTGTGGGTAGAACCTAATACAGTGTCCTAGTTATATAGTAAATTCAGCTGTAAGCGCAGCCATGGTTATCTGTTTCATACCTTCTCAGATTGTTGACTCCTGAACACCTGCTGTCGCTCCAAACTGCCAGGATGTCTCATGTTGTTTCTGGACAGACACTGCTGAATCTGGACACACAAAACGGATTAACATGAAAACCACAACTTTATCCCTCATTTCCAGAATAAATCCTACAACACTGAAAAACAGAGCCAGTTCATTTCATATATTCCATCCTTATTCAATTATATATTTTTATGCACACTCACATGCAAACACACTTAAATGAATAAACAACCTTGTTCAGGGCTTCTTTTGTTTGCTCTGGGTTGCTGCGGTAACTCTGTGTGATATCAGCCAAGGGGGGAGACATCTTCTGTAGAGTAAAGTTCCTACAAAACACAGAAAACCTCCATCAACATGCATTTACGACTGAATACGAAAAGTTGTTTATTACACATGCCTGTACAGAAACCTAGTCTACTCAGAAATGTGAGGTAAAGGTTTACAAACACATTCCTAAAAAGTAATTTTTCCCACTTAGAGATTACGGAAATTATTAACCCTGTTAAGTCTTGATGCCAAAAGTTTCCCTGTGGGTTATTTTTAGGTTTAATGAAGATTTGCCATGCAATTCAGCATCTAAAACAAGGGTGTCAAACTCATCTTCACTCAAATACTAAATTATCAATTACTGATATGTAAATTTTGGAACGTTCCAAACTTTATGCATAATTGATCTCCTCTATCTTTTTCGTCTGATCCCATTATCCGAAAAAGAAAGAGACACTAATTAGATGCCAGCATAAATACACTAATCAGGTGCAAAATGTATTCTTTTCTCATGTCACATTTTATTTACTGCACAATCTGAATAGGATCTCAGGCTGAGGGGCGCAGAGAGACTGATTAAAAATTTCTGTTTTGTGTTTGTACACCCAAAATAAAAAAGACAAAAATTATCTCAGAATTTGTTTTTTATGAATGTTCCACCTTCATACTTTATATTGCTAATGGCAAATGCCACCCCCAATTGACGAGCTTGTATTTCTTGAAGTCTGTAAATGTGTGTTGGTCTGGGATGGACAGTAGAACCAGAGGTGAACACTGAAAATGACTGAAATCCACTTTTGCTTTTGCCTGCTCCTGCTAGCAGTTAGCTGCAAAGGTTATCTCTGTTTCATCAACATCTAAGATAGTTAACTACTGTAGAAAATAACATTTTATTCAGTTTATCACCAATATATTAGATACTGAGCAATCATAACTTGCACACTTCCAAACAATTCAGACAAAGCCAGTCATGAAACATCCCCTTCTCTTGCACTAATCAGGTCTCTTATTGTGTGTGTGTTTGCGTGTGTGTGTGTGGCCTTGTATTTGATACATTGTATTCTAACACACTCTACATTGTGGGGCCCCTGCTCCTTGTGGGGACCAAAGCCAAAGTACTGTTTATGAGTTAGGTGTTAGGTTTAGGACTATGGTGTGAACTGAGTTTAAGTTAGGTTTTTGGTTAGGCATGTACTGGCAATGGTTAGGTTTGGAGTATGGGTGAGGGTTAGGCTACAGAAATGATTGAAAGATGAATGGAAGTTAATGCAAAGTCTTTGTGAAGATAGAAAGACATAGTAAGTGTGTGTATAAGAGCAATACCTTTCCAAGGCATCTGCCACATCCTGGAAACCTCTGGCAGTGACGTTGTTTCTGTCCCATGTTAGAGACCTAGAAGGACAAAGACAGAGCTGCTGCAACCTTCTTAAGACTCCAGAAAGAAAAAGCAGTTGTCTATATGGCTCTTGTCACAATCCAGAGGAAGGACTCACACACTATTTTTATTGTCTTTATTCGTTGAATTATATAAATTTGAGTTTGTTTTTGTTGTCACTGTTAGGAGAACAACTGAAGAAACAGTTTGGCTCTTCTCAGTAGCAACCTGATGAATTAAATAATTCCAAGGAAGAACTGATCACTTTACAAACATGTTAGGTCATGTTTGCAGTTGAGAACTGGTTCTCCTGGTTAAATTGAAGGTTAAATAAATAAACATTTTTTTAACTTGTTGACTTCATGTTGTAGATGTTCTTTAGAATGGGTCATTTTCTGTTATATTAAAATAAAACTAAGGGTTACCTTATTTAAACACAATTTGACCACAATTCTTTCAGTGCCCCACTTCAAGTCCATAATATTACAAAATGAAACAAATCTGACAATTTACAAATTTCTTGGCTCCCAATATCTTGGCTAACAGTCCCTCTCTCATGCTGCTGCATATCTTGGCTCTCATTGTCATAGGAAGATATGTTGCCTTAGGTAACAATGCTCCACCACCTTTCAAACACCAGCCAGGTCAGGCCGCAACAAATCAATGAATGAATGTATGACCATGACAACTTTGGATGCCATAAAAACACAATGTACAGTAGTTATACATGTATACTATATGGGGCTACTGTTTTGAACATGGTATAAATGCCATCCTAATATTGCAGCATAGATACAATATCAACATTATTTCAAATCATATGCAGCACAGGGACAGAATGCTGAATGCATGGCACGGCTCTACTCAGAGGAGTTCAACCGACTTTCTGATTAATTCAGCCAATAACTGTTTGACCAAGAAGACATTTAGAGAGCATTTAAGTTTTGTCTCCTGACTGTCAGTTGATCCTTAAAGACAGAAAAAAATGAATAAAAGCTTTAACATCGTGGTCACATTTCTCATGTTTGGACCCATGTCACATGCATTATGTGACACACTGACGTACTCAGCGAGACGGGAAACAGCACGACATCAGATCAAGTGTTTCTGCTTCTTTCTGTACCTCAGCATGGTGTTGGTCATCAGGGCTTTTGCCAGCATTTTGGCTCCAGTGTCTCCAATATTATTCCCACTGATGTCCAGCTCAGATAGAGTAGCATGACCCCCTAGAGCGCTGAGCAGAATGTGCATCCCTGTTTTCAGCTTCGAGTCTGACACTGAGAGAGACTGCAGGGGCTGCAGACATTCACACAGCATTGGTAAGAAGAAATAAAAATGGAATTAAAAATCATCTAGAACCCTTTACATTGCATTACATTAGTGGAGGCCTCAGAAAAGCCTCCACTAAGTAGTACATCTATATTAACAATAATCTTAAATACTACAGTCTGGTGAGGGTCTATGGAGGCTTTCACATAGAAGTTCTGGGCACTGCATTTGTGGATGTGTTGCTCGATGGCAGAGCAGAGCTTTGCGGTGCACAGAGTGCTTCTAATCAGAGACAACCTGATGCATGTCTACAAAAACCGATACGCACATGAAGCAAGCAATGTTTCAGTATCTGGAGTTTTGACACAAGATCAAAGACATATAGATCAACACTGTCTGGCAATTTAGGACTCAAAAGTGAGATTAAAAAGCGACAGAACTTAGATTTTTATATTTTATACTTGAAACAATTGTCCTTTCTTATTATGAGGTCACTCTGGTAACAGAGTGACTGACACATCTTTTTTCAACAACTGATATCCTGTAAAGCATTTGTGTGACTTTTCCTGCCCTGCAATAAGCTCAGTGCATGCTGCTTCCTATGTGAAAGCTGCCTTCCACACCTTTGGCACCGTGGACCTGAATATGGTTCTAAATATGAATTATGATTCAAGAAGGCAATTCAATTTAAAATTTTCTAAAATTGTGCTAAAATGAGGGAATAATGTTAATAATTTACATATAAATGAGAGGAAAATAACAATATTACTCACACACTCTTCATCCTGAATGAGCTGCGCTATACGATGAAGAAGGTCGGTGAGAGCTCTGCTCCAAATTAAGAAGAAAGCATGCAAACACATAGCAACATATCAGTAACATTTGACAATAATTTACTAGTATGTTTGTAAAATATAAAATCTATTCCCAGGGCCCAAATCTAATTGAGCTTCGATACTTGCTGCAGGTCTGATCTTTTAAGCTGCACCCCCAGCAACCATCATATAACATGTCCAGTTTATCTCCATGTACTTGGCTTGGTAAACTGTAATCAGTGACCAGGTCAGTGGATTTAACTAGATATAAATTGCATTCTTGCGGTGTAGGTGAGGGAGCTGCCCAGAGTGCAGCTCAAATAGAAATATATTTTCTGTAATTTAAAACAAAGCACATCTGTGAAGCAGGAGCAATAGTTTTGTTAACTGGAGAACCACTGAAATTTACTACAAACCAATTATCAACAAGTCCTATTAAAACAGAGCGTAAACATAAATGTGTTTGTATGTGTTGAGTCTGATATACTGTCAGAAACATGTAGGGACACTATGAGTATCTTAGTTAATATGTGTCCTGATATTACTGCTTTTTTTCTTTTAACCTTGTTAGCCAGTGTCAGAGCAGCATTTTAAAACTGAACTGCAAAATCTCAAGTAGAGACAAAGTATGTATTACTGCTGGCAGGAGGAGGAGGAATGGAGAGCATGCACTATCCAGAACATCATTGGTTTGTTGTGATAAGTACACTTAGTATAATTTTACTGCAAATCTAGATTTTCAATCATATAATCAGCATTGTTTTTGTTAACTTTAACAAAGTTCCTGGATGTCTGTGACCCGGGTTTTTATCTCCGCCTCCATCAAGTGCTGAGGGATGGGGCTGTGGTCCCCACAGTCACTACTGAAACCTACCATGGAGCAACAAGCATACTGTTTGTATGTAACAGAAGCATACTTATGTGACGCTTTTCTCACAGACTTGGAAATTTACTCACCCAAACTATTAGCTGATTTCAAAAGTTCTTATTGCAAGTATAATAAACACAAATAAATTTATTCTGAAGTGTTGGTGGGGTCTAAGGTATGTGACGATGTGGGGAAATGTTGAGTGTTTTGCAAACTCATTAAAGATAAAACAGTTTTTAAAAATTATGTTTACATAAATATTTTCTTATTTCAGCAAGTTTGCAAAACTGAAAAAAAGATTTCCAACATTGTCATAATGAGGTATTTGTGTGAAGAATTGAGGAAAAAATATTAATTTAGCACAGTACAATAAGGCTGTATCATAGCTACATTTGAAAAAAAGTGAAGTGTGAATAATTTCCAGATGCATTGAATGCTTGACCTTCACTCATAGGTCAGCATACTCTGACATAAAGGGGCTGTACCCAACAGCAACCAGCAGGTCACACATGTCTTAGTGTCTGATCCAACTAACCCCTTAATCAGTCAGAGCTGTTTGGCAACATGGGGATGATGCATACATCATTGTGTAGATGATTTGTTTATCTCAGTTGCTCACACTAAATTAGCAAGCAGCAGATCTAACAGCTGTAGAGTAAAATAATCTGTGTGTCTTCTTCACCAGACCTGGACTTCATGGCAAAGTTCCTTCCAAGAGCAAGGTGATGAAGAGACTGGCATCGACCCACAGACAGAACCAGAGTCACCATATCATTCTCAAAACCTGTAATTACACAGCAGTTGATGAAACACAGGAGACACAGTCCCAAAGCTGATAACTAACCAGATGGACCCCCCCTTCTCCCCAAATGAGCTTCTAAATCATTTCAGATACTTTTACTGTCCCTTAAAGGAGAAATTTGTTTTTAGGTTGTAAAAACACACAGTTGTGAAGTTATTAATGGCAATAGTTTCCTTACCTGTGATAGAAAGGTGTCACGTCACCATTAGCTTTCTTAATATTAAAGAGTACAACCATCATTTAGTCAACCCTCTTTTCTTGACATGGTTCTCCTAGACTTTTCTTCCTGTTACAAGGAAGCTGTTCCTCCCCACTGCCACCCTGTGCTTTCAAATAATAGGGGATTGTAGTGAAGTGAACCAAAGATGCAATCTGCTGGTTTCACATATAGAGAGTTTTGTACTAATTGGTAATTGATGATCAACTGAATCTCACTGTATTGTTCTATAACTGGCTGCAGTTGAACTGTTTGTAACTGACTGTGAACTTCAGCCTAAATATACTAATTGAAATGTATTGGAATTATTTCTATTTAATTAGATATATTTGATTATAAATTGGATCAGTGTATAATGCAACTTGCTAATGTATAACATTTTTTGTTTAATCAGCTTTATTTAAGTAAAGTGAAGTGCGTTAAATTGAAAATAATAATAACTGTGGCTGATCACTGGAGTGCAATATTGTTATTTTTTTATCAGAAAGTATAAAGAAATTGTTACACTGTAAATTCAATAATTTCACAGCCCCCTATAGCTCGCCGTACGCTTCACCCCACTTTGTCCAATACAGAGCTGTGTGTGGTGCACACAGTGTGGTTTTGCATACTGTTGTCAGAAATATCCAAACTTCTGATCGCTGTAGCCTCAGAGATGTGCTCCTGTATCACCTGGGCCCCTGCTGAACACAGCTACACACACACACACAGTTACAAATATAAAAAACTCATTATGTTTATTACTGCTGCTTAAGATCATAACTTAAAAACCATGAAATTTACATGAGAGCTTGTTAGTGTGGTGTCTCACCTCACAGCTGCTGAGATCTAACTCCAAACCAAAGAGATGAGTGTTGGTGGCAAGACCTTGCAGCAATAACCTGTTTGCAAAACAAGAAAATGATCCATATGTTAGTTAATTGTGCAGAATAACTGCTTCAGACAAACCTCCAGTTACAAGTAAAAATGCCTCAATAACTGACCCACTATCATCAGAAGGAATTTACAGATTTGGAATATAACTTGATGTCATGCCATTTTATTACACACAAGTTCAACTGCATTGATTTGTGTTCATTTCTTTATTGGGTCTTCTTCCTCATGCCCAACATTAAAAACACCCCTGCCAGTATCTATCATTCATTCATTCATTCATTCATTCATTCATTCATTCATTCATTCATTCATTCATCCATCCATCCATCCATCCTTTAATCCATCCATCCATCCGCTCTCCTCCCACTGCATGTGGGAGGAGAGCATGTGCACCTTCAGTTCACGTTTTGTTGTTGCTTTTTAAAAAAAAAAAAGTTAATTATTGGTTTTGTGACTTCAGAATTCTGTGTTCTGATGTTTATGAATTATTTGTCAAATTAAATAGGTTCCAATATAGAGTGTAGTGGTGTAATAAAGTGTAGGTTTAACAGTAAACAGACCTGAGAGCTTGTGGAGGTAGTTTGGTTGCAGACAGGCCAACGTATCTGAGCTCACAGCTCTGACTGAAGAACTCCTGGACACTCCTGGTCACCTCCCGCACTTTCCTTCACACATGTAGAAAGTTGATCACCTCAGAACACTTATTCTGACAATGGACTGAGGCACAAAATGCATGTTTAATGTCCATATATTATACTTCACTACATTTATTTTTGTCTTATGGTTATTTTGGTTATTTCATCATCAGTTCGGAAAAGCTGTACTGTTCATATTGATGTCATGGGTGAATAGGAAATATCCTAAGATTCTCACTACAGTAAAAAACGCAGTGATTTTTTTGTCATCCATCCATTAGTCCCAGCTAGGCATGATGGGTTGTAGGAGATGGCAACAACACACTGGACACTGTTATTGTCCTCCCATTTAAAATAATTTTGACCTATCTGTGTGCAAACTGAGACTGCCCTCTGTTGGATTTGTGAAGTATTGCATATTTACACCGTTTGTGACGTTTACAGTAAATATACCTTGATTAAATTCATAGATACATACAATTTGGGAAAATATACAAGCTTTTAAATAATATTGTATCTATCTAAGGCTCTTACCCATGGTCCTCAGGGCCCAATGTCCCTCGTGTTTTAGATGCGTTTCTGTTCCAGCACACCTGATTTAAATTACATTATTACCCCATCATGTGCTGCCCCTGTTGATTTAAGTCAGATGTGTGTTGGGAGGAAAAGCCTTAAAACTTGAAGCACAGTAGGTCCTGAGGACCAGGACTGAAAACCTCTGGTTTAAGGTTGTCACATGTTGGGTTCCTTTTTCATTTATTAATCATGAATCTGATAAATCTATGGCAAATGACTTTGCACTTGAGATAAAATTTGCAATAATTTTTAACCTTGTAAATACAAGATCATTTTTACATTAAACCCATCAAAACTACATGGCATTTACTGCTTTTAAATAAAAATAGTACCATCAGGGTACCATCATGATTTAATTGTCTACAGTAAAATGATCAAAATGTCTCTTTGTAAGCCTACAATATTTATTAGTGGATCAGTCAGCATCCGGTCTCAGATGTGTTGGAAAGGGTCTGAAACGGACACGGTACCTAACTGCAGTTCCTGGAGAGTGGAACTGACCTGTGGCTGAAGGGGTTTCTGGCCAGGTTCAGGTGAGTCAACTTGTAACAACATCCAGCAGACAGTGAAACAAATAGCTGCACAACACATTGGAATGAACAGTTGTTACTGAAAGAAGAGGATGCGGAATTATTTCAGGACAAAATAAAAAATTTAAAAATATGAGCAACGTTTGATCAAGTGCTGGATGTCAATTTACATTTACATCTTAACATGGTTTTGTAGTGACCTGTAAACACCAATACATTATAAGAGAAAACTTGACAATTTGTCTGATTATTGGAATATTGTTTACTGACGTCCATGAGCACAAGAGCATAAAACAGGATTGCAGCATTTGTCTTAAAACCAAAGATTTTGGGATTTTCTGTTCAGGACATTCAAGCTGATTGCACAAAATATCTGACTGTCTTCTAAAGCAAGGAAAAGATTTCCCCTCACTGTGTCCAGAGGGCAGTTGGTGTCACTGAGGTCCAAATGTGACAGGGAGTTTGTACCAGACAAGAACTTGAAGAGAAACTGCAAAAAACACAATCAAACTATTAAGTATGTATTTACTTACCTGCAGTTGCAAAATATTTACATACATTGTGAGAAAGAACCATCAAAATTTTCTCTCAAAAAACAATTTCTTTTCTCTTGGGTTACATGCCCGAAAAATAAGAGAGAACACTTTTTAGCGCTATTGTTTAAAATGTTCTGTATGATCAAAACAAACACAGAAAAATCCCGTAAAGGGACAAAACAAAAATATAAAAGTAAATTCAAGCATATTGTTTTGTAATGAAACTTTCAACACTCAGATAAGATTGTTTGGCATGACAGGCAGACAAAGAACAGAGGTTACCGTGGCGTCCTCAGTCACCAGACTTCCTGGGTTGCCAGCCAGGTTAAGATGAGTCAGAGAGGTAGAAAACTGCTGACAGGAGGACAGCACCTGACCCAGACAGCCAAGACCTACAAACAAAGGAAATACAAAATAAAGACTGCAGTGTCAGCAAGCTTATTACTTATAAGCATCACAAGTTAAACAGTATTAATCATTTCAGGTCATAGATCCCTCAAATAGCTTTAGGAATGTTGATCAGTTTAAACACTGTTCTTCAAAAACATCAAGAGGCAATGTTTTCTATCTTCTAGGTGCATGTCCCATAAAATACATGGTTGGTTCTGATTTCCTGCTCTCTGTTCACTGAGTTTAATATATTAATATTTGTACCTTTGGCGCTCATTGACACACGACTCAGGGAGAGGAACCTCAGTCCCTCATTTAGATGCTTGATCTCCTGACTGAGGGCGATTACACCTATATAGAAAATGATCAATTAGAATATATTTATCAAATGCAGAACTAATGCAAAAAAAATAAAAATAAACATTGACTGTAAATATAAAGTAAAATAATATCTGACAGACAAAATATTACATTTTGTGTATTTAGGTCACAACAACAATTCTATTTTATATCTTAGATGAATAAATGAGATGATAAAGGACCACCTTTATCTTCAATGGAGTTGCCTGACAGATTGAGGGCTTTCAGGGCAGAAGATGTGTGCTCTTGGAGGGCAGCAGCCATTTTCATAGCAAAGTCTCTGCAGCAGAATAAATAACTTGTCAATATATCACTTCCTATACTCTGCGAAGAAGTGATATAAAAAGTGAAAAGCGGCAGTACTTTTACTTTCCACCTTTAAAGTATGATGTAGAAAGTAAATACAGCATGTGGCTCATCATGAATTGAGACACATCTTAAGATGAAAAACAGTAGATGACATGTTGAATAAAGTTCATAATTTATCTTGTAAAGCAAGATCCAGAAACAATTTCTGGAACCTGAGGTGAACTATATTGCGTTGCTGGTGCTTTTGGTTCCTTATTATCATGTGTCAAACTATACTCTGTTCTGTTATTGTATCATGCAATATATCTGTTTTCCAACTTGTCAAGGGACTGCAGGTGTGTGTTAGCTTATGCTGTAATCTGGTACGGTGCATCAAGTGGTGACATTTATGTCTATAGAAATATAAATAATATTCATATTATTATAATTATCAATAATATAAAAATCACAGATAATTAGCTTAATAATAATAATAATAACAATAATAACAATTATTATTATTATTAGTAGTAGTAGTAATTTCAATTATTAGTATTATTAGGAACCTTAGTGTAATGTATGCTGGCAGTTTCTGGCAGATCAGTTCAGTGGTAAAGAAAAGCTTTTGTTAGCTAAGTCTTCTGAGTAAGGTAAAGGTTTGTCTGTGGACTGAGACACAATTCAAGCTTTTATTACAACTCACTTTGATCGCTGTAACACTGTGGATGCTGATCTTGATAAATCGTTTATTCAGAGGCTGCAAGCTGTACAAAATGCTGCTGCACTACAGAATTACAGGCCATGATCACATCGTGTCAGTGTTGGCCTAATGCTATAGCGTAATGCACTGACTAATGAACCTGTTTTGTATTTCATCTTCAACATTTGCTGAAAGACAACACATTCATGCGTCCTGCAGAGCACCCATTTATACAAAAAAACTCACACTTTCAATCCACAGTCCTCCAGCGAGAGTTCCTCCAGACTTGAAGATTTGGACAGCAGGAAAGTGAGCTGCTGCTGGATGTCAGCTGACTGGGGGAAAGAAGCATTCATTGTCAAGTTCCAACAAAGGATTTTAGAAAACAATGATTGTTTTCACCTGCTTAGTGCCATAAATTTATTTTTCCCCCCCTTCTGATTATCCTGTGGAATCAGAAGGGGGAGTTTGAAACAATCCATTAATACAAACCATATGCCAATGTAGGAAATTATTTCCTTGATAACTATATCTTAGGACAATAATACTGATCTAACTATTATATTGTTATTTTGATAATAATAATCAAAATAAGACTTTTGAAAATGATCAATGCATTGGTAATGTTTGCCTCCCATTTCCTGTAGTCAGTATCAGGTGTAAAACCACTGAGAGCTACTTACTCACTTATCATGGGAAACAAATACATGTGCATGAATGTGCACTATAGTAAGTAACAAGAGTTTGTCTCTGAAGGTTTTTTTATATATATATTTGAGTGCATCTGATGACCAATCATGTTCCTTCTAGATAAACAATTAAAAAAACTTTAACCAAAGGACAATCTAAAGCTACTATTTGTTTTCAGAAAACTTAGCATGATGTAAGATGTTTCTGAATAACAGTGTTCAAACAAACATCAAAACTAAACTATTGATCTTTGTATCATATATTTTGGTGCTGACCCAGTACTCCCTGAGCCTAGAGCCTAAAGTTGCTATTGGTTGTGAAGACCTTCTCCTAAATATGCAAGGGTTCCACAGGGATGTGTACTAAGTTGTATGCAATTTATTTATGGAACTCATGAGAATGCTGTTAACTTAGGCTCAAATCTGCTGATTAGGCTGCCATTTACTGAAAGGTGATGAAAGGTGAAACACTACTCCACTGGATTTCTTGTACATGCTCGTATTTTGAAATTGAGATCAAAACAGACAAAAGACAGACTGTACCAGTTTGAGTTCTTTGCAGTAGATCTTAGTAAACCATCGGTTGAAGGACAAAGCTGCTACTGCCAATGCCAAGTCTCTGTGGAAAAAAGAAACAGTAAAACTTTGTAAAACAAAGATACAGAAAAACTGGCCTTGAAAAAGTTGCCCACTTTATTACCTGCTTTCTAAATGGCTAAAGTCCAGCAGGTTGAACCTTCTCCAGTTATGTATGTAGTAGATATTGTCCACGTCCTACACACAGCGGGGCTTCATTTAGATGTTAAGCTTGGCTTTGTTTAGGACAAAATCAGTTGTCTGTAGACAGACTTACTTCACTAAGTTACATCACTTACCCACTGAATTTCTTCTCTGAATGGCATTTCATTCCAATCACAAAGAGCAGCATAGGTATCAGAGAATCCTCCTGAAAAACAACATTAAAACACACTATCCATAACTGGTGCTCATTTACCAATGATCTTATAATGTATGTAATCTAATATTTAGAAATCATACCAAATGAATCGCCTTGAAAAATGTTCACATCACAAAATATGGAGAAATGATGATCAGCAACAAGGAATACAACAATCCTCAGCGTTGTCAGAGTGTCACAAGTCCAATGACGTTTGAACCGACCACATAATGGAATAAAGACAGAAACTTACCACAGGGGCCTGGCTGGCTGTTCAGCTGCTCCTCTATGATACCAGTCAGAGTGAGCAGCTTTTCCTGGAGGTCCTGGGGAACTCTCTTCAACAGCTTACTGAAGTTGACAGAGTCAGAAATAAGCAACTAAGCTGCAATGTATCAAGAACAAGTAAGCTGCAGACTCTCAGTGTAGTGGCTCAGTCTAGGTTACATCAATGACAAACTAAATGCCACCATTACCACATAAGGCAGGTGATGTTTTTGCATATATGCTAATGCTAAGCACAACCTGAACGTGATATAAGATTGTTCTGATGAGTGATCAAGTGGATTATTAATAAGGTTCATTAGCTTGAGAAGTTTACCTTGAAGCAAAAAGCCATTTTCATTGTAGTTTTTGGCCTGGCTCTAAATAATCAACCATTATCATTAGGTAGTCGTAACATCATCAGGTTTATAGTTTTACTTTGTTTGAGTTCATCATTTAATCCATTCCATAGATCTACCTCACACACTGATTACAAAAACATTTTGGTTGTTCCAATACATGTTTTTTTTTTTTTAATGTCCTTCTCCTCATATAATTATAAATTCTAACCCCCCTCTCTGTCACAAAACATTTTTTGAACATTGTGTGGAATTTGACAGGTTCTTACTTTAAACATAAATTGTACAGTTTTGAATTTTACACGATCCCAGAATTTCATTGCCTTTTGATTCAGCTTTTATGCACCACAAATCTGGAACAATGTAAAGCACTTTGAAATGACTTGAAGCTGAAAGGTGCTATAGAAATAAAAAATTAACACTGATATTCCAGTAATGTGAACATGGTTTCCCTTCCTCTCCTTTTATCAATTTACATAAAATATGTCCACTTAGTCCTAAACAGGCTAAGTTGTGTCTCCACTATCTCAACTCTTAATGATTTAGTTGCATGTCAATAGTCTAGTAAAAGAGCTTAACTATGTATTTTAACTAAAAGTTGAAGAGTTTCATTAATAAATTATTTTGTGAAGTTATTGGTTGTTGTCTAAGAGTGCCTGTCAGTGTGTGTGGAGCTGGGTGGTCAGGTGGTGGAGCCTGTCTTCCTCTTCTCTCCTCCATATTTCCTGTTGGCTAATTCACTCTATTGCTCTATAACGTCTCACCACACCAGGAATTTATTTAATAAACTATAACTGACAGAGATCGGTGAACACATTTGTACAATAGTGATTAATCACCCCTACAAATGCACACACACATGCAAATCTGCAAACAATAATGAGAGTTTTTTCCTCTCCACTGTCACTACATGCATCCTCAGTATGAGGGATTGCTGCAGTCAATTACTCTAATCTGGAACCAACTTCCATAAAACTGCAAAAGAGCTGAAACACTGAGTTCCTTCGAATAAAAACCAAACCCTCCCTGTTTTGAGCAGCCTTGTATTAATAATGACTATATGATTAATTAATATATTTTCTGCATATTTGATGATAATTATTCTAGATGATGGCATTTGGCCAAATCTTGTGTTTGTAGTTTGTTTAATTTGTTTTTATCATGTAAAGCTCTGTAAACTGCCTTTTTTCTGAAATGTGTGACTTGACTCCAGGCTCTCAGTTAATCTTAAACATTAATGTTTAAGATTACAGATACACATCACTTGCTATGCTTAAATACATTAAGGATTTAAGTTGATCTAATTTTGAGTTAGAAAATTATGTCTAGAAATGATGATATGGTCAAAACACTCACTCGCCTGATAATTGTACTCACCGTGTATTAGTTTAGTTATCAGCATGTTTTACTTTTATCATACACATGTTGTAGAAGTGAACTCACCCTGGAGAAGAATCTGGGAAGATTCTCTTCAGTGACGTGGTCATGTGGCTGATCATGGCTACAAGATCTTCATCATGCAAGACACTGAAAGACAGGCTCTGCCTGTCTGTCTCCAACTCAATCTGTAATCCATGTATGTCATGAGTGATGAATATTTGCACAAGTTAACAATGAATTATTACGTCTTTAACACACTTGTAATGAGGATTTTGCTCAGGTCCATTAGGAAGCACAGATGATTATTAATCCCTCTCTTCTGCTTTTGTATTAATTAAATCAACAGGTGCAGTGAAGGGCGAGCTTTAAAACCATCAAATAAGATGGGCTACATGCACTGAGTATTATTTTATTATTATTACTATGATTGATATCATTTTTGTTGCTGTTGTAATTATTATTGTTGTCTCTGCATCTACTATCAAAAACCTTTAAATAAAACATATCACTGAATTATTAGTTTCCCAGGAATCATAAAAGCCAGGTGAATAGAAATCATTTGTACAGGTGTACAAGAAAAATGCAGCCACCAGCATTCAACTTGAATTAGGTTAACAGTGTATTCTTGGCATAGGTACTGTGCATTTTATTTGGCATTTCCAAATTATTGAAAAAAAAAAAATTAAATCCAATATATATTTTTTAAAGAATCTGAAATATAAGAAAGTTAAAACTGTTGTACCTGAGTGAGACTGTGAATGTTGATGGAAGAAATCTCCAGGTAGCTAAATGCACTCTCCACCTGTGCACAACAACAGTTCAATCATTGGCACTGCAAACTGTAATGAGAAAACTGAGCTGCATATGTATTGGACCAGTTTTTAAAGTATCTTTAGGTAAGAATTTGGGGTCATATTATTAAAATCAAACTCAAACTGAAAAGAAAGTTTGTAATATTTTGAAAAACTGCAGTTTATAGATAAAATTAAATGTATAAAGAAAATGGGCTGAATGGATGTAGCTGTTGATTAGTCATACTGATCACTCAAAGCACTTTCACTCAGTCACACTTATTCCTAAACTAACTCACATATCAATAGCCAACATGAGATGAAGAGCCTCGTCCAGGATTGTGTGAAATATACGTAATAATAATCTATTTTATTTATAAGAAAAGAAAAACGGAAGCAAAGCTGCAAATTTTGCACCATCAGCCCTGCTGACCAACAAGGTGGGTGAAGTGAAGTGTTTTGCCCAGGAGGGCAGGTGTACCAGGAATCGAACCAGCGATCCACCGACTGCAGGGAGAACTCCTACCACCGAAGAAGGAAGCTGGATTTGAGGCTACAAATCTGACACTGTTATACAAGTGAGCCACATTCACTCTGCAGCTTTTTAGCTTTCACCCAGTCCAATCATGGATAACATTACATTTTTAAACTAGTAACTACATACCCAGAGATGCAAAGAATAAGTCATTACATTAAAAAAAAAAGTCAGGGAAGAAAATACATTCCTTCTTCATTTCACTTTCTTAACCTACATTGTTGAAACAGAGATTTTTGTGAGCTTTGCTTCACCTTGAGTGGCTGCTTGTTCGTGACCACATAGCCTCTCCACAGACTCAGCACCTGAGACAGACACATGAAAACAGATTTGATGGAGTCAAACTAAGTCTAGAAAGGAATGAGCTAGATTCTAGAATCACATAGTGGCATAAGCCTGGCCTGATTTCTGACAGGACCTGAACTCAACTGGACAATATCAAGCTGTTGAAAAGTGTCAGTGCTGTCCTGGGTGCCAGCGCAGAATGAATACTTCTCCAAGAGCAAGTTTAAAAGGGCAGAAACATATGAAAAATGAGCTGCACTAATTAGTTCACCTTACATAAAAAAATATACAAACTCAGAAAAATTGAGCAAAGTAAGCTTAAGATTAGTAAGTAAGAGAACTTCATTTATTTTAAGAAGCAGTATTAAATCCAGTAATACACCCAACAAAATTAAGTACATGTAACTTATTTGTCATGCATTGTTAACTTCATTTTTTAGGTATGTTGACTGCTTGATAAAAATTGAACCCCACTTGAAATGACTAAATACTTACAACGTACTACTTATACTTACTCATTTTTCAAGTTCACATAAATTAAACAAACCAATCGAACCTGTGACAGCTGGTTGTGCTTTACCCCTGTGTCAACAGAACCCGTCTGTCCCACCTCACAGAATTACTAGTTACACCAAATATTTGAAATACATAATGCATACAAAAAACATTCTGTCTGATAAAACGTTGCAAGCTTGTGAGTCAGATTTACAGGATTACCAGAAACACAAAACAAAGGTTCCAGTTTGGGATTTTGCACATAAAAAATCCAATTAATTACTTTATGGCCCTTCAAAAAAGACAAAAATAACATTAAATTAGTTGACTTTGGTGTTATTCCTAATCATAGGTTGACACACAGTGGCAGTCCTGTCTTTGACAAGCACAGACTGTTATTGTTGGCAACTAAAGTTAGCATAGTGCTAACAGCCTAGTTTAAGATAAAATGATACATGGAGGCTTGTTCTGATGTTGTGCTACATGAATACACTCCTGTTTATGGAAACGCCGGGATTAGTCTCTTTTCACAAGTCAGATTAGATAAATTATTGGCTCCAGAAAAGATAAAAACTAAAGTAAAGCATTTGTACTTGGATGTAGTATTGAGTCAAAGTACTCTCCAATACAGAAAAAAAGCACAATTATAGAAAACATACATGTTTCTAAATTAATCCAGCTCAAGTAGTGTGAGTTGGAGAAACCTTTCAACCATAAATTCCAAGTAATTTACTAAAAGTGAGTGTTGATAGCAATTTGATAGTAAGTCAACTTACTATTTTTAATTAAATACAATGTTTGCATTTACAGTGTGTGACTCTGTGGTTTAGATAATTCCAGCCAGATGGGTCAGACTGGACATTTGACAGAAAAGACACTGGGCTGTATGAATATGTTTTCTGTAGACTACTATGTACTTGTTAATGTAAGTAAACATTTGCAATTCCAAATGAAAACAGAGTCCCATTTATAAATTCTAAAGGAATCATCAATGAATTCGATCTGGCTCAAAATTATATTTTGCAGTAATTTGTGATAAAATAAAGGTAAATGCCTGAAACAGATATCTGCAAGAACTGATGTGTTCTTACAGACAGTCACACACATATTCATGAAATGATGAGGATGATGAGCACACAGGCATTTTTTTAGTTAGTATAGAACTGAAGATTAAAAATAAAGGTGAAATAATTTAGAAAACTTTGGATAAATAAATATTTTATGTTCCTGTTTAAATTTTTTTTATGTAGAACATTAAGAAAACTTAAGCTTGAAGGAAAAAGCAGGAAAATACAAACTTTCCTACTTTTTGTGTGTTCTTTATTCATTTACTCCAATAAAGAACACACATCTCTGCATTAAGGCCCCTGATCTAACTCTTGAGTCATTCTCTCCATGCTGGCCATGTTCCTGTTTATGTTCTGATTATTGTCATAAAATGTGCAATAATCAGACAACTGCTCAAAAACCAACTCATGACCCAGATATTTGACCACACTTCAAGCTGGTCTCCCACTCATATCTGGAACTCTGAGAAAAGTAGCCAGCCTTCAGGGCCGCCAACAGAACCAGGTTTTGAAGACTGCAGTTAGGTTTCCGTTGTGCCGTCGTGCCGTTGTGCCGTTGTTATAGAGACAGAACAGGTCAGACACTGCCACAGAAATATGCCTTTGGCTCATTTTGCTAATAGAATAGAATAGAATAGAATTCAACTTTACTGTCATTGCACTGTCACAAGATGTAGCACCACAACCATAAGCAAATCACTGCATTTTTCTGAGTTTTAGCTACACTAAGCAAATGTTTATTAATGTGTTTTTGATCATTTATTTTGAACCCTTTTCTAACAGCATGTGTAAAACTGTGTATACTGAATGGTGATGTTAATTGATCATTAGCTTAGCTCATTTTCCAACATCAGTTAAGGAGCAAAGCAATGTTTTCTGCTAAGTTTAGATTTGCCTGATGTGTCTGTCAACTACAAATGTAGTTGTGTTCACATAATTAAACTATAACTATGATATACAGTAAGTTTTTCCGTTGTAGCTTAAAGGTGTATCTTCACAGGTTTCTCCTACAACATTAATTTGTGAAGGTTCAACAGTGAGTGTGACATCTGTGGTTTTATTTTTTGACATATCATGAGGAGAAGGAAGTCTGGGCCTCTTTACTTAGACTGCTTTAAACACACACTTTCTTTTGTTTTTAATCTGAAGTAAATAATGTTTATGAAAAGTACAACAGATGAACTCATGCGACCAAACCTTGGCTGTATGCAGCCTTTTTCCAGAAACGACTTTTTTTTATTTTTAACAAATATTCAAATATTTACTCAACAATCTCAGAAGCAGTCTTTATCTTCACTATAATTCATTTATAATAAATAAAAGCCCTTTTAAAATCAGTATGGAGCTTATATGCTACTTACCACAAACTTGCTTCCTGATCTCCCACATGACTGGTTTGACTGGTGCAGAAGAACTGGTGTCACTAGGCAGGCTCTGTGAGGCTTCAGCAGATCAGAGACCTGATCTGCAAACACACACAACATGCCATGTTAGAGACAGACTGGCAGATTCTTTTCTAAGCACAGGTAAGGTGAATGTTGTGTGGGTCCTGCAGTCATGGGCTCTGTCTCAGTCTCAGAGCAGAGACAGTTAACACTAACTGTTTTCTGCCCACTGTGTCAGCCCACATCTTCCTTCCACCATTTACTCACTTCATTATGGGAGTGGGCGAATGTTGAACAAATGACTTTAAAAGACAATTCATCCTTCTCTTCTTTTATCAGGATTCAAACAAAATCATGGGGAATACTAAAAGTCTATGCTTAGAAATCTTACTGTAAAAGTCAGCTGTGAAAGTTTTGGGAAAGCAACTTCACAGAAACACTTGTTAAAAAAATGACAAATTGTTTAGAATTTTATTGAAACCTTGGCTGGGTTTAGTGTTGGGGATGATACAGACTGGAGCAAAGTGAATCCCATTAAAGCTATCCCAATCATTTTATCTTTTGATTAGAGAAACAAGAGAAGAAGTCCAGTTGCCCTGTAGGGGTCAGGAGAACAGCACAAGGCTGCTTTACATCTCTGGAGTATCAGAAGTGATGCTGACAAACCAGCTGTCATGTTCTGGGTTATTTTGAGTTGCTTTTGAGGTTTGATTATTCTGTGTTCTTTGCTCTTTTTCTTTGATATGATCAGTCTTGTTTCTGTTTCATTTAGTTCAGTCCTTCTTAGTGATTCTAGTTTATTTCTTGTATCTATTATTATTAACTATTATTGTGCAGAATTATTACAAAACTAACTGAAAAACACACATTTTCTCTACTCAGTATTTTATTTACACTTGTTTAGGGGAGAATTATAAACAAACTGCTAGAAAAAAAACAAAACCCTTCCCGATAAACATTTCTGACATTTCATTTAAAAAAAAGGAAAAAAATCAGTGACCAGTATAGCCACCCTTCTTTTCAATAACAGTGATTAGCTGTCATTAATGGAGGTTGTTAGTTTCTTGATGTGTTGATGACCAACTTTCTGTGCAGCAGCATCTACAGCCTCCCAGACACAGATCAGAGCTGGACGACTTTCACCCACTGGAAACCTCTTGTTTAAGAACTGCATACAAGTTCTCAGCTGGGTTCAGATCAGGTAAGAAAGCTGTCCATACCATAAGTACTTCATCTTTAACACCTTTAGTACACAGAGTGGTATTTGGATGCATGTGATGGAGCATAAAAATAATTTTTGAAAGATGCAGACATCTTCCTGTCTTCTAAAATCCAGAAGATTTTAAATCCATCTTCAACCTGAAAATGTTCAACCACCCAGATCTCATATAATACCAGCCCTACCAGTACCCCACCTCCACCTTGCTGGCATGGGATTCAAAGTGGACTCATGTGTGTCTCTTTACTGATCCACCAAAGGACCATCCACCTGCTCCACCCAGAGTCACTCAGTTCATCAGTCCAGAAAGCCTTTGAAGGATTTGTCAGCAGGTTTTTCTTGGCTCAGTCCAGTGGGCCTCAAGTCTCATCCTTTCTAACCTCGGCCATGTCTCTCAGCTCTTTCATTATACATACATACATCACCTTCTATAATTTAATCCATTAAGCATTGAAGTGTAACCAGCTTGGAGCTAGAAAATCTGCCCAAAAATGATCAATATCAACCAACGGTCAAATTACTCAATGGCTTCAAAACTGTGCTCATGTTGAACTCCACTGACTGTTGATCAGATGCAGTTTACTTCAAGGCCCAGAGACATTACTGATCCTGATTCCTAAACAACAGGAGAACGGCTCTTATTTGACTTTCTCTGCTTTCAACACGATTCAGTCGAATGGCTTGATCAAATAATAATTGAAAATAAATTAATTAATTAAAAATAACTAAAAAAGGAGAACAATTGAAACTAAATTCTGACCTTACAGGACAGTTTTGAAGTGTTCCCTTCAAATGGCTCACCACAAGGTTCCAACCCTCCTTCTCCATTTTAGGTGTGTTTCCTCTGCAGGACCTGTTTCAGGAACCAGGCCAGTTTTCTGGGCTTGTTATGTCCCATGTGTGTTTCTGCTCCAGGAACTTTGGTCAAGTCAGTCAAACAAAAACAGGTATAAATCTGCACCCAAAATGGTCCTGGTATACCTATAGGAAGGAAGTGCTTTTGTGACCTGCTCTGAGCATAGCTCAACCCATGGAGATCAGAGCTATGCTCACCACTTATTACATTTACAGATGTTCAAAGCAAAGCTCCGAGTTTAGGAAGCAGGAGAACAAGTGTTGTCCACACAAAGCTGAAGTAGAACTTCAGAGTTATCAACCTGTCATATCAAAACAAAGAGCAAACATGCTAACAGTAATGTTAGCATGTAGCATGTAGTGTGCCACAGGCTCACATTGAAGCCTGAATAAATTCATTATGAACCAGAGTAAGGCTAGAAATTATCCATATATAAGGCAAATCACATCCTGCATATACAAGCTCTTATGTGTTTATGCCCCCATCTTTGTGATGCATGAAAGTTTAGGCCATGCTATAAAATTTGTTTTATATTTCATAAATATTCATAAATATTATTCCAAATTTACTCTGAAAATTTTAAAAACTGTTAGAATGGAAAAATTACAGAATGTGTTTTCAGGTGTTTTGTATATTTTGACGTTTCATTGTACCCAACAAATAAAATCCTTCTTCACAACAAGCTTCTAAAAAGATGCCTCAGCATCTCTTTCCTGTTTGCATACATCTCTCTGTGAGTCTTGATGAAATAATCACGGTTTCAAAATGCCTCTTTGGTCTCAGTAGTCCTGACATTTATCCACCAGCTATGCTGAGTCCTGCTTTTTTCAGGCAGTTGCTGTCATTGTTGAGGTGGAACTAAAGGTGGAGGCACATAACACCAACCGTCCTTTAATAAAACAATAAAGGCTGACTCAACTCTGAAGTTCAACTCACGCATCACATATGCATGTAATGAGTGGGTACATCATGTATGCATATTTTTCAGATAAGCAGAACCTGTTCTACTTCACAAACTTTATTTTACTCACTTGAAGCCTTTTTGTGCTTGTAGTTGAAATAACCTTAGACATGATTACAAAGAAGTACATTGCAAAGCCAGAGATCATTGTCTAACATTTACTTTGTCCCCAGTAATGTCAGTTTTGAGGAGTAAAGACATGCTTGATTGTGCACAGAGAATAACATGAGTCTTTTCCATCCAGTTTGTATCCTACTGTAGAACAACAATGAATAGTGCTAGATGTTACCTCGCAAAGTCTGAGAGATGGAGTCCATGCTGTCAAACTCTGAGATGTGATGAATTCAAGCAGAAATGTCCAAGCTTCTCTGTTGAGCCACATAAGGAGTCCAAAACACAGAGCACCTGGGTGTTGATCTGAGCTTAGCATCCGCCTAGATGAGAATCAGATCAGAGTACAAGAACGATCCAGTCCTGGACTGGAGGACAGCGGATCTGCTCTCTGCCTGAGGCGGCCATCTGAAGAAGAGCTGCTTTCTGTTTCTCACCCTGCATCACGACAAACACACTTCACTTTTTGCTCAGCATGCAGGCACTTTTTGCACATGAACTTAGACACACATCCTGTTCCATTTAGCAAGCAGTAAACCACAATCAGGAAATGTGCACTTTCGTACAGGTATAAAAAACAGTAAAAAGGTGAGGGAAATTTCAAGCTTCTTTGGATAACATCGCAACAGAAACATGATCCAAAAGTCAGTGGGAGCCAAGAGGAAAGAGTAAAGTTGAGAGATTTCCTGGATAGGAATGAAATAAATAAATCTTGAGTCCATCTGCAGACATGGAGTCATCTGTAACTCTGTGGTTCTGTGGAGACTGCAGAGCGTTGGGCTTCACACAGATTTTCTATATTAGATCTACATTATATTGCCTTACAAATCATGTGACAGGTTAGAAGTGGGTGATACCACAGTTCATGAGTTTTCTTACTCTAGAATGCAGATAGATTAAAGTTTTCAAACCATCCATGTTGGTATTGTCCAAAAAGTTCATTATTACAGAATATTGTGCATATTTTGATGTCCTTGTTTTATAAAGGGGCAATATTATGTAAAATTGACTTTCGTTTTAGTTTTGCATTATGTTATAATATTATTCTATTATCAAAAACATATCTGAAGTGTTGCCTTGATTATTTCATGCATGTTTGAAAAATCCTTTCAGCTGCCATGGCAACCATTCAGCTGTGCAGAACGGCTGGGCCAACCAAGCAGCACCTTCGATGATAAAACTCCTTGGAGTTTCAGTTTCCAAGCTTCTGAGCCTCCCCCCTCTCAGAGCAGACCTCCCTCTGCCACTGCCCCACTAAGCTCCTTCAGACTAGCTAGCAGCAAATAGCAAACACCTGGTGGAACGGCGCACCTGCTGAGCTCATTATAGGAGCTACTTCTCAGTGAAACGCTGGTAAAACCTTTGTTAAAGGGTTAATAGAGGAGCCATGTTGTGAGTGTCACAAAGAGCAGAAGTTTTTAGAAACAGAGATCCAATTTTAAGGTGATAAATTACTAGTCAAATTTATTTAAATTATATTTGATATATATAGCAATTTTGTAACGGAAGGTAACAGTTACTTAATTGTGCGATAAAATGGTATTATGTGGCTGGACAAAGCGTAGCACTGCCCCTTTAAGTGAAGTTTTTGCACAAATAATAATATTCATCCACCTTCACATTTATGGTCTACTGACAGTACTCCCTCCCTCCACCATCCAGGTGCAGCAGGTAGATGACAGCGTCTTCAGCTGCTAAGAGGGAAGATATTATTAATTTTATTAATATCATTCAGACAACATCCACTCCATGACATGATCTATGGATGAAGAACTTTCAGCCTGAGGCAGACGACACCAAAATGCAGCTCAGCAAAATCATTCCTGCCTGAAGACATCAGACTTCACTACAACTCTTAATGTATTTAATTCTAAGTTTAATCTACACTCATAGATTTATTTATAGGTTAACACATGCTTATTGTAATTTTATTTTTATTAAAAAAATTCTGGTCATGTTTAAATCACTTAAAATATTACACATATGTAATGTAATTTATATACCTATTTTTATCAATGTTATATCACATGGTTATATTTGTATTTACTAATATTTAACACTTTGGAGTAGCTTGTCAACAAATGAGCATTTTCGCCTCTGGGATCAATAAAATATATTCCTTTCTAACATTTCAATAACTTGAAGCATTGAAGTTGGACAACAGAGGGAGCCCTTCTCCCAACCACTGTGCTGGTTTGCTTCTGATTTCATTTAGTCAGTGCTAAATATAACTTTGCTTCTTTAAGTTCTAAATAAATAAATATGACATGAATCCAAACAAATGCATGATGGGACAGAAGTGTGCAGCAGCCAAAGGTCCACTATAGTGATTTTATTGTTCAGTATTATCTGTACAGAGTGGTAACTAAAGAAATAGCATGGTCAACATTTCTGGTTCTGTTGGACTTAGACCAGGCAGATTCTCTGCCAAGGACATGATCAAATAAATCAGAGCTGTGTCCAACAGCAACACAGCAGATTAGCTTTCATTTTATAGGAGCAGATCTCAGATTACAGCAGAAAAGCTGGGAGCAAACAGGTACCAGACGTAGCTGGAACTGAACAGCTGCAGGACAGGACAGATATCTGGAGCGATTCATACAACTAACATTCCTGGAGATACAGCAGATGCTGACATTATGGAAGCCTATCATCCGAGATTTTTGATTTGCATGAAGCTGACATGCAAACACATCCAATCAGGCTTCATCTCACCACAGGACAGCTGACCAATCAGGAAACAGCTCATGGCAAACAGAACCTGTGGAAAACAGGAAAACTCAAACAGGGCTTCACCGCCTAAACAGGTCCGGACACTGTTTTACAGATGGAGGAATAACCAAATGAAAGGAGAAACAGTAAAGTGGCAACTAGAAAATAAAAAGTGTAAAGCAATAAAATAACACACAGGAAATGACAAAGTGGCTTATCTGGTTTAGTTTGGGCTGATCTTTGGCTGGAAATCACAAGTGACCACCAGGATCCAGTCAGAGCACCAGAACCACATTTACTGAATCAGGAAACAAAGTCCAGTTGCTTTTTAAAACATTATCAAAATCAGAAAGGAAAGGCTTTCTTCCAAGAAGGTTTAAAACATTTATGTACATGGAAGCCAGCAGACGTGTCTGGGTCCAGTTTTATGTCCAGGTCTGGGTTTGGATCCAGTTTCGGGTCCAGGTCTGGGTCCAAGTCAGCTGGTCTGTGTGATGACTGATGGCAGGAGAGCAGAAAGTGAGACTGAAAAGTTAGAAGTTAGAAAACCTCACCACCTAAAAACACATGGAATGTTCACAAACACCACCATGCTGGTACTGGTTGATCAGGCCCAGTGGGTTCTTCACACTGCAGAGCAGAGCAGAGGAAGAACCTTCCTAACATGATGGATCGCTTCAATCAGGGAAAACATCAACTTCACACAGCGTGACATCACAGTCCGCCGGGGAACATCAGGACTCTGAATGATGGCGGCGAGGAACACGCTTCTGAAGAAGAAGAAAACCTTTTGGGAGAAGTTTGTTCCAATGATTTCTGAAACTTTCTGGCCTTAAATCATTTTCTCTTTTCTTTTTTTCCTCCAATTTGGAGTAAATGCTTCACCAACCGGTGCACTGTCCCCACCTGTGAGGCAGCAGTGAACATTGTGGTTCAAGTAGCTCTAAGGAGTGGCGTGTGTGTCAGCAGGGTGTAAGCTGACACACACACTGCTTACAGGTGTATAGTACCTGTGTCCACTGCTGCAGTGGACACAGGTACGAGGAGAGCTAAACATGGGGGATAAAGAAGCAGTCTATTCCAGGTTCCCCAGCCTCGTTTGTCTCTAAGTAAATGAAATGGACCAAACTAACAGACCAACAGCTGCAATGAGCCACCGGCCATGGAGACACTAAAGACCACAGCGAAGGAAAGGATAAGAAATGACAAACTCTTGGTTTCAGACAAAAACTGTTTGAATGACTGGAAAAGTGTTGCTATGTTACACCGCACCCTGAAAGAGAAGTCAGAGCAGCACAGAGAACCGTACCATGGCTCCTGGTTCGGAAGGTTCTGCTCTTTAGATGGCGGCCCTCAAAAAGAGTCAGTTGTTAATGACATGCTGGAGAAACAGCCAGTGCAACTGAAAACTCTAATTCTGTTACTTGATGTTTTCGGATGTGGGTGCACACACACAGGGGGATTGTGTGTGCACATGAAGTGAAATGTGTGTGGGCACAGGCAGACAGGATGTGGCTATGAGTGGGATGAAGTAGCAAAACATGCAGATTCATTCAGTGGAGAAAAGTCTTAACGGTCAGAGAGCAGCTCAGCCTGGACCAGGGTGGAGCTGGAGGGTTGCAGGTGGAGCACAGGGTGGAGCCTCCATCCTCTGCTGCTCAGCGGTCCATCATGCTGAGGATCATCTCTGGTGTGAGATCTCCATTAGCAGCAGTAGCTGCTGTTGTTTCCTGGTTCACAGTCAGCTCCACCTCCTCCACCCCCTCACCACCACCCACCCCTCCTTCCACTGCCAGGTCCGCTCCCTGCTTCACAGAAGTCGCTGCGTCGCCCCCCTCCTTCTTCACTATGATGTTCTCTACTGCACCCGTCAGCTCGTCCTCCACCTGAATCATGGCAGCCACTGAAACACACACACACACACACACACACACACAGAGAGTGAGTATTAAGACATGCAGTCACACGGGCCAGAAGAAGCATAATTTCCCCCAGAAAACCGGCTGAATCTAGTGCTAGGGGCAGTAAGCAAATAATAAGCAATTCTTTCTGCGCAGCAAATTCTAAGCCATGTCATGTGGAATTTTATCGCTCTGAGAGTGAATGGGGAAGTTTGCGTCTTGCGATGGAAGAATAAGCAAGTCAAAATGCGTCAACACAACAAATTTAAAGTGACATTTAAAAAACAAGCACTTGGCAGAGTTTGGCTACTGACTTCTGCAGGCTGCCAAGTCTGAGATACAGGTGATCAGTCTTTGTGATCAGCAACAAAAGACAATGATCAGAGATCATCAATCATATACTTTTTCACAAAAATTGGCTGATTATGATCGGTGGCCAATTATATAGCCCAGTCCTACTGTCTCCATGTTGCTGACATCATTCTAAGTTTTTTCATCCGGTCGTTTCAGTGTGTGTTGCTCACCAGAAGAAGCAGTCCCAGCTCTGCTGGGGGTTTGAGGTTTGGGGTTCTTGGGGGGTCGGCCTCGTTTCCTCTTCACTGGAGGCTCATCTGGGGCCACAACTGGGATAACAGCAGGAGCCTGATCCAGCTCCATGCCCTCCAGGTCTTCCTCCTCCTGCAGCAGTGCTGCTTCTTCCTCACCCTCCTCTTCACCCTCGTCTTGTTCGGGGATGTCGTCTTCTGAAGACATATAGGAATCAGAGAGGTGAACACAGCATCCTGCTGCTACTTACATGCACCTTTGAAAATGACTCACCGCTATCATCCTCATCCCTCCTGCTCCTCATCTTCCTCTTCCTTCCTCTCCTGCCTTTCTTTGGAGTGGCAGCGCCGTTCTCAAACTCCTCCACCTCCCCGTTACAGTTCTCAGAATGACGAGCCATGGTATTCTACAGAAGAAGAGAACATTTGACCAGGTTGTTCTTTATCTTCAGTCAGTCAGCAGGAGAGGATGAGGAGGAGCAGTCTCACCCTGCGGGTGAACGTCTTGCTACACTTGGGGCAAACAAAAGCTGTGGGAACAAAGTTGGGGTCGTGGTAGCGTTTGAAGTGCATGTCCAGCAGCTGCTTCTGCCTGAAGGTCTTTTCACACTGGCTGCACGCGAACGGCTTCTCTCCTGTGTGGGTCCGTCGGTGCATGACCATATGGCGCTCCTGAAACCGCAGCAGCACAGTTACACATCACAGCTTTACAGGGAGCCGGCTGGCATTCAAAGGGGGCGTGGCCTAATCTGAGTCATCAGACTCACAATATGGAGGTCAAAGGCTGACAAAAGCATAAATATATAAAACATAAATAACTCTGACTAATATAGAAGCTGCAGCTTCCATGTTTTTGGTCAAACATCGTAGGCATTGTTTGACCAAAGGGGGCAGCACTGAGACGGTTTTAGACAAAATATTATTGACCTACACAAATTTACACAAAAATGTCGAAATTCACATAGAAACATAAAGATAGAACCCAAAATTTAAACACTTAATCAACAAAAAACATTGACTTGGGGGTGAGTTACACTTCACATTATTAGTCCATAAAAAGTATTCTCCACATACGACTGTCTCATGACTAAAACTTTGGTTATCCATGTTTTAGAAATTTTAAGCATCAAACTTACATTTGAAGAATTATTTTAATTTGTGGGAGTTTGTGTAACAACATAGGCATCTTAATAAATTCAGAACAAAAGATGCTACAGTTAGACTGAT
Organism: Xiphophorus couchianus; assembly: GCF_001444195.1. Taxonomy (NCBI): domain Eukaryota; kingdom Metazoa; phylum Chordata; class Actinopteri; order Cyprinodontiformes; family Poeciliidae; genus Xiphophorus; species Xiphophorus couchianus. The sequence continues at coordinate 33,214,255 of NC_040229.1, read as the reverse complement.
TTCCTGACAACTAAATAATTATTAGCTCCAACTCCGGAATGTAATAAGTACTGTTAAGAGAATTATCTTGACTAATAATTTAAGTTGCTAAAATCTTACATGTTCAGCAGGAAACACACTACACATGTAAGAAAATACATACAAGCAAACATGTAAAGGCTACAGCACACCTGGAGCCAAACATCCCTGATTTAAGATCTTATTAAGGATTTCTGGTAAAAAAAAAACAGGAATGCTTCTAAAGGATGAGACTAAATGTAGCAAAAAGTAAAAATCTACAGGAAACTGAAACTAAATGAAAATAACACATAGTGACTTTGTTTTGCTCCAGCTTCCAACCTGGAAACAAGCCAGCAGCTACCTGCTGATCATTCCCTGGGTTTTCCTCTGAACAGCGAGCAGCAGAGCAGACCAACCTGACGGCAGCAGTAGTCACACAGGTCACACTTGAACCTCTTCTCATTCTTGTGGGACTTTTGATGCTGGATTAGAGCGTAGCGCTCATGGAAAACAGCATCACAATAGCGACACTTCTTCCCGGTCTCAATAAACGAGTGCTGCTTCCGCAGATGAACCCCTGCATGCAGGCAGACAGACAGACAGACAGACAGAGTGAGCCCCGGGAAGAGAAGCTGGTCTGGCTCCCTCAGGTTGGCCGTTCTTACCCAGGTCACTCTTGCGTGCGATGACAGTGTCGCAGTGTGGACAGTGGAACTTGGCCACATTCTCTGTGTGTTTCTGCAGGATGTGCATCTTCATGGTTCCGCTCTGGGTGAATCGGGCGTGGCAGATGTAGCACTCATAAGGTTTTTCTCCTGACAACGACAAGCAGCAGGTTCACTCTTCAGTACTGTCACCTAATGGAGCTCAGCACAGATCAAGTACTGCAATTGGTTCACATAATAAACTAGGGAGAACTTTCTAACATTCTTCATTAGACTAAATATTTCTTTATTATTAGAAATAAAGACAGAAAACTATGCTGTACAATGACAGTGACTAAAACCCCTTCCTCCTCCATCGTCTTGATGTGTGAGTCAGATTTACCTGAGTGTGTCCTCATGTGTCTCTTCAGCTTGTATGTGTCTCTGCTGGCGTAGCTGCACAGACTGCACTGGAAGGGACGTTCCCCAGTATGGGAGCGAATGTGCCGCTTCAGTTTGCTCACCTAGAAAACATACACACACACAGTGTGTATTTGTTTCCCTCCCTATAATGTCCAGTAGACATTAGCTGGTCCTACCTCCACACTGGCGTAGTCACACATGGAGCATTTGAATGGCTTCTCGTGTGTGTGTTTGTAGCGACGATGACGCACCAGTTCTCCACTGGTGACGAAGGCCATGTCGCAGTCTGTGCACTTGTGTGGTCGAGTCCCTGCATCAACATGCGGAGAACATGTGAGTGTTAAACCTCCACTCAGACATGATCATCACCCGTTAGAGGCACCTGCACTCAAATTCATCTACTGTCATGAATATAAACAAAAACAGCCAACACTCAAACAAATACTATTAGAAAAAGACGTCAATCAAATTGAAATAAGAAAGAAAAAAAAGAAAGCAAAAAAAATGGTCCCAGAATGACTAGCAGCTCCATCCTGCCATGGTCTGAAACAACACATTCAATCAGACATTCAATGTTGAAAACTTCCCATAACAAAGTTAATCAAGGAGCTTGATCACTTTTTTCAGCAGGGGCAAGAAACATGTTGCTAATAGCAACGGGAGCTAAATCTGAAGGAAAATGTCTGTTTGGAAGAGGAGGAGGACAACAAAACTTCCTGTTCCTCTCTGCTTCCTGTGTCACTAAATAAAACTAAATATCTGAAATACTCATCAACATGATGAGTTTTTTTTCATGATGATTTCTGATCATATCAGCTTTATATCCTCTTGACTGTAATGTCTAGCTGCTACCACTAGGTGGCAGAAATAGGAAAAACTTTGTAATTCTAGCTGGTTTAGCACATAATTATTACTAATTCTGCTGTGTTTGAGTGTCTTCTGCTGTTAACATTTTATTTTTCTTTAACTGACAAACTAATCCTGAATCAGTTCTTTCTTTCTTTTTTGTGTCTTTGCTCCGTCTCCTCAAACTCCCAGTCGATGGTGGCAGACAGCCGCTGGTACTGAGCCAGGTTCTGGTTCTGTTCTGCTGGAGGTCTCTTCTGGTTAAAGGGGAACTTTTCCTCTCCACTGTCACTACATGCTGGTCCAGGAGGAGAGAATGTTGAAAGTCAATGACTGGCTGCAATCTGCTGGGTTTCCTTAGACAGAAAACTTTTTAAACTAATTTGAATAATGAACTGAACTTGATCTATAGTTTGATAACTATGATTAGTTGGAATGGATGTATGATTAGACAGAAATTGTATTTTTTGTAAAGTGCCTTAAGCTGAACTAAATTCCCAGTTTGTCTTGCTTCTGTCTAGGCATCTCTAGTAGTTTTTTAAGGATTTTCTTACATGTTAAAAATAGATGTTAGACTTAGTTTTAGTTGTTGATTAAAATTGAGCATTTAATAAACAGCAGCAATATTTGTATGGTGACTGGTGGCCAGTCAAGGATGGACTCTCCCTATGTCTCAGTGTGGTCACTGTCTGAGGCTGTTTCCATGGAAGCATCAAATGTTTTCTGTTTGAATATTAAAACACTTTAACACTGAGATATTAATCCAATTGGATTTTTTTTAAAGAAGCAATGACTGCTATTGTTTCCTTCCAGTGAAGGAGTGATAGCTGAGCCAGGTTGAGCTGGTGATGCTAGCAGCAGGCAGTGGAGTATGTGCTGGCTGGTGGAGCAGGGCGGGCTCAGGCAGGCGAGGCTTTGACTGGACCGCTTCATCCAACTGTTGGACAGGCAAAAAAACAACAATAGCTAAATCCATTTCTGGAGCGTGTTTATAACCTGTATGTGTGTTGAGATGATTTCTCAGCAGCGTCACCGTCCTGAAGGCTCTTCCACAGAGGTGACATTTGTGGGGTCTCTCATCGGTGTGGCTCTTCATGTGCCGGTCAAGGTTGGAGCGACGAGGACATGTGTAGCTGCACAGCTCGCACTGGAAAGTCTTCTTCACCCCTAAAACACACACACACACACCCCTTTCAGGGACACCATCTTCCCACAGCTTTCAACTCTGAACAACAAGTTGTCTATTAGCTGTAAAGCCCTTTATAAACTGTTAATGTTTGAAATAATAACACTAGTATATTTGAAAATTAAGTCAAGTTCCACTTCTAAACCAGCTGAAAGCTACTAGAGCTGTGCTGTAGAGGCCCTGCTGGAAGAGAGCAATGAAAGGGCATTAAAGGACCATTCCTTTGACATCAGTAACAAAAATGAAAGAATGAGGAAACATTAGCTTTCCTGTCAGGTACCTTTCTTCTTGATCTTTGTGGGCTTTGGAGGCTTCATGTTGCCGACTACTTTCTCTGCATTGACCTCAGACAGAAGGCCCTCCTGCTGCTCCTCTTCAAAGTCGTACACGCTGACGTCCATGTCCTTGTCTCCTTCAGCGTAGCGCAGGCGGCTCTTCTTCCCCTGCACAGCAGCAGCTTTAGTTGAGGGACAGAGGGACTTTTTGGTCTGTTATCATGGGAACGCTGTTACCTTCTTGGCCTTTTTGATCCCCCCAGATGGAGGCTGATAGTCTGGGTCTTTAGCCCAGTTTTGGTGATGGTTTGGAGGCTGGGCAGCCTCCTCTCCTTCCTCCAGCAGCTGCTGTCCCACATCTGCATCGTCCTCATCCTCTTCAGAATGTGCCTCTACTCCCTCTTCTTGCTCCACAGTCTCCACCTCCCCATTAGCACCAACTTTGACCACCTAGAAAACATTACACTAAGTAAATTTTTAAGGAGTCTTCATGAATGTTCATGACTGTTGTCATGAAGTGTCATTTGGTAAATAATGACACACAGTTGACACTTTTAAAGGACTTTTAATGCAACATTTAATGGAACTTTCCATTAAAAGTGTCACTATTTACCGAACAGTCGTAAACATTTATGAAGACTGCTTCATCTTCATGACAGTGTCATGTCAGTCTTATGCACACCCCATCAAATAAAGTGTTACCACCATTTTTTATTACATTAAGTAAAATCTAAGAATTTTGACCATTTTCTGGCCATAAAAACATCAGCAGTCTGTACTTCGATGCACTTCTTATGATGTAAGAAGGACAAAGTGGATCATGGATGGATGGAGTGTGTCAATTGTTAGTGGCTTTCTAGGGAGCCTAGTGGCTCCCTAGTTTCTCGGGCATTTCTCGCCTGGAAACGGGCGAGAGGCAGGGTCACCCTGGACAGGTTGTCAGTCCATCACAGAGACAGACAGGACAAGCAACCATACACACCTAAGAAGAATTTAGAGAGACCACTCAAACTAACAGTCATGTTTTGGACTGTGGGTGGAAGCCGAGAACCTGCAGAGATTCTGCAGTCTCCCTATTCACTTTGCATGAACAGGGAGAACATGCAAACTCCATGCAGAACGACCCAATCAAGCTGCACCACTGTGTAGCCCTATGTTATATATTGAAGATGTAAGTTGCGCAGAGTATTATTAACCATTGCAGTTCCACGTCAGTGCCTTTGTTGTGTGCATGCGTGTGTGTACCTGAAAGCCCTCAGGCAGTGGAAGTGTGTGACAGATGACAGGGTCTCCAGACTTCGGCATTGCTGTGGTATCCACAAATGTGCCTTGCTGCAGAGCGTCAACGGCGGCGGCAGAAACCGGCACCTGAACCAGCTGCAGCTCGCCCAGACCCAGAGCTGCCTGCTCCTCCATGTTGACCACCTGCAGCCCGGCACAGGACAGAGGGACATGAGCCTCCCCGGCCGACACTGAAGGAACACTTTAAGAGAGAACAGAAGGTGAAGAGGCACCTGCAGGGTGATGATCTGAGTCTGGTCCACTGTTGCCACGGCAGCCTGATGAGCTGCTCCTGCAACCACGCCAACTGTGGCTGATGACCCCCTAACTGCAGCATCGATCACCTGAAAAATAAACACTTTTATTGGGGTTTTTGTAGAAGCTTCTTTGATACTTTCAGTGTCAAAAAAACAAACAAAAACAATCAGATAAAAGATATGACATGTCTTGTTGTCCTGCTGCTACCTCAGTCTTCATCTGCATCAGGGTGGGATCCAGGGAATCCATGACCATCATTTCTACTTCTCCACGTTGCACGCTCACCCCGACCCCAGCTTCCAGCAGCGCCTGCTGGGATTGGGCAGCTGCTACCATTCCTTCCACATGACCTGGAGACACCAGAGAGGTAGTCGCTTCTAACATCAACCATGTTTAAACTCCTGGTAGAACCAAGGCAGAACAAGCTCAGACAGAACCTTGCTCCAGTATGACAGCCGCCGGTCCCTGCACCACGCCCCCGGCCTCTGCTGCCTGCTGGAGGAGATCCACCACCAGGGCCTCCTGGCTGTGGACGGCCTGGATGGATGGGAAGTCTTTAGGGGGGGCGTCCACCTCCCCCACAGCTTCTACTGAGCTGCCATCCATGTCTAGCAACAACTAAAACACAGAGAAGAGAGGAAAACTACTTGGAGATGGTTGCAACACAAGTTGCTAAAAACACCAAAGAAGAACATTGTTATCTGTGCTGGGAGGGTAGGGGGAGGGGGGCAAGTGGATGCAGGAATCCTGATCTGCTTCTGTTAATAGCAGCATCATTATCAGCTATAACATATATCAGCATAACGTTCACCATGTCCAGCCTAGGAAGATGAACCAATCTGCAGGAGTGGAAGTGCATTTCTGACAGAAACTATATATTCATATGACATCGCAAAAGATTTTCATATTCAGAATTTAGAAAAAAACAGTGCAACGTCAGAAATTAATAATTTAATTAATATAAGTTAATTGGGAAGAAGCTGTTTTTGAGTCCGTTTGTTTTTGTTTTGATGCACCTGTAGCGCCTCCCAGAGGGCAGCAGGTCGATCAGGTTGAAGCCATGATGGGTTCTGTCCTTAGCGATGACTTTGGCTCTGGTGAGGCAGCGAGATGTGGAAATGTCCACCAGAGGAGAGAATACAGTCAATGATCCCCTGAGCTGCCTCTACGACCCTCTGCTGCCTCACCTGTCTGTAACAGCTGCTGTACTATACTGTGATCCAGTACGTCAGCAGGTTCTGCATGGCGGAGGGTCGGTGTGGAGCTTCCTGAAGTCCTTGATAACCTCCTTGGTTTTCTTGGTGTTCAGAATGAGGACGGCTTCAGGACTTCCTCATCACCCTGTGAGATGAGTCTGACCACTGTGACATCGTCAGCAAACTTGACGAGTTGCTGTTGTGGCCAGACTGTAGAGACAATACAGGAAGGGGCTCAGCACACAGCCCTGTGGGGAGGTGATGCTCAGTGTATGGGAGGAGAGTCTGGGGTCGGTTGATGTCCTTTATCCAGGCCCACGTGAGAGTAGTCAACATCAACAGAAGTAATAGAAAGGTAAACCAGTGGATCACAGTGCAGAGCACTTCACCAGCCACAGCCTGTTGGCAAGTTGCCTTTCAGATTCAGTCAAACTTTGATTGTCTACATTAGCGGTCATAATACTCATCTGGGTTTCAGGCTGTGTTTGGTTTTCTTCCTGAGGCTCCTGATAACTTTACTCTACACTGAACCATTCTTTAAATTCTCTATAGACAGTAGAAGCTTACAGGCAACAAGCAAACGGCTAAAGAAAACCATGTTGCAAGTCAGACCTCAGAACACTGAAAAAATACCATACAAAAATATATAAAACCCACAGTATTCATTCTGAACACGAACAAAAAGCATATATTTGTCTGATTTGAATAAGTATGGATCTATTAATACTCTATGACCGTATAGCAGTCATAGAGTATTAAAACTGCACAAACATGTGAGTTTATGTAAACTTCATGGCCATCTGTGAGGTTGCTGCCTTAGAGCAGCAGGCTGGACAGGTTGTGGTGTGTGGGCCTTCACAGCTGCTTTTATTGCAGGTAGAAATTTAGCCCAAAACGACCCCGATCCAGGCTGGGACAGCTGTTGCCTCCAAGTGGTGCTTTTAAACAGCGGTATTTTTGTAGCTCTCCGAGCCGAGTCGTAGAGGGAGCTCTCTGCTGTAACATAGATCTGTGGCCATGAGGCTCTAGGTGGGCTCAGAATAAGAGACAAGCGGGCGGCTGGTGCGTTAGCAACCGAGGCAGACAGAGCTCGTCACACATGGACAGAAAACAACCAGGGGTCCAAGTCTGGATGCAGGAAGATGGGAGATTTTAGGAAACGCTAAGTTGTGCAATCGATCGGAGTAACAGTGGGAGGATTCTCCAGCAGGGAGAGCGTCGCCATTCCGTGCTCCGCTCGGATCTCACCGTGACCGTGAGCGGATGCTGCCGTCGGGGAGGCGCGCTAAGCTGGGCGTAACTTCAACATTGCTTCTTTTTAAAATGACATGTTCGATCAAATTAAAGTGCTTTGGCTCACTGGGAGTTCTTGCATATTTTAAGACTCGGAAGGACGAGGGGGGCCTTCACTCTGAGCTAACACAACAAGCTAACAGCAGCTAAAGACATCGAAGTTAGCGTCTGATTCGGCCCTTTCCTCGCTTTTATGAACTGGACTAACTAGTGGCTAAACCTGAAGGAATTTACTCTGAACCAACCAGCAGATTCTTCCAGACACAATTTGTGATTTCTTTAAAGCTATTTGTTTAAACATGTTTATTTGGCAGGTACACAATGGGCCCTAAACTGAATAATTCTACAATGATAAAGAAAAACTAAAATCCAATTTGTAATGGATATAACCTTTGTCCACCTTGTCAATGCTTACCCTTACTAGAATTATATGCCGATAACATAGATTAAATATATAACATATGTCATATAAATGACCTTGTTACAAAAACAAAATAATAATGTCAAAAATCCTTGAGTGTGATTTAATGTTTTTAATCTGTAACTGCGTTAGAATTACTAAGCCAGTGTCTGGTCATTCTAAGTATTTTAGATCGTGAAATATAAGTGATCAGAGGAGAAATACATAAAGAAGGTAAATAGCCCTTGTGCAGCAGTGGCAAATCCGTAGCTTCAATTAAGACACTAGCTTCAACGTCGTTGGAGATCTGTACAGCTCCGAGACAAAGAGGCTAGAAAATGGACGCCCTGGCCTGAACTCTTCAATGAACTCGACAAATTATCCGCTTTCTCGTGCTGGAAAAATACAACTACACATAGAATAGATTTGATCGTCTGTACATTTATAACATCCACGGGCGTTTTATCATATTTCGACAGATCTTTTAAAAACGATAGAGGGAGACAAACACCATTCCACGAGTTGCCAGGATCCAGAGCCCCATCGTGACACCTAGAGGCCGGTTAAAGATCCTGCAAACTCCCCCCCTTGTCAGAAAAGTAGTGGTACTCTACCTGTTTCTGAGTGTTTCTCCTCCCGGTGGTCCCGCCTGGAAGCAGAGAGGCAGTGCTAAAAAGTTTAACCAGCTCGGAATAAACTACACGCTTCTTCGCAGTTAGTTTTAATTCCTCACCCGCTTTGGCAGAGTAGCTTCTGCCACAAAATGGCAGTTGAGCGCTCAGTGCGCCTGTGCGGCCGCTGGGGGGTGGTGTCGGAACTGATGCAGCACCCTGATTGGCCAGGAGGGGCGCAACGTTAAAACGCATTGAAGCTCATTTCCCAATGTGAGGAGAATGAAGGCTTTCTTCCTCAGATGAGTTATGCTCTCAGAGAAAATTCCAGTTTTTAGCTTAGAATTTATGAAGCCACAAATAGGCATAGAATATACATCTGAACAGAGATTGTAAAAAAAGAAATCCAATAAATATAACTTTATAGCTTTGAATTCATTTGACTATATTACTATATATTTGTTACCATCTCTGTCATTACCATTATTTTTAAAGTAGCAATTCAAAGGTTGGACTTTCTTATTGAAAAAAAAAGTGCAGGCACGTGCAGAAGGGGGAGTGGGAGGGGGCTTAAGCCCCTGCCCCTTTTATCCTTGATGCCCTTAGTGCCCTTTTTGAGTTAAAAAAAAAAAAAATCTATTTTTTTAAAATCTGTATGTCAGAAAGCCTGCTTGTGCCCCTCAGCAATAATGTTTCGCTAAATATAATAATTTAGCAAAATAAACTAGTCTGGCTGCCCTCAGTCTAATGACTCTCAGTTTCTCTGCCTCCATGTTGTTCAGACTCCGAGTCCATGGTGAGGAGGAGTGGGGCAGATCTGTGTCCTCTAACTATCAAATTATGGGCAAGAATATTTTTTCCATACATTGGTTTGTGAATAAAAACGTAGGTCTGATGTTGACCTTAGAAAAACTGTTTCTATTTATATTTTCATAATTGTCCTCGCAATAACGGGATAAAACCCGCCTCGCCCCTAAACACAGAAATGCTTCGGCTGCAGAGAAAACTTCTGACTTTAACTTAATCATTCTGCTAAATGCCCGGTTCCCTACATGCAGTCTGAGTCGGTACCACCGACAGATATAAAGAATGTCTGTCTTTATTTCAGATATCCTGATATAAGACACGGTACTGCGACTGTCACCTTGAGTCACGACGCTGCACAAAGCCCCGGTACCACCTGGTACCAGGGGTACTGTTAATGCAGAGCCGGCCGGAGGTAATATGGGGCCTTAGACGGAACCCCACTGCAAAAATCCTTCCTACTAAGAACCTCAGCATCGCTAACATGTTTAAATCTAGATCAGGTGAATCTGTGAGAGGGAGACCAAGTTTATTAGCCGAGTTTAAAATCAATCGCTGATTATTGGTTATTTGCTGTGATGTATTTGTGAACAAACACCAAGATTACACCATATTGTAGCCATGGTAACACACTATTAAACTATCAAGATGATTCTTTAAACTTTTACAAAGTAAACTTCCTAATTAAATCCTAAATGTATTTTTTTTTCTCAGCTGAATGCATTAAACAAAATTTAATAACATTCTGTATAAATGATGCTACAGCTTTAGATCTATGGTCTGTGTTACAATTAAACCATTTCTAGGGGCCCCTGAATGTCTGGAGGGCCCCTACCAGCAGCTACTTTGTTTTCTTTGCCTTGATATCTCAGTCCTATAATTCTAGATCTCAGAGGTGCTAACATCAAAACATTACAGTATATAGGGAACCCCTTTGAGCTTTTTTGATCTATATATCAGTCTGCAGTCAAGTTGTTCTAGAGGTTAAATAGATATTATTAGGCCTTAATTAGTAAAATGGCAGCAAATTAGCTTATTTCATTACTTCATAACCAGAGACTTTCTCTCCTCTGGTCTGTTTAACAGCTACAGTCTCAGATCAGCTCAGCCCTCCAGGACTGTCAGCAGCAGAAACAGCAACTTTATACCTGTTGGGGAAAATATACTACATTTGCTTTGCATTGTCCCCACAAGATGGCAATTATATAGTAGGATCCAATTAAATCCTTGATTAATATGGGTTGTTGCTATGTTGTTGTACGGTGTTTTAAGATCTTGTTCTATGTGCCCCTTTTTAACTTTGAGCCCCTGCTCCTCCAAAGGTCTCTGCACGGCCCTGAGAAAGTGGGCAGACTTTTGATTGCTGTTACATCCAAATATCTGAATTTAGATCGGTATCCTCGCCTTAATGTGATATTCAGGTTTTTATGACTCAAAATCCACCAAATCCAAATGTCTCAAAAAGTTAGAATATCATGAAACTGCAACTCTGTTTTTGGAACTTAGGATCAAGAAATATACCTCAAATAGATTTATTCCTGACAGTGTGTTCAGATCATATTTCAGGTTATTTGGTTGATTCCAGGAGAAAAAAAAGACTTCCTCATCTCCAGTCCAAAAACATGACTGTTAGGTTAAGTGGTGCTCTCTCTAAATCATGGGATTTTAAACCCAGGCCTGCAGGGTTGGCCACTTTTAGACTTGTCCCTGGTTGAACATATTTGAATCAAATGGCTGAATTACTTCATGAGTATACAGGGAAGTTCTTCAAAGTCCTCTAATGACCTCATTATTTGACTGAGATGTGTTGAAGCAGAGACACATTTGACAGCTGCAGGACACCGGCCCTTGACGCCTGGAGCTGGTAGGAGTGTGTGTACATGATTTATGGACTGGCGACCTGTCCAGGTTGTATGCTGCTTCTACGTGGGGTTTTCATGGACTTTTTGTAAATGAAAACCCCAAAGTATCACATAAGAGCAATAGAAAATATTTCTATTATAGAAATGTGTCCCTACTAAAACATACAAACATGAGTACCAAGTATATGTACTTTCTTTTCTGAATTACAGCATCAATGCAGCATGGCATGGACAAAACCAGCCTGGGGTTCAGATGAAGAGTTCACAAAGCTGAAGTTATTTTAATAGTAGCCTTCAGGTCACTTGTATTGTTAGTACTTCTTCCTCTTGACAACAGTCCATGGTGTAGCCCAGGACACCTTGCTGATGTTGTCATGGTGATTAACATGATATTGGTACATTTGGAAGTGTGTGGGGGAGAGATTGGGGGAGGTAGAGTCCGGCAGGAAAATGAATCCATATCTTAAATTTGTCAGCAGAAAAAAAACATGAAGCGCTCACGTTTCAAGATGCAGGAGTACCTGACAAAACTCAGTGGTCCAGCTCCAGCAGATGACATGGCGCCACAAATGTAAGTTTGATTTCCAACAAGCCAGCCAGCCAGAGACACACAGGACAAACAGCCATCCATGAACACACCCTCACTCACCCCTGCATGCATGGACCAACACACTCATGCCTAAGGGCAAGCTACTGAAGCCATTTAACTTAGCAGTCATGTGGGAGGAAGCTGGAGTACCCAGGGAGACCCCTGTGGACAAGGAGAAAACACAAAGTCCAGAAAGACCCCAGGCCAGGATTTGAACCTACGACCTTGCTCCAAGACAACAATGCTACCTACTGCATCAGCCTGCAAACCCATGATTTTCTTTTCATATTTTAATTAGTAAAAGTATAAAATCACTATTAAAGAAAAATAGAGAATTGTCTAATATTTTGACACCTTCCACAATTCAGCATACACGAGCAAAGTAATTGTTTCATCCTGTGATGTTACTGCCCATAAATAGTAGAGGTGATTATTGACTTTAGTCAAAACATACAAAGGAATACGTAAAACTAGGTTTATTTTTTACTTTTAATCACACCAAATCTAATGTTCTCCTTGCAAATTTTTGACATAAAAAAGACATTTGACATTAAAAAAAGTCATTTCTCAATTTAACATTTTAAAACAAAAATCTGAATTTTTTTTACTACTTGTTGAGAGATTACTGGTTCTGATGAGAAACTCTAATTGCTAAAGCATGCATGAACCCATAGCCTAAACAGTGTCCAGTTGGGTCCTAGGGGGATTAGCTGGCTGTTGTGTTCAGTGACCCATGTATATTATAATGAATTTGATTTATTTTCTATGCATTTTATAAATCAAATGATCATAGGATGTGGAATTTATTGAAGTAAAAATCTCCAAGTGCAAATAAGCAAATTCTTTATTTCAGCCTTCATTGTTTTACAGTATGTGGGTGGCAGACATATTGGATTTTGAGATGTGTGAGCTTCAGCTTTACTGACCATAAGCTTGAGGATTAGATTTTTCCACTGAGAGACCCCGACTTTTAGGAAGACATGAAAGCAACATGAGGCACTGCACTCTTCTGATTCAGTTGTTAACAAAACTATGGTGGCAACAGTAATGAGCAATTTGCACTAACATTTTGGGAAACTGTTTCATGTTATTTATTACAGTAATGATAAAAAGGGGAAAAAAAGATTGAAAATAAATTGCAGCGTGTTTTGGCAACAGATTATAGGCTAGCATCAACACACCGATTACTTTAAGTAGCAAAACTAAACAGGTGAACAGTACACACAAACTGTATTTATCATGTTTTGAAATAATTTATTCATGGAATCAGTTTTACTGTGTGAATATATTCTGTTATGAACTTGATGAAAGTGCTCATAAAATGAGGGAGTTCCATAATCCATAAATGTTTTCACGTTATCAGAACCATTTCAGCAGAAACAAAACAGGCAAAGTGAGAACAGTCTTTTCTTATATAATTTATCAAAAATATTAACAATATACTTTACAGTGCAGTGATATTGCAGAGGAAAAGGCAGAGTAACACTACTATTAGATTAACAAAACAAATTGCACTTAGGATAAGCAACTGAGTTGACTGGTGCTCCACAGTTTGGCATTTTCAGTGAGTCTGTTGTTACAAAGTTCGTCAAGGTGCAATAATCTGTGTGGTCCAATCCTGTTCATATACAGCCAGTCTGACAGTGTGTGACAGATACAATATTCAGACTTAAAAGAAAACAATCATTACTCTGTAACTTATAGCAATTTGTCAACATTCAGAATGGAAAGAAATCCCAGTTTCCAAAATAAAAAGAAATAATTCCTTATCATTTAATGAAAATAAGAAAATATTTACAAATACTTAGATAAAAACACCTCACAGGAAAGAAGCACCCTTATATTTTTGCAGTTATTCTGATTAAATGTCATTACTCATGTAATGACTGACATGTCTTTTTTTATTTGCTTAATTTAATGAACCCACGTTAGAAAATGGCAGAATTTATAAATGCCAAATTGATATTGCAGAAGAAAATGATAAAAGCTAAATATATAATTTTCACACAAACCTTTAAAACTGGTTGTAAAACACTAGTGTGGACCAGTAATACAGTTTTGGTGTGTTTCGGTAGGCTCCTTCAAGGACAATTATTCCTATAACATTTAGCTAACAGGAAGCAACAAAGAAGCTTTTCTTTGCAGATGGCAGTAATCTGGGACAGTTAATATTCAGTAGACCATTTACAGGAAATTGGTCAAATAAAGCTCAACTCAAATCAAAAACATGTATTCACAGAACAATAAACTTCAATATAAACTTCTATTGTAGCTTCATTCAAATGTACAATTTAAAACTTTATGGCATCCTGCAACAGCAGAAACTACTGCACTCTCTCCTTCACTCTGTTTCAAATATAGCAACATTCAACATAAAGGCCTCCTTGGCAGGATGAGTTATTTGTATTACAATTCTGAAATGGAGGATAATTCACATCATTATAAGCCACACACCACATGTCTGGATGAAAACACATTATACATTCAGTTTATTTGCTGGGCAAACCTGCAGCTGGATGATGTTAACCAGTCAAATGAAAATGGGTCACAAATAGTGGCTGGGGGAGTCACGTAAAAAAAAATCTAGTCATAAGAGAGTTGAGGAATATGGATGTGAAGAAAGGCGTATAAAAAATGGTGATAAGAAGGAGTTGGATTAAAAGGGGTCATAATGACGACTACTGGTGATGTAACTTGGTTAACTCACCGGCTTCATTTTAAACATTCTGCCTTAGGCCACTACTGACCTGAATATTGGGAATATGTTATATGTGCAATAAAAAGCATAATTAAATTGTACTTATTTAATTATCTGCATCTTAAGAATCAAATAAATATATTTGATTCAACTACTGGTTCCCACAGTCCAGTTCTCAGTCCTGGCTCCTACTGAACAAGATATGACAAGTCTTGTGTTTTTGCACTAGTCTTCTTTATTCCTTACTGCCTGCTAGCTGACAGCTGTCAGTCAGATCTCAGACACTAACTGTGACTCAGACATTCTGATGTTGCACATGCCAGTTAGTATACCTTTGCTGCACTAAAGCTTTCTACCAGTATTAATCATCTTTTCCTGAGAGACATTATAGCAAAAATTAAGGCAACCCCACAAGAAACAGTATAAAAAGTATTTCTCAATAACTCTTTTAATACCCAGTGATTATTCTGTGTGTAATTTTCCTCAGAAATGCCTGTAGTTTGACTTTAGCACTAGAAGTGGAATGAAGACCTGCTGTTTTCTGCAGACTACAGAAGTTCTGTTTCAAATGTTCACTCCAGATAGCAGATGATGCAGGTTCCATGGAGAAGGCATAAGAGCAGAGTCAGTTCTCGTCATGGCTACGTTCTGTCTGTAGGCATCAGTCACTATGGCTACAGAAATCTGCAGCCTGCTGTGGCCACAACTGGTTTCCTACAGATGTGGATCGTTTGGTGACAAAAGGAGCAGCAACAGCTTACTGAATGGAGCCTTTACTGGACTCCATTTAGTTCCAGCGCTGGCTGATAAGCCAGCGCTGGAACTCTCTGTTTGGGTAACACTAAAAGTTCTTCATATTGTATAATAATGAAGGTTGAACTTCATTTCTTTGTTAATTTAGCTAATATTTCAGAAATGTGATCATTTGTGACAAATTTGTTTGAAGTACTCCTAACTATAAATGACTGCTTAATAAAGGTTTAAGTTATAGCTGGTTCTCCACATTAGCAGATGGACACAGTAGATACTGTGGTGCCATGTTGTTGATGTGCTGGGACTGCCAGAAGCTGGGTCCGGTCAGAAGGCTGTGCTGGCCATGCTTCCTGGAGCAAAGAGTCTCGGCAAGCTGTCCTGAGATATTTCCACGTGTCTGTAGGCCATCTTTCCTTCCTCACCTGTTTCACACAATAAATAACATACAACAATGAACAGCAAAGCAAAGAATTTGTGACGAAATTATTGTGTTATCCTTATGAGGATTTTCTGCTAAAGTTAAAAGACAACAAACAAGAGCTGTGCTGAAAGATGCAGACATGTAGGAACCCTGGCAAACTGGCAAATTCTTATGTAAAACTTTGACAAATACAAAGTTTTTTTATAAAGTTTTTTTCCACCTTAAATGTGACATACAACATACCATGTATGGTTCAAACAAAAAAAACTAAATGGGTAAACTACAGACATGAAAACTTTGTAGTTTGTAGAAACCTCTTTGCAGATTCTAAGACTTATTTGATTTGATCCAGTACTGAGATTCAGAAATCTTGAAACCTGTCATCCATTATAGAGAATCACTGTCATTTGATATCATGGAAGAGTGAAAACAGTTCTCAGAAAAGGGACATCATCTAATTTTTTACGTTAGCTACTCTTTCTTTATGATTGTACGTAACTCAAATCTTTCTTGTGCTCAGCAGCTCATCTTTTGTCTATAGAGTTGAAAAGCCTCTTGAGGCAATCATGTAGGAACATAATTAACAAAACAATTTTCTTCCACGGAATATACTGTAGTAGTTCAAATTACCCAGTGTCAGCAGTGCTTGTTTGGCAGCATCTCGGACATCTTCCTTGTCTGTCTGACAAATATACACCAGCTGCTCAATGCTTTCTTTGGCCTGGAGGGAAAAAGAGAGAGAAGGAAGACTGAAATGAAAAGCAGTGGTAATGGAGGATGAGTGGAATGAGTGGGGACAGTGAGGTTTAAAATTGAAGAGAAAGGCCTGTTTCACAAAATACTTCAAGCAGAACTTAGACACCTACTGGTTATCTTTGTGTCATTCTGAAAAGCAGGTTGAGGTCAACTTGCTGGTGCTGCTCATCTGAGTCACCCAGTGAGAGAGTGACAGCGCCACAACAATTGACTTATAGAGCAAGAAGCTGGCTTTGAGACTCCGACATGGGATGTAGTGATTAGAGCTGGTCTACAGTCTAAAAAGTATATGTGGGCTGTAGCTCATATTTTGGACTTATATACAGTACAGACCAAAAGTTTGGACACACCTTCTAATTCAATGGGTTTTCTTTATTTTCATGACTATTTATAAGGCAAGAAATCCCACTTATTAACCAGACAGGGCAGGTTGACCTATGAAGTGAAAACCATTTCAGGTGACGACCTCTTGAAGCTCATCAAGAAAATGCAGAGTGTGTGCAAAGCAGTAATCACAGCAAAAGGTTGCTACTTTGAAGAAACTAGAATATAAGGGGTATTTTCAGTTGTTTTACACTTTTTTGTTTAGTGCATATTTCCACATGTGTTATTCATAGTTTTGATGCCTTCAGTGTGAATCTACAATGTCAATAGTCATGAAAATAAAGGAAACTCATTGAATTAAAAGGTGTGTCGAAACCTTTGGTCTGTACTGTATATTAATCTCACTTAATTCTTTTGGTTTAGTGGTGACAACTTACTTTTTTGTGTTGAATTAACTTAGAAGCAACACATTTTTAACTTAAAGGAACTTTTTACTTTGACTTTACTTGAAACAATTAAGTTAAATGACGTGTTCGTCTGAAGTTATGACTCAAGCTTCACCAGGGACAGATCCTGTACTGATGATGATACTGTGGTTAAACACAAGTCACATTATTCCTCGACGTGTCCGTCGCAGGTTCAATTTCTGGCAGGATCCTTTGCAGGATGCCTTCCCCCTCTTTCATTATCCATTTTCCTGTCTAACTACTCTAAAAAAGGCCACCTAAGCCAAAAAAACCTTAAAATACCTTTTATTAGTTTACTTCTTTATTTGAAGTAAACTAAATGATATCAGTAAGACTGACTTAAATATGTCAAGTTAAACTAACTTAATAAATTAAGTTGAATTAACTTAATTTAAGTATTTGTTATCAATTGAAGTAATTAGTTCAGGGGTGTCATACTCCAGTCCTCAAGGGCCGGTGACCTGCAACTTTTAGATGTGCCTCTATTGTTGTGTCATTGGGAAAAATACTTTACCTGCTAGTGGGGGTCAAAGGGACCTGTGGAGCTGGTGCATGGCAGCCGCTCTATATAAGGTGCTATATGAGTACAAAGCCATTTACCATTCAACTTGATCAAAATTACTGAATTGTTAGTGATTTTCAGATTCTACAATATAAACAGAAATTTGTTTCCTTTATTTCGACTGCTGTTAGTCATTTGCGGAAGCAATGGGTGCAGTATAGCCTTTTGGTTAGAAACAAAGACTTCTGCATGACAGGGTCACTATGCTTGTACCTTGAGACATGCCAAAGCTTTGCATCCACACACTCTGGTGTCTATGTCTTCATCTTCCAGCAGCTCCAAGCAGTGCACCAAAGCCTGAGGACAGAAAGCACAAAAGTGAGAGTTCAGTTTGGGCAATGCTGTCTACAGTCTGTATTAATTTAGACCTTCGCCCATTAGAGTTTGTGGTATATTTCTGTCAAATTTTGACTTTCTCTTTAAGTTCTACACTAAAATACACTAAAATCTCCCACTTCAGAGTTACAGACCATCCATCCATCCATCCATCCATCCATCCATCCATCCATCCATCCATCCACCCATCCATCCATCCATCCATCCATCCATCCATCCATCCATCCATCCATCCATCCATCCATCCATCCATCCATCCATCCATCCATCACCTGTTCTCTCTGTGTGGGCTGAGCAGTCAGGCCTCTCAGTAAAGAGCTGGCAGATGTTGACACTTTGCCTCGTGGATCTTTCAATAACTTGGCAACAGCATGGAGCTCTCCTCTCCTCAGGTTGCGCTCAGGAGGCCGTCTCAAAGTATTTATAATTACATCCAGGTCAGTTGATCTGAGGCTCAGCACCAGGAACACTGTGGAAAGTGTTATACAATTTTACTGTGAAATTTTATTCTAATACAGAACATATAGTGTTTGACAAAGTTACTGGTTCCTCTCAGCTACACACAGAATGAACAAGATATCAGAAAATAGCAGGCAGATACTTTATTTTATGAGCTGTAGGTTATTCCCATAGCAATACTGAGGTAAGTAGGTGTTATCTCAGTTTACTGTGGCAAGAATTAACTTGCCTCAGCCCAAGACAAATGTCGTCTTACCACACGTCTAGAGAGGAACAATAGCATAAAATAAACACTTTTTTCAGAAACTAGTTTCTCTTTCTGATTCACAGTACTTTCACATAGCATCACTATATTTTCAATGAAGCTCCTCTTACTAGCTTCTCGTCTGTTTGTCAGTAAGCATGCATGTGGGTGTGCGCGGGCGTGTGTAGGTGTGTGCCCATACCCTCTTCTGCTAGCTCAGCGATGTGCATCTCAATGTCACTGATCCCGTTAGACTCCAAGTAACTCCACAGCTGAAACACTGTGATAATTCCTTTGCCTGTGTTGCCTCGTCGTGGTAACCTCTGATCCAAAATTTGCTCAACCAGGCATAAGAACACTGAACCCCCCCCCCAAAAACAGCTTTTAGCACATTAACAACATGCACAGAGACACTGAAATAGACTTTTCTGCATGCATTCTGTTGTACCTGCATCAGCCCCTCCATGAGCCATGCTGGAGTATGATGTAGACAAAGTGGAGAGAAAGTTCTCAACAGAGACACAGTACACAGTGCCGCACTCTGTACTCTGCTCCCAGAGGGACAGGGCACCGAAGCAGTGGCCCAGCTCTGGTATCACTGGAACAGAGGAAGCAGGACAGCAGCAGGGCAGTTGGCCAGTTTGATACAATAAGAAACCATTAGGAACTCAGGCTCCTCTGGAAGATCTGGCTAGATGTTATATGTAATCAGATGCTCCTTCTTGTAGAGAGCATGCACTCACTGAAAAAAGAAAGTACACCCTCTTTCTCACTCAATCAATTTTTCCCACTTGTCTGAGATGTTCTAGCCATTCTAGCAATGGTTCTCTTTGGGGATAGAGGTCTTGGAGCCATTGCAGGATCAGGAAATAAGCATATAAACTGTCCATCAATGAACAATTTTAATCTTTAAATGTTTAAACAAACAAAAATAAATTCATTGTTAAAAATGTCTCTGTGTTACTGTTTTTCAGATCTGGATTCATCAGTTAGCCCATTAGCAGCTGAAAAAATTGACTCAACTCAGATATCAGCACAGTTTGCCTCGAGTTTGAGGTAGATCACGTGGCATGAAGTTGCTGTGCGGAATTTTAAAATTAATCCTGGTTTAGACGCTATAACCCATCAGGTCGCACCATAACTTACCTTCAGCAGGCTGCCTGGGCTGGTTGGGGTTGTCCCTAACGATTCGAAGGATGATTTCAAAGACACGTGTCTCTCTCAGCAGTTTGTCTAAGGCGTACATCTCTCCACAGCACAGGGGACCAAACGTGCCAAGACGCTAAATACACAGCCCACCAAGACACCAACCAGGAACAAAACAAGTATTATATTAACTTTGAAGCAAAACCCTCTGGGGTGTTTGAACTGAATCTATTTTTACTAACACAGTGACTTTTAAGCTTGCTTGATCACAAATCCATTCAGAGACATAAACAGTTCAGCCCCAGAAGGAATGATCTGATCTGACCAGCATGGCATGGCCTCAAGTTAAGGACACACCAGTGGGTATAGAGGTTGATAGTGGTCCCATTATCTGATAGCATGAAGCAGGGTGACACTCTACAGTACCTGGCCACATGCAAACCCATAAGAAGACTCATATCAAACTGCTGTTTTAGCATCTATAAGTTTTATTCACCATTTTGACTGACAGTCCAACACTAGAGCACAAGGGCTGAAACATCATTGCTGCACTCATGGAGCCACCACTTGAACCCTTAAGGACCTGTTCTACAATTAGCAGTTCCTTGCAGATCCTTATATACATCTGAGGTATGAATTCCATCCACATTTTGTCCAATAAAAGCCATGTCTTTTGACTGCTTTACTTGATTTAGTAATGGTCTATAAACAAAGCATTGTGTCTTACTCTCCATGATGTAATGACAAGAGTATCTTTGATGGTTAACAATACTCTAGTGTCTCTGCAGGAATACTGTTTCTAAAGCGTAGCCCTGAACATCTAAATGCAGTAAAAACAGAATGTGAAAGGTTCAGAACACATACCAAAAGCTGTGTAGTGCAGTTCTTCAGATGGACCACCAGGGAGGAGTCCAGAGTGGCACAGCTGGTGGTGAGAGGTGAATGGAGGAGGGGAGGACTGTCCCAGTCCCCATGCTCTTGTCTATATGAACAGAAAACACAGAACATTCTAAGAGACATGGTTTTGATAGTACTAAAGAGATATAGTTTACTATAGGTCCAATCTCATATGTTGAGTATTTTTGTGCTTCTTTTTTAAGCTCAATGGTACAGTAAAGATAAGAAACCCTAACAAGACAAAGTAATCGACACATGAATACGTTAGTTTTCAACCAATGTTCCAGAGAGCTTTTAAAGCTGGAGTAGGTCCCACATGTCCTGATATAAATTGACAAACCACTGTTCTGGTTTGTCATTAGAGAAGGACTGGAGTCAAAAAGGTAAGAGCTCTCAATGCACCAGAACATCTACTTTCTGGCTCTCAGCTATGGTCAGTATTTATGGATTCTGATCCAAAGAAGAGATCCTGGATACAAGGGGCTGAAACAGTCCTTATGAAGGGGTCTAGAGTCGAGCTGTTGATCCGCCTCACTGAAACGAGTCAGTTGAGGTGTTTTGGAAATCTGATCAGGATGACTCCTTTAGAGGATTTCCTGAGACTTCCTACTGAAAGGAGACCCCTGGCAGACCCAGAAACCACTGCAGTGAATGTTTATCCCTTGGAGCCTGTAAACGTATAGAATCTTTCTGAATGAGTGGTGCAGGTAAGAGGGATATCTGGATTTCACAGCTATACCTGTTACTCTCACCATCCAATGTATAGATGGATGGAGGTCAAAAATATTGGTAATCTAATATTTCAGCCACATCTACATTGTGACTAATGCTACCATGCTGGTAAATAGAAAAGGACCAAATGGTGCCTGAACAGGAAGTGCCCTTGGAGGAAGTTTTTATATTGCCTTAGTCACTGCACTGTTCTGGGACAGAGTAGTAGGCTCCATTTATAACTCTGACATTATTTTTTCCAGACGATTTTGGAGATATCCCAAACAACAGGAAAACTGTAAACCCTATAACAAATAGTTTGCAACAGCTTCTGCTGCCCATGCATGTTTGTCTTGGACAGAAGGCCCTTGTTTTAAGAGGGCAGTTGTCCAAATGCATTTACCTCACATTGCATCCAGAACAATTCATACCCACATGCATTTGTACTCTTTGCAAATAAGTTCTGATATCAACATATTGCCTTTTATTGTGTCACTTCAGACACACTATCTCTTGTAGTTCTATTTTTAAACACTAGGTGGAGCTACAAAGAGTTAAATGCAACTCTTTGGTATTATAAGCAATAGCTTAAGGAGATTTTTTTCAACTTTATATTTTGCACAAAATAATCCTGCTATGGTTATTTTCAGCTGTGCATGTGGTTGCAAAATGATCACGGTTTCATTTAATCATTCTTGTCCAAGACTTCATCTGCCAGGATAGGAAAGGTGACCTCAAACTGAACATCAGGAAACTCTGTAGAAACAACACAAATCCTGAAGCTTTTATTGAAGTCTGAAGTCTCATTCTGAAGTTCTCTAGATCACATGTGTCAAACTCAGGGCCTGGGGCACAAAAGTGACCTGCCATGACTTATGTGAAAAGATGCTCAAGATTTATTTTTAAGAAGTACTCATCGAATGCAGAGACAGATATTTAATAACGTTTTAATGGGTAGTTTTATTTCTACATTCTCCCACAACCAGCTGCTTTAGAACACTCGTGATCTTGATGTGGCCCGAAATGAAAGTGAATTTATCACTCATGTTCAGATGATCCAAAACAATGTTCTTCCCCTGCAACATTCTTAGCAGCGATTTCCTTGCAACTGGGGCAATTTTAATGTGAAGGGATCATGGCTGAACTCTTGTCTTCTTGGACCATTATTAACACAAAAAGACTGAATATTCATCTACGTAACTGCATCTTTTATAGCAATCTGCTACAAAGATTTGGCACTGAAATGTTTTTCTTTAGGAAGGAGTCAGTAGTATGGAACTGATGATAAGGACGCCATGAGCTCAGTCCAGTACCAGGAACTGAACAGAGCACAATAATGTAACTAACATGAAGAGTCTGCAAACTGAAGACAGAATTTGCTAAACATTTCCAAAGTACTTCTAAACTAAACTGCTTTCATACCACACCTGCTTCAGTTATAATATACCTGAGATCCACTAGGTGGCAGACTAATTCTGCCATAACATTATGTATCAGCCAGCGTAATCAGATTTGTCACATTGTGATGTGTTTACTGACCTGCCATTCCTCATCTTCCTGTTACTCATCTTCTCCTCCTCTTCCTCACAGTCAGATAGAAAGTCAAAGCTGCCCAAAGCTGATTCCACTGAGAGGCTGGCCAAGCTGGCTGAACGGCTGTGACTGGTCCCCTACACACACACACACCCACACACCCACACCCACAAGCATGCACACGCGCACACACGCATGCACACAGAGAGAGTCAGAATCATGACATAAGCTTCCATGTTTCAGTTAGTTTATCAACAAAGCAGGTTCTGATTTTAATCTAACAGTCAGTTCAGCAATAATCAACAACACAGAAATCTTAGACAAAATGTGTGACAGCATTGACAAATGCTAATTTATTTTAAAAGATGACGTAAGCCAAAAGGAAAATGTATGGCTTCTGAAAGCCTCTTTAGTTCTCTTTAGATTGTGCTGTGTTTATAAGAAAAATGCATTAGTGGATTGATCCACGGTGCTGGTCCTGTTGGACCTCAGCGGAGCCTTTGACACTATTGATCAGGATATGTTATTGAAGCGATTGGAGAGTTTGGTAGGACTCTATGGTCCAGGACTTAACTGATTCTAATCTTACCAAAAGGACAGAGATTTCTTTGTGTCAACAGGTAACTTCTCATCGATGCTGAGAGAAGCCACATGAAAGGTATCTGAAGGTTCAGTCCTGGGATCCCTCTTATTTAACATCCATATGCTGCCCCAAGCTCAGGTTATAACAAGTAATAAGATTAGTTACCATGACTACATAGATGGTACACAGCTCTACATTATGATGCTGCTTTAAATATTTAAATATAAAAGTACAGCATAGTAAAAATACACCTAAAAGTAAATTTTGTCAAAAAAGTTATTCAAGTAAATATAACTGAGTAAATGTAGTTAGTTACTACACAACTATGCTTCTTTTATACTGAAGGAATTTGAAAGCATAGCCATGTTTTTGCTACAATCTCACAAAGTGCAGGTGCTCTCATGATGCTTCAGGTGTGGTGATGTCTCCTACAGGAGCTTTCTGCTTTCAGTAAAAAGGTCCCAGTGAAAAAAGAAATGATCTAAGGAACACCATGAATAAAATAAAAACAGATTTTAAATTGTAATTTAGTGTGTTATGACTAAGCCTGCTCGTCATCAGTGACTCTGGTTTATTTCTTTATTCATGTTTCCCTTTTTGACCGTTTTACAAGAAACCAAGACTTGAGAAGTAAAAGTCATGTATAGATTTTTAAATAAAGGGAAGTGCAATTTGATGAAAAAACCCAGAACTTTTTGCTGCATACAGTTCTGAGCTACAGTATCCTATTCGTCTCTACAGACATGTTCAAGTTTTCCATGCTTACCTTCAGAGTTACCTGCAGGAGCCTTAGGTTTTGTTCAAGTGTTTGCAACTCAGGAAACTGTCCTCTATAATCATCCAGAGAGGAAAGAAGAATTTCCAGGGCATCCTCCAGCTCACTGTCCACCACACTGTCACTCCCTCCAGGTAACCAACTTGCTCCCACACATGGCCTGTCCTCTGTCACCAGCACTTTTTGAGCTCTGTAGGTCCCATTTCTGCTGGTTGTGGATGGGTTTGTGTACTCTAAGTCAGGATAAAATCTGTTTGGCTCATCCCTCTCAACCTGGGGAAAAAAGGATTCTTCATGTGGATGAATGAGTGGGTCAGGAATGGGACTGGCATTTGGGATTTCCTCCACAACACAGAGGCTTGGTGGAATGTCAGTGTGCATGAGGGAGGAGCTTGCTGGTTCAGATGTTCTACGGGGGATCTCTATGTCATTTATAGAGATCCCAGACATCAGAGAGGTTACATCTCCTGAATCACCAACTGATGAATCCACAAACCCATCGGTGCTACTCTCACTGATGTGACTCAGAGAGCGAGCGTAAGACTGCCCGTGTACTGGGCTGGGGCTGATGGTTCCCACCAAATCCAGCTCCTCAAGAAGGCCATTTGTTACTGGTTCCTCTTCCATCATCCTGCAAAGTAGTTACTATGTTAGTTTATACTATTATTCAAAGATCACATCGCATCACCCAAATGACTGGTTTATGTAAGGTCAAGTAATAAACATATGAACAACAACAATAACAAAAAACATCAAACATACCTGGGGATGTCGCCTACATATGCAAATTGGATGTTGGAAGCCTTTAAAGTGGAACTCCCATTGGGAATCTCAGTAGGAGGAGGAGAATAGTGAACCTCGGGCTGATGAGAAGAAAATGATGCAGGTTCAGTTCCTGAGGTCCTTAACCCACCCTGGAGCAACAAACAGACATGTGGTTACCAGTCAAAAGACAATACCAGTTATTCATAGAAATGGGCTGTTGGCCGGAATTGTCCTGCAGGTTACCAGCCAGTCGGAAACGTAAAAATCCTATCTTTTTCTGGTCAGTGAACACATAACTAAATGGCAGCACTAAACGATAATTCTCCACAGTACATACACCATAGCTAAGTTAGCAATTTTCACTATTAGAGAGCTGTTTAAATAATTCAGAGGAATCACAGAGATGTAAGAAGCTATTCTAAAAGAACCAGTAGGTTATTATCTGATATTGTCTGCTGTCTATTTAGATGGGAAGAGAGTAAGAGAGAGCAAGACCTCCAGCAGCTAGCAGGAAGGCTAAATAGATTACTGTAAAGTAGTTCCGAGTTAGTGGCAATCTATTGGGAATCGTAGAATGCAGAAGCTGAACTCTGAGAGTTTCCTTCTTCATGCAATACACATCAAGACAGATGTTGTTCAATAAGCAACAGATAACAGTGCTTATCACTAATGTAAGATGCTAAATACAATTTCATAGTCTAACTCAATAGTTATTTTTTTTATTAGGATCTTGAGTTGCTTTGAGGTTTGATTATTCTGTGTTCCTTACTCTCTTTCTTTGATTAGATGAGTCTTGTTTCTGTTTTACTTTAGTTCAGGACTTGCTTAGTGATTCTAGTTTATTATGTTTAGTTATTCGTTGTAACTCTAGTTTAATTGGTTTCCTTATGTCTACTCATGCTTCAGTACTAAATTTATTTCCTTGTTCCCTGTGTACTCTCCCTCACCCAATGTACAAGGAAGAGTACACAGCCCTCACACCTGCAGTCAGTCTATCAGCCCGGGTCCATTGTTGTGCATTCACTCTCCCAGTACTTAAACACTTCTGCTGATTGTTCCCGTTATCCCCCGTTAGATCCTGTTTCCCCGTCATGCTCCTTGTGCTTTTGTTTGTTCTTGTTGTTTGTTGTTCTCCTCCGGCTTTTTGTGCTCCCCTGGCTTTTTGTAAGTCTTTGTTTATGCTTTTTCATAAAATTTTCATAATTTCCTCAATTCCTCAGCCACATGGCATTTGAGTCCTCTATAATTAACAATCATGACAATTTTTCCCTTTGTTATTAAGTAAGATTGAAACATCTCTACTTCTAATAGAAATAAGCAATAACTTCTTAGGCAGGAAGGTTAGGAAAAAATAAGCTGTACTTCTGTATTCCATTTTTTTCCTCCCCTGCAGGGGGTCTTTTTATGGGCTCTAGTGTCCCTTATATAAAAGTAGGCTGACAGGAAAGGGGGAAGGAGAGGGGAGAAGACATGCGGCAAATGTTGCCGGGTCCAGGAATCGAACCCGCAAAGGCCACGTCGAGGACTCAAGGCATCCAAATGTGGGTCGCACTATCCTCTACGCCACCACAGCACGCCCCTGTATTCTTAAAAGATGCCAAATTCAGCTAAAACCACCATCAACAGGTAAAAGCTCCAGATCAACCAGATATTAGCAATCTGCATGCCTTAAATCTGATTGGTTCTTCAGTATTTCTTCCTGCTTTTCTTTGTTACAGTTAGTTTCGTCATAGAAAACATAATTAAAAGTAGTGCAGTACATTTCACTTTGTAACAAAGTAACTTTTAAATCAATCAGAACTAAATCAATTAATGATAATAATGAATTCTTTAATAAAAGAAATGTTAAAACCCTAACACTGCTGTGAAAGCTAACCACAAGCATGACCTGGAAAACTTCAATAAAATCTTCTCTGTGTTACCATGAGAAGTGGAGAGCTGGGTTCCACCGGCACAGACGACTGACGGCCGGCGGAGTCATCAGATGAGTCTGAGATTGACCAGGGCGGCTCTTTTACTTCCCCATCTGGACTGTCGTCAGGAATCTGAAAGAGAAGAGCAGAGTTAGAAAGCTGGTCTGATGTGTGCAGCTTCATCTGTATAGCTGAACTGAGTAGTTCTGCAGTGATGGAGCACATGTCTTCCATCCTGACCTTTATCAACCAGCTCCTGCTAGGTTTATATTTCTGTTTAAATTCTTCTTGTCACCTATAATTCTCTCAATGTTCAAGCACATTAAAACATGTGCTTGAACATGTTTTAACAAGAGGTTTTTGTTCTCTAAAAATCTCTTCATTCACTGGAGGAGACCATTTTTAATCTTAGTTTTTGTTCACTCAGTGTTATATGTAACAAGCAGCCCTCTTGAGCTGGATGTCCTATCCATTTGTCATCTCTCTGTAAAGTGCTGAGCAATCATAACTACAGTTACTGGCAGCATCAGTCTGTACTACAAGGCTACTAGTGTCTGCTCTGAGGGTGGGCTTTCTAAGGACTTACTGCACTGAGTGTTTCTGGTGAATTGTCCCGACAGGGGCAGCTCTGGGTAAGTGTTCCCCTGAAGATGTCCATGAGAGGCCAGTGCTGCTGCCTTGGTGGACACCGTGGCAGAGACTGCACATCCAAGAGGCAGCAGGTGGAGCAAAGAGTGTTGGAACAGTTAGGAGCCAGCTGGTGCTTACTCACAGCAACTTCTGTCTGAACCATGGGATCTTACTTCTGCTGGTGAAGATGATTTAACTAAGAATCATGCTGGTGCTTCTTTAACCTATTTAAAGGGGCCGTATTACGTATTTTCCAGCCACATAGCAACCTTTTTCATATCCAAATCAAGTAACTATGTTACCTTCTAGTTATTATAAAAATGTTGAATAAATCAAATGTATTCAGCATTTTTGTCTAATTAAACATCTTGTAATTAAATATATTGAAATTGGGCCTCTGTCTCTTTAAGAAACTCCTCCTTTTTCTGAAACTCCACCTTCAGGAAGTCATCACAAAATTGCTCCGCTGCCAATCCTTTAGCAAGTTTGTCTAGATGAAATGAGGACCAGAACCAAACCAAATAGAAATTTAAGCCCCAGGATGTTGTTAAAATGTTTTCATTATGACACTTCATTTTCTATAAACTGTTCCAGACAATATTTTGAGACTAACGATTTTTAAAAAAAGGGAAAAACCTACAGGGAAGGGTTGACTGCGTACGGGTGGTGTCCCTGGTTGTCTGAGGATGTTTGATGAAACTGTTGGTGTTTTGTTGACAAGACCAGCCTGGTCATCTTTATCAAATGGACTGAGGAGAACATCATAAGAATTAGAGAGCCAAACAAAACACATAAAAACAAGAAGACGACCTTGTTAAAGAGATTAATAACTGAATCAAATGAATTACCAAATACATCAGTAGTTTTTTTCACTTTTCAACTTACTTCCAGGTAACTTCAAGGCTAAGTTTAAGAGTGCCAAGATCATTTATATCCACAGCAACCACCTGGGTGAGTGGAGCAAACAGGTCTTTCATTTCACAGGAAACATTCCCTACGACCACGTGATTGGCTAAGCTCTTCAGTTCTGTCACCTAGGAAACAAAAGAGATGACTCAGGATTGATCATTCAGGTCTAGATGTATATACTGTAAGAGTAGAGCAGCTAACACCACTGCTACCCAGAGTTGCAACATTAATCTCCAGTCACCAACCTTCACAGAGAGGAACTCATTAATGAGAGGGAGAAACACCGTCTCTTCACTGTCCCACACCTGCTTGCCGTTGATTTCTATCCTTCCCCGCAGTTTCCATCGCTGTCGGCCATACTTCATAAAGATCTAAATGCACACACAGAAAAACATTCCATATGTCACATAAAAGCAGACTTTATTTTAGCCAGACATCTTGTCTACTTTTAAGACTTGGCTTACAAGCCTTCATTTTTGATGAAGTTTATAATTAAACTGGCTTAAATTATCCTGAGCTCTCTTTGTAGTTATGCTATTATGGGCTTATGTTTATTTCCAGCTCTTTCTACCATTAACTTTGAGCTATCATAGAAAGTTCTCCTGACCCTTGAGATGTTTTTTACTCCTTGTCTCCCTTTAGTGGAACAAGGCAGGTAGCTGGTTATCCTGAGCCTGGTTCTGGCGCAGGTTCCTTGGAGTTTTTTCTCCCCACTGTTGCTCCAGGCTTGCTCTAATTTTATAGCAAACTTAACTCTTTTTACTGACTGGCTTTTGATGAAAGATGCAGGTCAACATGATGCAGGTGGTCCAAAGGTCCATATGCTGGCTGTGGTTGTGCTTTTTCTTTTTAACATACTGTTCCAAGGCGCTGTTTCAGGTGTGGTTAGACACACTGATGCAGGAAGTGACATCACACTGTGTCATCAGGATTCCCTCAGCCACTCCCAGAGGCTAACACCTCCTCCCACAGTGCTGCCAGGAGCAGCTCTGATGTTTAGCCAGTGATGCTGCCATACAACAGTCAGCCATGATGCAGCACAAATGAGATTCACTGCTGAATTTGAGGTGAAGCTATTTGTTGTCAGCCACTATGAAGATTTTTACAAGCACACATAGTCTCCATGTGATGTCTAATTTGAACCGTTCCTTTAGCTTAACTTTAATGTCTGTGAAAAAATTTATATATATCAAGTAGAACCTAAAACATGTTTTCTCATTCTATTCTATCTGCATGTAAGCGATACTATAGAAGAAATGTGTGTAAAGAATGTGTGCAAATTTTCTGATTAAACTAAAAAAACAACAGTTACCCTGAAGAACTAAGTTGTTTACCACCTGCCCTGTTCACAATGCAGAGCTAAAGGAAAATGCTTTCCGTGTACAGGAAAACCACCCATTATGACTCAGCAGGAATAACACTAGGCAGACCTCCAATAACAGTACGTTTCCAGAAACAGTCAATGAATTTTGGCTTCATCTAAAACAAAGAGGTCCACACTGCTGGTCCTTAAAAACTTGGCAAAATAAATCATTTCTTACACTCTTAAAACATTTCCAGCTAAAATCAGAGAAAAGTTTTTTATTTATAATTATATAACTATGTAATAATGTAATAGAACTATTGCATTGTTTATCTTCCCCAAACATCAGATTTGAAATAATGAAAGGAAAAGCATAATTTATATCACTGTTTAAACATTAAGTTATTTAGCTGTGACAGACGGAGGTGCAGACTAACCTCATACTGATCCCCTGCACACAACCTGGCAAATCCTGCAAGACCTGAAAAACAAGAAGACATAGAACTTGAAAGAAATTACAAAAACCCCAAAGCATATCTACGAATTAGTGTCATCATTTAAAAAAAAGAATATTACCTGAACATTTCTACACAAACTCTGTGAGCCCCCACCACCCACCCAAAGTCCCTAAATAGCATTAATCTGAATGAATGAAAGCACAGCCATTAGGGCCACTTCAGGCTTTTGCAATGCCTTCATCAGGAATAAGCACTCAAGTAACTCATATAGCAGAGGTGCATGTGTGTGGCATATACTGTAAGTTTTCCTATTGTTGTGATGCTCATGCAGTCAAGATTTTGACATAAAAAGATCTGGCTTAGCTGGAGCTCAAAGTTCATATGCTACAGCAGGGATGCTCAAGTCCAGTCCTGGAGAGCTACCGTCCTGCAACTGTTAGATGCATCCTTACTCCATCAGACCAGGATCAGCTCTGAACAGGCCTGGTAACGAGACATTCATTTGATTCAGGTGTGTTGGAGCAAGGAAGCATCTGAAAGTTGCAGGATGGTTGCTCTGGTGGACCCCGGTGCTACAGTATCAGACCTGCAGGAAGGTCAGTTGCAGTGTTGCAGTGTTATTTACCTGAGTGGACCAGAGAAATGAAGGTAGGTATGCAACAATGTGGTGAAGTTTTTAGTACCTTTCAATCTGATGTGGAATTCTCCAAGCTGGTTCTCAAAGTCATTTTCCATCACACACATATTCTGTAGAGAGAATGCATAATCTATTCATTTCTGCACTATTTGAACAATACACCTGCTACCTTTAATGTGTCACAATTGATTGCACTAATATAGGCCGTATCTGGCTCCTCATATGCAATAAACTCAATTTATCTTACCTCCGTGCATTCCTTGTATCCTTTAGAAGCCTCTCCCAGGCTCTCCTTGGCCTCCTTGCTTCCTGGGTTGGCTGTGTATGCCTTCACTATCTTGTGTGCTCCATCTCTCAGTTTCCTCTGCAGGCAATAGGCTTCATAAAACTCCTCAACCTGAGAAGAGAACACCTGAATTTCAGAAGAGCAGCTCTGTTCTGGCAGAAACATTAGCAATCAGGAGGCTTTGGAGAGCAAGACATTCATTCAGTGTTGCTCATTTTGGGAATTTAGAACTGGTAGAACTGTATGTGTCTAGACTTGTGATCATAAATAAAAGACACATGTAGCATCTGATCACACATGAGAACTTTTTTTGGCAATGTGCAAGAGGATCAGCCAAGAAAAAAGACGATGAGTTCAAAAAGCAGGTTTCATATATGGACTCCAGATGCATTAGCCGCCTTGACTTGTACATGCCTATATCAGGAAGACAGGCATATGATAGTGTAAACTTTGGGGAGAGACTGTGATGGCCAGAACCCTATAAACGAGATGCTGTCCAATGATTGGGAGGATTTCACTATGATTGGGCCAAGATTTCCTCGCAATTCGGTCGTGCTGCAATATTGTAATAAAGCTTTGTTGTTCATCCAAAGTCTGCAGCATGTAGAGTCTTTTTCCTGCTACATCACCACACCATCATCAAGAGAAGACTGACCAGAAAACACAACACTCAGCATTTGTAAGACATGATCTATAAAGGAAACACTATAATTGCAACTCATGATGACAAATGAAGCAATGTTACAAGAAGAAAACCCCATAGATTCACTGACAAAACCAGTAACCCAAGTTAAAGGAATGGATCCATTGAGACACATTTGGTCCACCAAAGACCAGTGATGACAGTTTGTGACCGTCACAGCTGTAAGAACTGTCAGAGAAATGTCCTTCATTTTATTTCCCCTTTTACCGTTAGGCTGTTTGACTGTAGACATGCAGCTGTATGTCACAGTGTCTCCTATATGAGACAAAAGTGACACTGCTGCTAATTTGGTCTAATGCAAGGCCTGCTCTGTGTCTGCAGAGCTATAACTGCAGGCTGAATCGTTTCTATCCCCATCACCAATCTCCATTCAGACCCAATCACATTCAAACTTCTTCTAGGTGCTTAACTTGGTGATGAAGCATGTTTGTCAGTAAATACTATTTACTGACAAAATGGTATTAACTCAATGCCACCTGAATTAATAGGTGGTATTAATTCACCACCTATTATCTATGCTTCTGGTTAGTGTGCATCGGAACACTAGCCAGAAGAATTTAGTTTAACATGTCGTCCCAACTACAACACCTTCAAAAGGAGCTTTAATCTGAGACTAATCAGACTGGATTAACAAAGAGTATCCAAAGAGTATCCAATCATGGGTTTTGTGGCTCTTACCTTACTGAGATGAAACTCCAGCTTTGTGATGTACCGCTCAATCACCCTAACTTGCTGTCAAGGCAAAAGCAGAGGCAAATTCACACCACTTTACTGACTGAACCATTTTGTCACCATTTTACACAATGCAGTTTAGAAAAAGGGGAAGAAAGTATTGTAACTCACCTTATCTAACTCATAAAGGAAACCCTAAAGAAAAGAAAAAAAAACATCAAGTCACCAGAGTTGTATTTAAAGACATGAAGAGTGAATTTTGAGTTTGTGTGCAGAGTGATCAGAACATACCAGTCTGGAGTTTCTCTTAGACATTCTAATCTGTCTGTTGATGTTTTCCAGATCCATTTGGTAAACATGCAGGTAAGATCTTTAACACACACAATCCGTCAGAATGAAAATAAACTCTAGTACAGAAAAGTTTATTGAAATGTGCTTGGCGTTTAATGTGATGGGAACAAGCCTCATGAAAAACAGCTGATTGTTAAAACACAGAGTCTTTATTGCAGCAAATAATGTCACTGAAAATGTTAAAAAAACAGAAAAGGTTGTTTGTTGTAATCACTCCTTTAAACAAGTTCACATTCAGATAGAATCTAATGGTTGCTATGGAGACTTGGGTTAAATTAATACTCTCTGTGTCTCGCAGAAAATTCTAGATTCTCATCTAGGCTTGCAGTTTGTGGCTAAAAGAAATGTGTGTGTGACATCATATAGAGTTAATCCTGTTAGATCTAAATAGAAAAAGATGTTCATTCAACATTCAACCAGGAAGTTTGTTCCTGATGGGACATGAGAAAGGCATGTCTCAAAAGATAATAAAACAATGCTCAAAGAGTACTACTGGTCTGTTTTATTTAATAAAACTAACACACGTGCTCACGCCCACGCGCGCACACACACACACACATATACATATATATATATATATATATATATATACTGTATATAAGCAGTTTTGTGCATGTTTCCAATGGTATTTTGATGATTTATAATGATTTATATATAGCGATGTGCTTCAAGTCTCTGAGGTTGGAATACCTCCTTACCATTACCCTAATAGCTTCCTTTCCAGATTTTCTATCAGATTCAGATCTGAACTCTGGACATTATTATTACTCCCAGTCAGAAGCAACTTGTTGATCAAATCAACATATTACTTTAAACCTAAATTTGTCACAGGAAGGAATAATTTGGGGCTCCACTGCACGTACAGAAAAAGAGCAACTGATATCGAAAGCTTAATAATGATCTCTCTTTTTACTGTAAGGGAGTACATGTAATGTGTCATCAGCGATTTTTTTAAGTATTATATTTTACCAACATGAGATTGAAAGATGGAATTTGTTTATATTTTCCAAAGTGATGTGATGCTCCTGAATACAGAACCAAGAGATTTTTTAAGTCTTTAACAGGTATGCTGATAAACGGGGCAGTTTGATACTTCTACAGGAGCAGCTACTCACTGGAGCCCTCTTTTCAGAGCATTGTAGACCTCATCCAGCCGCTCTGGTTGAGGAACTTTCGGTGGTGGGTTGGCTTTGGTAGACATAGTGAAGAGTCCACTCGCTCGGCTGGACTTCCTGCTGATACCAGGAGTGCTGAACACTGAGAGGTTCCTACAGCATTAGAGAAAGACAACTGTCCATCAACGAGCATCAGTAACATGCCATTATAAATTAAACATAGATTATAGATATAGATGTAAACATAGATAAACATATAGATTAAACATCTCTGACATTTTTACAATATACTTGTAAAAATATCCAAGTATATGTCAAGTATACAAGTAGAAGCCAACATAATGCCAGCATTATGATAGAAAACATCTTTTGATCTTGTCATAAATGTCATCATGTCTTGGAATGTTAGGATAATAACATGTGTGTGTGGCCTTGTATTTGAATACTGTGCAGGTGTGTGGGGGTGCGAGCACGTGTGTGTACCTGTAAGGCCTCTCCTGTGTGTTAACTCCAGTGAAGCTCTGGCTCCTAGTGATGGACCTGGATGTGATGCGTCTGACTGGACGGACAGACAGCGACATGGTGGACAGAGTTCGTGATGGACTCCCTGCATTAAACAAACAAAGCACAAAAACAATCACACACCATTCTCACTTGTTATCAGTTCTTTGCATGCACCTCATGAAGATTCTTAATCCATTCCATTCAAACATGATTTAAATGCATTTTCCTTTTTAATATAATGAACTGGG
Organism: Xiphophorus couchianus; assembly: GCF_001444195.1. Taxonomy (NCBI): domain Eukaryota; kingdom Metazoa; phylum Chordata; class Actinopteri; order Cyprinodontiformes; family Poeciliidae; genus Xiphophorus; species Xiphophorus couchianus. The sequence goes on along the minus strand of NC_040229.1, from coordinate 33,179,428 downwards.
ATTATTGCACAAATATATTAAAAGTACAGAAATAATATAAAAAACTAAGAGTAAAGTAAAAAGGCAAGGCAAGTTTGTTTGTATGTCACAAACAAACAGCAACAAGAAAATTCAGTGTTTTGCATGATATCAGCATTAGTCTCGACATGGAGACTTGTTCTGGTAGGATCAAGTCTCCATGGAGAAATGCACAAACGGTTAGATCTGCCAGACAACTCAGTCAAAGCACATTCATCATGTAAGGATTTGGATTTTTTGTGTATGTTTCTGGTTAATTGAGTCTCTGTGTTGTCCCATCCTCCTCTTGATTGTCTCCAGCTGTCTCTTGTTTCCCCTTGATTATCCTGTATGTATTTAACAACACCTGTGTCTTTGTTTCACTGTCGGGTCCTAGTCTAAAGTCGTGAGTCGTGCCATGTGTTCCTGCGTCTGCCTTCCCAGTGCTACCAGTGTCTGAGTTCCTTGTCTCATTGCTCACCTGTGCTGCATGGACTTTGTACTCATCTGTGAGTTACATTAAAACCATCATTCTGCACCTCAACCCTGAGTCCAATCCTCACCATCAACCCTCAATTCATGACACATTATGAAATCCACACAGAAAGACTCTGTAGCTATCACTCAGCACTAAAACATGCAAGGGAAACGTTCTTTGCAGACATCATAAAAAAAACATTAACAATGCTTGAACTTAATTTGCAATGGTTGACAGGATGAACCAGCTGAACTGCAATCAAACACAGAGTGCAATGGATTTGCCAACTGCTTAGCAGAGGAAAGTAAAAAAAAAAAAAAGCACAGTGCTGGTTCTGTCGGACCTCAGTGTTAGGCATGACATATTACTGGAGCGACTGGAGAGCTGGGTTGGACTCTCTGGTCCAGAACTCAACTGGTTCGAATCTTACATAAAGAACAGGATTTTTTGATTCAATGGAAAAATTCTCATCGAAAAAAACAGAAGTCACATGCGGGGCACCCCAAGGCTCAATCTTAGGAGCCCTCTTATTCAATATCTATATGCTCCAACTGGCTCAGGTTATAACAGGAAATAAGATTAGCTACCATAACTATGCAGGTGATACATAATTCTACATTACGATGTCACCAGATGACTCGAAACCCATTCAAGGTTTCTAAGCATCTGATAAATGTGCGGATGTCCTACAACTTTCTCCAGCTGAACAGAAACAAAACTGAAGTTATTATCTTTGGACCGAAACAGGAACCATCTAGAGTCAACGCACAGCTTCAGTTATCACAGCTGGAAAATAGAGAATAAGCTGAAATCTGGGTGTAGAGATGGACTCTGACCTGAACCTTCAGAGTCACATAAAGACAGTTACAATGTTGGCCTTCTATCACCTGAAGAATATTTCCAGGATTAGAGGACTAATGTCTCAGCTAGATCTAGAACTGTACCTGCCCATTAGTCTCAGATGCTATTATTTCCAAATTATGCTGCCTGCTCGTGCACCTTTGGATTTTTGTAACTTTTATCATTTTTAGCACAAACACAGTGTGGGCCGCTGGTGAACCTGCTAAGCCTGGTGGTGTCCCTACCACCGGGCTAAGCAGGTTTTCTGGGGGAAGGCCCTGCAGAGCCTTCTTTCATATTTTTGCTCTGTTTTCTACATAGTAAACTAAAACAGGACCTCTTATGCCTTTGTCTTACACAGCCTATCGCATGCAATCCCCCCAAAATGTTTTGGTTGTAATGTTACAAAATGTGAAAACGTTCAAGAGGCAAGAGTATTTCTGAGACACTGTATGGTATCATATGTTGCTGTCGATAAACACAACTGATTAGAAAACAATGTAGGTGATCCAGAATGTCTTAATAAGATGACCTATAGGAACCTTATAAGGTTCAATAAGTGTTTTGCTTACATTTCATCCAGCTGTTAATCCTTAATGTATTTTTATTGATGTTCTACCATAGTTGAAACTCTTCATGTGGAACATTGTTCAGTTTCTAACTTTGTTAAGTCAGCAAATATTTTTTCTCAGAGCAAGCACTGTTTTCTGACCTTATCCTTTCCAGTATCCGGTATCCTGTTCTCTTAAAGTGCTCAGAGGGCCTTTACACGCTGTGTGTCAACCAGCACAGGAAACGTCAAAATTCTACAGGAAGTCAGATGTTACAGCTTCCTTTGACAGGAAACCTAGCATAGGAAGATAGTCCTAAAGGCTGACGAGAAAAGGTCAGCTCTGCTCAAACTAAAGGAAAACCTTCTTTATAGCAGAAGAATTTTCATCTGATCCTTTTAGAAAAGTAGTCTGTATTAAACAAGCAGAACAAACTTTCTTCTTAATCCTAACATATATACAATAATGCAGAATGCACCTCCTAACTTGGAAATAATATTGCATATTTTAGATGGACTCAGTTATTTGTTGGTTTGGCATATTTTAACCACTAAAGTGACAGAGGAGGAGAGGAAGTTTAGCGAGGTGAACACATTTAAGTGGAATGAACTGGACCAGCAAGAAGTGTTGATAGAAGGCTTGGTCACACCAGGTTCACCAGGATCTTCCCTCCTTCATTTCCTCATAGTTACGTGTCATAAAAAACTGTTTGCCTGCTCTATGGGAATGTTAGAATAAAAAGTTAGGTCAGAGCTTGGCTTTATTTCAGTTAATACTCCAATCCTATCAGCTTCATTAAGAGCAGAGTAAAGTCATCTCAGGTGAAATATGTTACAAACTGCAGTTACGCACCTGATCAGTTCTATCCATTGATAATAGATTCCAGTCACAGCTCCTGATGATCCCACATCACCACTCGATGTGCCACACTGGAGCCTCTGAGCTGATGGAGCATGTGACACTACAGCTTTTGTTTGAACAGTCTGACCTTTCTCTCCCAGACCTTTCTGGATAACCATTATTTCCTCTGATCACACACACACATACACACCTTTCTACCGCTCACAGTGTTAACCAGCACAATAATGACCCTCCCAGATCTACAGTTTCCATCCACTTAGTTCACTGTGTCTATCCAAACTTCTTGTCTTTGCAAAAAAACAACAAAAAAAACCCCCCACAAAAACTTGCTCCAACCTCTGTTTTCTTTTATTGACAGCCATCTTGTTCTATATAGACCCTCTGTGATAGATCTGGAACCATTAGATCTTCTGAACTAGTTGTTTAAAATAATCAGCAGTTTGTAGCTTGGAATCTGAAATGTGATTAAATTGTAAGAATTTCAGATAGTCATAAAACTCAGCCAATCCTCTTAAACCTGAACAACAACAACAACAAAAAACAAGACACAAAAACAAAAACAAAAAAAAACTTCCTGCATGACCCACTGAAAAAAGATCCTGGAGAGCTTTCATCAAATGACCAAAACTACTGGCTGAAAAAATGAACACTTTCACGTCACTGCCTTTAGGAGAAGGAAATCCCAGGGGGAGTAACATCCTGTGAGGGGCAGGGCCCGGAAACAGATTAGTTCAGTTCAGTTCTGGCTAAACTGAGTCACAGAGACAAACCCTGCAGCATTTTCAGAAAATATGAATCAACCAGATTATGAAATACACTCAGAGTAAGCTTTGTTTGGGTAGCTGTACATCAAACAGATCATTTCAAACCCTAATAAATATTAATTTAAGCAAGTAACTAAAACATAAATACAGTTTTCATAAAGAAAAGTGTATTTTCCTTATGAACATACAGTTTTATAAATAAACTGTACTTTCTTTATGAAACTGTATAAAAAATACAGTGGTAAAAAAAAACTACTGTGGTAAAAATGATCTATCTAAAGATATGAAGAAAATGTGGAGGGCTTTCATTTAATAGCATTAACCCGATGTGGAAGAAAAGGACAAAGAAAGAAAAGTCCCAACATGAGCAGAATAGCAGGTACAGCATAGTGAAGAGCAGCATATCAAGGTCTACCACACCACCCCGGGCCCCAGATCCAGGCCATCCAGGAGGCCCCGAGGCTGTAAGCTGCACAATGAAGGTTGGAAAAATCTACAGAAAACACCAAAGTTGCGATGGTATACAGTAGCATCTGTTGGAGGGTCCAAAGCAAAAACAAAATACCATAATTTAGGACTGGAATGACAAGGTTGGATTTTCAGATCCAGACTGGCAAACAGGTGACAGAGAAGCAGCTGGATGTTCTGGTGGTTGATCAGTTACCAGAGAGCAAAACAACGGTGTGACAAACGTAGCCAACAAGTCAAGAAATACCATCATCATCAAACACCAGAAATCAAATCTTTGTCCAGGCTGAGGGCCGGCTTCGATAGAGTGGAGTGTTGTTACTGGATGAATCATATCTCACAGCTGTGGTGAGATTACCACAATTTACCACAGATTACCACAGATTTAAGATTCTGTAAATCTAGACCTAAACAGAACCAGACTGTGACTATGTGCTGGCAGTGGCGCGGTCATTTACAGCCATGTGACCAGAGTGGGACAACCTATTGAACTGAGTCAATAAATGTAATGTTCTACATTTATTGACTGTAATGTTATAATGTGTTCCATGAGAAGACATTATAAGACAGATGGTCCATTGCTGCCCTCTTTTTAGGCCTGTGAATAATTAGAATTTCAGCTTTTTGGAAGGAACTCACTTCATAAGTTACAGACCTGTAAACCATCAACCTGAAGCCATCCTGCAAACACAGTTAAATATTTCAGACAGTCTCAGTGAGCTGGTCATACCTCCATATCCACTGTACATGGTAGTTGTGATGCCGGACACCGGTGTCTCTCTGTAATGGCTCCACCTGCTTCCTGATAAAGCGCCAGTTCCTCTCTGCTAGCACTGACCCTTATGCCTGAACTTCTTGCCTAATTTTACTTTCTTTTTTTGGTTTCTTCTTCCCACTTGTTGGCATCTGCTGATCTTTAAGTATTGGTCAGTAAACAAGTGTTGTTTCCTTCACTTCTTTGCAGTCAATCCCAGCTTTTTTTTTCATTTTATCTTGTCCCTCAGTGCTAGTTGTTAATCCGTCTACTTCTCCTACTGATCGCCTTTCTCTCTCTGGCACGCTGATAAGAGGAGGAGGGAGGAGGGGGCTGGAGACAGGAAAAAGCAAGGCAGTCCTCCCTTCTCTTCTTCCCTGCTGACATCACTCTTTTTTCCTGTCCCTCCCTCTCTTGACTGGATGTATTGTTTTCAATATAATGACATATTCCCTTATATTTCTGCCTTTGATAGAAATGCTAAAATACACCGTGGACACAAAGTAGAATAGAAAGAAAGATAAATATGATGAACACTTCTGGAGGGATCTTTGTAAAATGCTAATTTACAAATAGCATTTTGCCTACATTTTTAGGCAGGTATTAAATGTATTTCAAAAATATTTAGAAAATAACAGTAACTATTTTTGTGTAGGTAGGGGTTGAAATTAGCTTCAGTGTAGAGCTGCTTAAAGATGGGATGGGGGTTTTAAAATCAAAGGTTTGTGGTGAGTAAAGAGTTTAAAAGAAACAACGGAAAAATAAATAACTAGCTTTCTGTGGAGGACTGGACAGTGGCCCACAGAATGGTCAGTTCTTATCCAACTGGATGGACTCTGTGTGCTTTATGGACAGGCTATAGTAGCTCTCCAAACCAAGATAGAAATGGTTATTCAGGTTAAACACTTAGAGTTTAGTCTACATTTGCTTTGCTTTGCATCTGATCTGGGGCTGGGTTTATCTGCTAAATTCACAACAAAAGTGAATTTTGTTGTGAATTGGGGAAAATAAAACAAAATGATACACAGTTCTCAGAGTGTTTAACAATCTTAAATCTAAAAAGTGTGGCATGTATTTCTACTCAGTCCACCTGAATCAAAACTACCTTTCACTTTAATCGCAGCTATGTATTTTGGGGTATGTCTCTACCAGCTCTTTGCATCTAGAAACATTTTTTTGTAAATATATATGTATAAATATAAACTACTTTTAAGTAACATTTTTTAGGCAGGTATTAAACATATTTTTAACTAAGCCATCTATTAAAACATAGGTGCACCAATATAAAAATTCAAGCTAATATTGATATCTAATATTAATATTGCAGTTATGGCTGATTATACGTACTATATATACTTATAAAATGGCCACACGGGGGACATTGATTTTCTGCTTAAACACTCCGCAGCCCTACACTGCCTCACTATCACTGTCACATCATCAACAGGCAAACGTCACACAGAAAGACTCCAGCCTGAAATTGAACTGAGGACCTTCCTGTGATGAGGCAACCAGTCATGCAATTTTTAAACATTAAACATAGATTTAGCTTGAGAAGTAAAATTATGGAGAAACATTTACTGTATGTTTGACAAAAGTTGCCAACCTTAAAAGTTTGTAACTTATCACCTCCCCATGCCTCGTCTCCTCTTTTCTCTCTAGAAAATACCTGCAGGCAGTGGTTAATAAGCATCAGAGTAATCTTATCTCATCTCACCAAGCATCAATTTGTTTAACAACAAAAACAAAAATGTGTTAATATAGATCTGTTAGGCTTTCCTTTGACTCTGTCATCAGATTTTTATGCAAAGCTAGGAGAATCTGTAAAGGGCCCAAAACGCCAAATGAGGCTGTGGGGCCACAGGTTGCTGAGCCCTGTTCCATTCAATCACTTTATTTATTCTAGAGGAGTAGAAAAAGCTTGATACTGAGCAGATTGTTTCTGCTTTACTAAGCCCTACATGACTGGCTCTGTGCGAGTGTGCATGTGTTGTGTCTGTTTGTGGACCCCTATGAAATGGGGACTTTCCAGTTAAGCTCCAGCTGGCCAGTAAGCGGCTTAGCTGTCGCTGGAGTGCTCTGGGCTACTTACTGACATGTAGTCACTATAACATGGTCAGACAGAGCCACACACCACCTGAAGTAAAGTAGAAAATGAAACATGGTTGCCAGTGAGCCTCCAATAGTACTGGTATTCGGTAATAAACATGTACTTTGCAATGCACTCATTGCAAAGAGCTCAAACTGATAGGTTGTATTCAGCATCATTTTATACTGTATGTCGAACTGTGACTGGAAGTCACTGTATAGTGACTGGTCCTTGGCTCTATGCTGAGAGGTAGTGCATGCAAAGCAGCTGTGTCATTAGGTCAGCCCTGCAGGTTAAGCTGCTCCATGTGAAACAAGAACACAAATCAGAAGCTGCAATAAAAGTTTAATCTGCCACAAGAAAACTGCTCAGAACAACATTTATAAATAAAACTGCAAAACAAAAACAAACTGCAAAGTCTTTTTTAAGTTTTCATAATAGTGAAAGGTCACTCTCTCCTGCAGGGTCCCTGGGATCTCATCATTCCTTTTCACTCTCTACTAGAAATGCATGATATAAACAGTATACGGTAGAAACGATAGAAATTTGGCCTGCGATAAAGATCTGTAGTCTACCGGCTAACCGTGTTGATAATGTAACCTTTGGCATCAAAACAGAGCTTGCAGGAAGCAGGATGGCAGAGAGTGTCAGCGAAGGCAGGTGCAAAACATAAATGATCTGGACCTGGTTCACGCACCAGGGTCACACACCGGTACTTGGCGTGACGCTTAGGAGGAGTGCGGCAGATGTCACGGTCACACAGTGAGGAACCGAGCGGTGTAAATGCACCCCACCCCGCTGGGACACCCATAAGGTACAGTTCGCTGAGTCTAATGGACCCCACTTCTTAACCCTCCCGCGGTCATAGGGGGGTGCTCAGGAGGAGCACAGCAAATGTCACAGCGAGCAACCTGGGATCGGGGTGATGGTGTAACGGTCTTTCCAAAACCACAAAAAAAAACCCTCATAAAAGTGCACACGGGCTCAGTGCGACCCCGCTGGATTGTGCACAGAGTAAAAAACTCATGGAGTCTAAATGGCCCCATCTCTTAAGACTGAAGGAGGGTCAGACCAGGAGCAGAAAAATTTAATCTGCAAAGTGCGTGTAAGATAAGAAATACAAGCCATTTGTTTTACCACCTTCAAATGAAGCATGTGGTTGAATACCAGCAACGCACCTGACTACAAGCCCCAGTCATAACACTAAGGAGAAAAGACAGGATTTGACACAGACGTCCATTACATTAAAGTTAATGTATTTCTATATAGAGATATATTTTTCAGTTATTTATGTAAGTATAATTGAAACACGTAGTCATTATTGAGCCTAAACTGCTGTCATTACCAACGATAAAAAAATTGTTAAACATTATGTACAAATGAGTTTTAACACATACAGATACATTTCACTCAATTAGTGTGATTTTTTTGTTTCTTTTGTAAGTTTCATACAAATCATATTGCGATATATACAGTATTGTTATCACCAACTATCACAATATTATGGTGTGATATAATTTTCAGAATAGGGATATAGCATATCTCTATTCTCTACAGTACACTTCAGACGACTCTGCAGTTGTCAGGTGAATCAGAGACGGACAAGAAGCCGTCTGACTGCAGAGAGCTGGTGGACCGCTTTGTGTCACGGTGTGTGAACAATCATGTGATTTCTATTATTTGCTGTGATGTATTTGTGGACAAACCCAGCTCGAACACAAAGATTGCAGACAGCATCAGATTGTAACCATGGTAACACAATAATCAAGCTATCAAGATTATTTTGTGCACTTTTGCAAAGTAAACTTCTCAATTTAATCCTCAATGTACAATAAATGTTTTTATTTATTTCTGCTGAAACCATTAAATCAGATGTAATAGCATTGTCATTCTCAATAAACAAATGCTGAAGTTTTAGATTTATGGTCTAAAACTTATAATTCACTCATTTAAAGGGGCCCCTGACCTTCAGTAGACCTCTGATAGGTTCTTTTAAGGAGACCTGTGAAGACAGTGTCACAGTAATCGACTAAACTTAAATGCATGGATGTTTCTGAACATCTTGTTGAATGACAAAATATAATGAAAATAATTTATTTTTTAACCTCACAATTCTAGATTTCAGAGGTGCTAAAAATTATGGAGCTAACCCCTCTGAGCTTTTTGATCTTTAAAGCAGTCTGCAGCCAAGTTGCTATGGAGATTAAACAGTCAGATATCATTAGGGTTTATTTAGTAAAATAGCAACAAATTTGCTTATTTCATAACATTCTTCATAACCAGCGACCTTCTCTCCTCTGGTCTGTTTAACAACTACAGTCTCAGATCAGCTCAGCCTTCCAGCTCTGTCAGCAGCAGAAACAGCAACTTTATTCCTGTCGGGAAAATATAGACTATATTTGCTTTGCATTGCCCCCACATGACAATAACATAGTATGATCTGATTAAATATTAGAATCTTCATTAATATGGGTTGTTGTTATGTTGTTGTTTTTCTTGTTTTTCTTGTTCTTTGTGTCTGTTTTTAATTTTAAGCCCCGGGCCCTCCCAAGGTCTCTGCACGCCCCTGTTTTTTACATAGATGGACAGCAATGAACTATGTGCAGTGGACAGCTTTCTGTCGGCAGAGCAGGCCTCAGAGATAACAGCAGCTCTCCCTGTGGGGGAGAGAAACTCCACAGAGAGGAATTCTCTGTAACATTCCACACTCCTTGCCCTGATAGAGCTTCTTCTATCACTAAACCCTACAACAGGACACTGCTTGGCTTACCTATCATAGCCTGAGTACCCATCTTATTCATGGTACTACATTATGTCAGTCAATCCACCAAGAGAGACAATATGGTTATTCTGAAAGACAAAGCCAAACAACAGTCTCTACAGCAGCACACATGAACATCTACAAGTACTAACAAGGATCTCCATTGCTCTTTTCCAATGCATTCAGTAGCAGCTCGACCTGATTCAACTCTACTCTAAGCAGTTTGGGTGGTTTCCCATTACAGCTGAGTTAAAGCTCTAGTGGGTGAGGTCATCACTTAGTTGGGCACTCTCAGAATCTGAAAAGTAGCACAACATGATCTATATGCAACACAAACATCATTTTGGTTCTAAACCAAGGGTGGGCAACTCCGGCCCTTGAGGATTGGTGTCTTTACTTTGAGATGTGTTTATCTTCAGCACACCTGAGTCGAATGTTTAGGTCATTAGCAGGACTCTGGAGAACTTGACTCCATACTGAGGAGGTAATTCAGCCGTTTGAGGAGTGTTGGACCAGGGAACGTTGCAGGACACTGGCCCTGGAGGACTGGAGTTCCAGGCCCCTGCTCTAAATGAACCAACCCACCAAGGGCAACTCTACTAACTGCAAAAAGTTAACCTTTTCAGGAACATGAAGATTCCAGTCTATTAGATACACAGTAAAGGTCAATCAGCTTTACCTGCCAGATCTTTAAGTATTAACTCTGCATAATCACATAAAAACCACATGTTACTACAACAGCCCATTTTTTGGTTGTCCATCATTAAGCTACTGACCCAACAACAAATTATTCCTCAATCTAAGTGCTCCTCTTTTCCCTTGATCAACTTGATCTGGACAGTCATTTTTCTGTGGCTATGAACTTAAATAAACCTTAGAACTTTTCAATCTGTCAATACATTGACAACCAGAGTTTTGATGCTGCTTCTTTTAAGCTTAATAATAATCAAAGATAGGAAAATGATTTGTGCGTTCACTTAGAAATGTACATTTTAACCATGCATTATATCCAAATGCATGGTGTTTTCATGCAGGAATTTGGATTAAAACTCCAAATGCAGGGGATCTGGCATTTCAGGCAGTCTGCAACTGCTTCAGGCATTGCTGGTTTTACGTTGGTATGACTTCACTGACTCTTTCAAAAAGCAGTGAAAGAAATTGTTATGAAGAAAAGCTTTCATTTAATTAACCTGATGTTTTATTTTGTGTCATTGCATTTTATCTGTGTATCTTTGTCTTTCAGCTTGTTTTATCTGTGAAGTACTTTGTAATTTTTATTTGAAAAAGGTGCAATTTACATAAAATTAACTTTTATATTTGTATTCCTTAAAAAGAAGTCAGAACTGAGCTAAAAAAAAAATACAGGAACTAGCGCCGGCCAGCTAAAGCCTCATCTTTCCTCATAATCTTACCAACCAGAATCATCTGCCTAAAAATATCAGAGAAAATTGCATTTGTCGACTGCCAATGAACTGTAATTATGAGAAAAACAAAAACAGGCAGAAGAGACTAAATGAAGGAGGAAGATGAGACCAGATGAGAAAGGTGTTTCCTGTTGGCCAATGCTCAGGTGGAATGATTCAGATACGGTAAAGCAGCTCTGCTGGGAGCAATGCGGTGGAACCAGCCTAACTGTCTGTGAAAAAAATCTGGTCATTATGTAACTTTCCAGGTAACACAGATCAGTATTTCCTGTAAGTATTTTTCAAAGTAAAAGTCTTCCAAGGTGTCCCCCTCTTTGCTATATTTTCTTACATAAAACTACAGAGTTTTTATGTTTCTAAACCCATGAACTAGGGGTTAGAAATGTCAAACATTTTTGTTTCAGTGGGTTGAATGTCTTTTCTTTATTTATCTTTATTTTTTTTTTTTTTTACTTGAAGAATCCCAAGTTCCTCAGTGATTAAAAACACACTGAGTTTGCCTTTTGTTTGATAAACGATCAATAAAAGTCTGACTGGTTAGATCCAGCCGGCTGTCAGCTCTCCAGATAGCAGGGATTCATGCTGCTCAGTGTGGGGAGCAGCGCTTCCTCCGCCTCTCCCATTACTGTACTACTGCTTCTGCGTCCCCTGCTACTACTAATGTACCCACTACTACTGCTGTTTCCTCTGCAGTTAAATCCAGCGTTTTAGTTGGAACTTTACACCGCGGAATAAATGGTAAAGGCAAAATATTGATTTGATTAACGTTGTCTTACTGATTATCTTTTATGGGCGGGGCTATCTATGTGGTGTGCTGATGTATTTGTCTTCTGTCAATTGCATCCTCTCAGTCTCCCATCAGTCTGTCTAAAAATGTATAATTAATCCCAAGAGTTTTGTTTCTTTCTGTAGTACAGTAACATGTAAATATGTTGAACTTGTCATATGTGTTGGTGCGACCAGAAACTTAAACGTGTGTTATTAGGAACACAACATAGAATCAGTGTCTACTTTACTGATCAGGTTTATGAACACACTTCGGCTGGGAAATCGGTGATTCAAAGTTTTAAACTGCACAGTCCGTAAGTTCTCCTCTGTCTACATCATTAACGGAGCAGTAGGCAGACTAGGTAGAGGAGGTACTAATACCTTTTATTTCGAAATATGGACCATTTTTGCACGGAAAATGTGAATTTCAAACCTGTTATGATACATTAACTTCAACATGTGTTTACAGTGGAAGATGCACTTTAAAGAGTTGACTTCAGCTTCACTCTAAAGACTAGATACTTGACTCCAGCTCAAGCAGCAGACCCCGACTCTGATGGATCATGGATAGATCATGAGAGGAGCACATGATCTATTAGCCAATGTCATTTTCAGACTTTGAACTCCTAATGCCTTTTAAAAATATGTTCATGTCTTTTTGTCTCTATAACTTAACACAGTGTTAAATGACAAGGTCATAGAACAAAATAACTTCTCTCAAAATCTTCACCTCTTGCCCAACTACAAACAGGGCTACTTCAGTTTGTCAAGATAAAATCACTTTCTGTTCTGTTCATTAAAAAAAAAAATAGACACGTTGTCTCTTTGCAACAGTACCTATGCTAACTTCCGCTCAGAAGGACATGCAGAACAGAGCAAGGACCAGATAACTGCTAAAGAGGTGGTAACATACAGTTTTTATTTTATGCAAAATTCTATTTCTGAGCTGTTTAAGCTGTGACAATCAGATAATGGCAGTGAGAAGAAATATTTGATCAGCACTCCTAATCACAAAGGAGAATGAGTAAACAGAGAAATTATTAGAACAAAGATGATCTGGTTATAAAAATGCAACTGAGTGTCTCTGCTATTCAACATAAAGTCTTTTCTTTGAAAACCACTCTACTGTCCTTCAACAACTGTTTTTCATAGTTCCCTTTACAGATACTCCTGCATGTATTACACTCATTTGTCTTACAAGATGGCCAGTAGGTACTTTTTGGTACTTCACTGCAACCACCATGTTCACTCATTACACTGATCTCCATTCATTATGTTAGAATTGATGATGCACCATGGAGCAGATTTACTATTTAGACTTGAAAGAAGAGACTTTAAACGTAAATTTAGGTTGACAAAACCAATTTCCATATTATTTTTGCTGAGTGGCAGTGTAATGAAGAGATCTTATTACTGGGACTATTTTTACTTAAGTCACTTTAAGACAGTGGTTCCTAAAGATTTTCTTCGCCCCCCTATGGATTACAATAAAATCCTCCCCAAAAAAGAAAAAAAACATCAACTGGGCACACACATCGTTCAACCAGACATAAACCTATACACACATTTTGTTTTCAAACTCCACTGAAATTTATTTCACACTTCAGGTTGCAACAAAACTACAAACCATCTTTACAGTGAAACACTTGTGTAACTGGTTTTTTTTCATCCATACAGTCCCGCGCCCCTCCTGCAATGGCACGGCGCCACCCTTAGGGGGCGCGCCCCACACTTTGGGAACCACTGCTTTTGCTCTTTATTAAAACCAGCACTTCAACTAGCACTTTATTTTGCACTGCACTTTAGGCATAGATTTGCACATCAATAGCCATTTGTACACAGGACGTTTTAACTATTTATTGAATATTTATTGAGTATTTTAATAATCAGCATGTAGCATTTTGTTCAGGGTTCTGCACAGCTGCTCCGCATTGAGAGGTGAGGTGGTTGTCTGAAGGGAGGATAATCATTACTCAGAGCAAACAAGGGCTACTGTTTAGTAAAACCTAAGGTGAAGGTGCTAAGATAGAATAGCTCACCTGTCTGTACTGTGTCCTCTCCACCATTTACAGGTTCAGGGGGAGGCAAAGAGGAAAGTGGGGGAGGGGGAATATTTTGTGGTGTTTCATAATGGTGCTTATGGTGTAAGGATAAAACATTAAATGTTTATAAAAAGTAAATAAGAATGTATATTTGTATTTGGTAAAATGCATTTTATTCAAATCGGTGTACATTGTAAATTGGTGAAGTCCGCTGTGAATTAAAGGTGGTTTGGTCTTTCACAGCTGAGACTGTTTAAGACTCCAGTTGTGCCTTTAGAGATGTTCCTGATGTTTTCCTAGAGATGAATAAACCTTTAGTGCTTTACTCTGCCTTGACCTTCATCTGTACTGAAAATCCAGCTGCAAAATTGCTACAACCCTAACCTGGAACAAATGGCTACATGCTAAATATTAAAACACTCAATAAATATTAAATAGTTAAAACTTTGTGTGCAAATGGTTACGTGCAAATTTATGCTTAAAGTGCAGTGGTAAATAAAGTGTAAAAGGTTCTCCTAAAGTACTATACAAGTGACTTAAGTAAAAAATGTCCCAGTAATGAAGACCTCTTCATTACAGGCAGCATATGGTCACTTCTGTCCAGGAAACAAATCAAGGAAAAACAAAAAATTCTCAAGGAAGTACAAGCATGGACAACAAAGGATCAGAATCACCTTCAATTGATAAAGAGTGGAATCAAACATACTTCAAAAGGCAATATTGTCCTGTTCATTACTGTGCATTTTCCACGACTGCTGAAAATTATAATTAAGTTTTTTTTATCCAAAGCAGGAAACTCCTCAGATCTTCTGTCCACTGAAAAAAGTGAGTAAAAAGTCAAACTGTTACCAGCTCCATTCACCAGCTGTGGAGACCTGAGTCTGACGCTGAGCTGTAGGAGTTAAGAAGAAGGCTCAAATCTGCAAATATTGTTTTCAAATATGTGTTTCTAGGTCAGTAAAGGATTTTGAAATATGTTTTCAACTATTTAGCCTAACAAGAAAAGGCTAAATATAAATCCACTGACACCGAAGCTACAAAACAGATTTTTCTCACTTAGAAATCTGAACATAGCAGAAAACTACATCAATACTCTGGATGAGACATAAAAAAAGGATTAAAAATCATGGTGGTAAAAATATGTGATTACCTGAACTACCTTGTAATGAAGACCCTTTCCAGACCAGGACGTTCTTTCCCAGCAGCTGCTCTCACTCCCAGGCAACAAGCCACACATGTAAACTAACAGTGTCCTAAAGGTTTCACATGTACAACCAGCAAAAACGCCCAACACAGAAGATGGGTACTGTATATAGCTGGTTACAGCCTATATGTCGGCAAAATCCATGATTCAGGTTGAAATGCTTTTGGAAGGGGTCCTTTAATCTCACAACCTGCTGACTGGCAGAGCAAATATTACCTTAGTCAGACTGGTAAATATTTGTTAGAGAGAGAGCGAGAAAGAGAGAGAAAACTGAAAAACAAAGTGGTCCTACAGGCTGAGCGTTTGGTTCCGATCCTGATAAATAGCTAATCAGTTCACATGTAGCATGAAGTTTGCACATCTGGGAGTGAACCTTCCATGTTCTACCTGATCTACATGGTCTACTGACACATCTGGATCTGATTCAGGCAGTTTGTTAGCTCAGGCCTGATCATTAGCTAAAATAGGTAATCAGACATTACCATTTTCTTTTTTTTCTCAAAAAAGAAAAATGGGCTTCCTGTTCATTTCACAGAGAAAGCAACAGCATGCAGGAGGCTGTGGGGGAGAATTCCCACACTCTGCCCAAGCTAAATATTATCACTTGTTACAGCATCTATCTTTATTGCTGCGATGTTAAACAGGACAGCTTGAAAAGCTGATTTAGAGGTGAGATGCACCAGGTTCAGAATTTCAGGTTGAACAGCTTTGACAGGTGACCAGCCACTCAGAGATTCAAACATCCAGTTTGATAAGATGAACTGATACTATATACATCCTGGATGTTTTTCTAAACAATGATACCAAGATAACTATCTGTTACGACTAAGATAATGACTTCTCATAGATTTTAACTGAACCCTTCTTTTAAAAAAATCCAAACAATCCTTTTAGCATGTTTATTTAGATACACTGAAATCTAAATGCAGATATAAGGAAAGTTTTCCAGACACACTAACATTAATGAGCCAGAACTCTGACAAAGCAGTTCAGCAGACAATAAATAAAAAAAAATAATAACTGATGCCAAAACAACACGATACTTCAGTCTGGGACACATGCAGACTAGTGATGGTTATTTCAATAACAACATGTCAAACACAGGAACCAGAGGCCATGTCGGCAGAGGCACCATAAGCAGGGGAGCCGCCAGGAATCTTGGGCCCCATGACAATAAATGAAATTGCAAGGGTTGAAATTGGAAAATTAACTTATCATTACAGGAAAAATGTTGATCTGCTGTCATTGGTAGCTAACTAGACTGAGCATTCACAACAGGCTGTGCTAGGGATGAGCAGCCACATGAGATTGTGATTGACAGCACTAAAACTCTCCTGTCCTTGATTAGTTGTTTCTAGATAGTACTGGGAGAAGGCAGAGGAAATAGACTTTTCACAGATTATCTCTCATGCCATACTGTCACAATATAATGACAGTTTTAAATATGTAAAAAAAAAAAAAACTTTTATAAAAGTTACATGCTGCAGTTTTAATTTTACTTAGGAGAGGACGGGTCAGGAGGGGACGTGGGTTAAAGCTGCTGCTGTCTGACTCATCTGTTGTTAAGTGTGATAAAAAGGTACAGGGACAAGTTCAATATATGAATATGTTGGTAATTTCTTTCCTTAATTCATTAAATGTTAGTGAAATGCAGGCAAACAGTTTTCTGTAGCTAAGCTAACTATGTTGAATGGTTGATAATCTCACACAGTCTACCCACCTCTTGGAGAAAAACTGGGTTACAAATTGACACTTTTACCTTTTTCTCTCTCTGTCTCTCTATTTTTTGAAAACCTACTTTATTAATTTTCTTAGCAGCATAGTAACTGCAGCAGTCGTTCTTGTCTTGTACTGTCTGCTGCTGAAACACCGTCACAGTCAAACGCTGCAAGCAGGAACCAATCGATTCATGCAGATCCAGGGGGGTTCAGGGCAAATGTGGGCTTTTTGGTCTGGGAGGGGTAACATTTAATTTTTACTGCTAAAAATAATTTCAGAAAACACAATATAATTAATTTTATAATTGACAGGGCCCCATTTTTTTAATTTCTATGAACAACAACAAAAAATAAATAAATAAATTGTGGAGGGCCCCTTGTTGGTCAGGGGCCCTTGGAATTGTCATAACTTTTCCCTTCTATATGGCCCCCTGACCATGAGGGCAGTGATTGTGTTCCAGGCAGCTGCTGAAGCATCTGACAGTGACTGACTTCAGCAGACTGAGGCCTAATCTTCACATAGCCGGTTCTTTTTAAAACAATGTAGTGAAGACATTCATTTCTATAAACTAATCTCATCCACACAAACCCAGTGAATTGCATTACTGAACGCTGTTTTAAACATGTCACACCAATAGAGGACAGTGTAGGGCAAAACTAAAACTTATGTCAGCCAATCACAATCCTTCAAACAACCACACCTGAAGCTGACCAGCCGATTTCACACTTGAAGCTGGCGGTCATATCACGTGGTTTCCATGGCAATACACACAGTAACCTGACTTTGGAAGAGGTGGGTAGGTCAGGGCTCACAAAAAAAAATTCCAGAGATCACATCAAAGCTGCAGTATGTAACATCCATCCATCCATCCATCCATCCATCCATCCATTTTCTTACACCCTTGTCCCTAGTGGGTCGGGAGGTGCTGGTGGCTATCTCCAGCTAACGTTTTGGGCGAGAGGTATGTAACACATGTAAAAAAAAACATTATTATTAATATTATCATTAATATATATATATATATTTTTTTTTTTTACCCCTCCAGGGGGTCTTTTGTGGGCTCTAGTATGACAGTAGGCTGACAGGAAACTGGGAAGGAGAGGGGGGAAGACATGCGGCAAATATCACCGGGTCCGGGAGTCGAACCTGCGACGGCCGCATCGAGGACCCAAGGCCTCCAAATATGGGTCGCGCTAACTGCTACGCCACCACGGCACGCCCCATTATTAATATTTTTTTATGTAAATTTGTTAAAACTACCATGGCTATTTGTATGAGACAAATCTGTAAAAAGAATCAAACTTCTCTGCCTTCTCCCTATGGTCATCTGTCATCTGTGCAAATACACAGCTCGTTTAGAAACAACCAATCAGAGCCAGGAAGAGGCCCTTAGCACTGTCAGTCAAACCTATGTATGCGCAATTCAGATCCTCCCCCTTTCTCCCTACTACGCTGCAGCTGGTTCCCCACCGCAAATCCTGCCATGACAGAGGATAAACAGTTTTCCTGTACCGACAAGTTGTTTCTCCACCATTAGCACATTTAGCAGCATGTACATGCGATTGATTGATAGTAGTAAGACCCTCCTCCTAGCCCTGATTGGTTGTTTTTGGTCTGACAGCACTAGTAGCTCAGGGAGGAGGTGGAAGAGATCAATCTTTTCACAGATGATTTGTCTCAAGTTATACTGTCACAACATGGATATATTTGTTCAGACAGTCTGACCAAAAATATCTTAACACAAGTTACATACTGCAGCTTTAAAACACAAACGGTGGATTTCTTGTAGCTCATTACACAATCATATGACATCTGAACCTGCCATCAAGACACTGACATTGGGCTCATGGCATCTTGGAGTAATGAGCTGCAGCATTAGTTAGGGAGAACTGTCTGCCTTTGTCCACCAGAGTAACATGAGTTTGAGCTTAGATAAAGTAGGTTTCATACAGCAGAGCCACATGTCGGAATCCCAGCAGCAAAGAACAATCACTTACTCCAACTTCTCAAAAGTCTGAATAAGTCGGCATGTAAAGTATTTCAAACATGTGTTGAGGTCATTTGCAATGTTGAAGTCTGTTGCAATATGTTGACATTTCAGGAAGCTTTTCCAGATTGTCAGGAAGTGTTGACTGACACTTTATGATTCACTGAAAAGTTATGAAACCCTTGCAAATTTTAAAAGGTGCTTTAGGCCAATGGGCTTTGTTCTATTGTAAGGTATAAATTAATCACTTCAAAAGAATTGAATTAGATATTCTGTTTGTGCATCTTTATACTGTAGTGTTTAATACAGATAATATTATTATCTACAGTATATTACCTATATTCCAACCATTTCTAAATAAATTAAACCCTATCTTGGAAACCAAATATTTATACTGACCACAACAATCTTAAAGTTTTTATAAATCAAAATTCTAAAATAATATGACTGTCTTTTCTTGCCTCCTCAGGAATAAACAAAACACGGACATATCACTAAAGAAAGGCAAACGGTTTTCTACATTTTCTGAGTTGATTATTTTCGTCTTTCTTGATCCTGAAACAGGGTTTGTCTGTTCTCAGCAACGGAAGAATGAGACAAATCACTCTTTCTTCAAGATCACTTGTTTTGTTTAGCCAAGGTAAGTCAATAGGAGGGTCCAGTCTGGTTTTGAATAAAGTTGCTGGATATTTGTGATCTTGTTTTTCAATAAAATTAAAATGAAAGCAAAAACATGAGTTTTTAATGACAAACATGTTGTAGCTGATATTTTCTATAAAGTGTCCTTCTGCATCAACGGCGTGTGCTGGCGGTCCATATTTCCACCATGCAGAGGACCTACTGTCCACACTTTGCAAACCTAATCTTAGCCTGAGGTCATTCCATGTGGATCATGACTGAAAGATCAACATCCTAAATACATTTGATTGAAATGAACTTCCTAAGATGACAGCATCCAGCCTTAGAGAAAGGATGAGGAGCTCTGTCATCCAATGGGGTTTAGAGTTGAGTTGCTGCTCTTCTTCACTGAAATCAAGATGATCCTCTGGTCAGGACGCCTACTGTTTTGCTTCCCTTTTAGGAATTTCCCCAGAACACCTCACCAGGGAGGCATCCAGGAGGCCCGAGCCACCTCAACTGGCCCCTCTCGATGTAAAGGACCAGCGGCTCTACTCTGAGTCCCTCCTGGTTGACTGAGCTTCTCACCCTGTCTCTAAGGGAGAGCCCAGACACCCTACAGAGGAAGCCTGCAGGGTTCCTGTGTATTCATATTCCATATTCACTGAGCCAGTGAATATGGCTAATCACTGAGCCATATTCATACAGCCAGCTGGATCTGGAATGACTAGAATACCAGTGTGAGTAAACCAGTGGGTCACCATTCTGTAAATGTTCCAGTAATGACAACATTTCTGATTTAAAACTTGCCACACTCCATTTCTCATAATAGGTTATTATGCTGCCAGACTAATAATAGCTGTGGTTTGACTATTCCTGTGTGACATTAAGGGACATCTCAAAAGTTTGATTACTATGAACAACTGAATATATATTTAAAAAAATAAACATCATTATATGTATAAATAAGAATATTTAAATGAAACAGAATTTCAAACTGAAGCACAGTGCTGTCAAACACCAGCTGTTCCCTTGGGTGAGGACCCGCAGCGGGAACGCAGGCTTCTAGTGTTGCTGTCAGGTTTAAACAGCCACATGATGGGCTGAGCTGTCCCTGCAGGACTGGACATGTTGGGCTCCCGGCTCGGGACAACAGGTGGAGCCGCTCCGTCCAGAAACAGAACGTCAGATCCGGTCCATCACACCTGACAGAGAGCTGGGACAGGCTGATGCTTCGGCAGCTTTTATACAAACACTGCCATGAGAATGAATGGTGGAACCTACATGTCTGCAGCGATGACCTGCTGTCTCCTCCTGTCCTGTCCTGTCCTGTCCTGTCCCCGCTGTCCCGGATCTGTCCTGATGCTTCAGATCGCTCCTCTTCTCTCTGCCGCTTTCCAAGTTCCACTGACTAAACACTCACTTCCACGCAATTACCGCTGAATTTAAAACAAAGTAAAGAACACACCCAACATGTCAACTTCCTTTAGGCTCTTTCAAAATAAAACAGCTTCGAGCATTGCCGGGTGCTCCTTTGTTTAATGGTGCCTAAGGTGAACGTCTCTGCCATGTAAAACCAACATTAATCAGCTTCACCTGAAAACATCCGAACAAGAGCTGATCAGTTAGTTTGATCATTGAAATTCATCAGTGGAATGAAAAAAGCTGATTCAAAGTGGTCATTTAATGTTTTTAAAAATAGATTTTATTAAATCCTTGTAAGCTTGTTAAGAAAAACTATGATTTTTTAAATCTAGTTGATCTATTAAAGTATGAAATCTTGAACTAAATAAACACCACCTTCTCCAGCTTTTATGCCCATTTGAACTATTTCTGTCTACCAGCTTTGCAGTGAGTTTACTAGTGCCTGAAATGTCTGACTATTCCTGGTTGCAGGTTAGCTGAAGCTCTGTCAGATTATTGATGGAAAGCATCTCTGAACAATAGTTTTCAAGTCTTGCCATAACAGCTCAGTTGGGTTCAGACTTTGACTAGGCCATTGTAGCACATGAATACATGGTTTGATGTAAAACATCCCACTGTAGTGTATGTTTATGGTTGTTGTCCTGCTGGAAGGTACACGTCTTCCTCCGCTTCAGTCTCAGTCTTTGAGAGCCTCAAACAGTTTGTTTTCTCCAGAATCATCCTGTTTTCATCTCCAACCACTTTCCAATATAAATATATATAAATATAAATATATTCATTGACTTTGTCTCAAAAGTTTTACTTAAATCAATATTTAACTTTTGGGCTTGCTTAATCTGTATTAGGTATTTATTGCTTAATAAATGTACTTAGGTATTTAAGTATGTTTTACAGAGTTGTCATTTATGCATCCCACAGAGGCATATTATAAACAACCCCAGAAAAATATACATGAATATCATCTTACCAGCTCCTGCTGTGTCACCTAAACAACTTGTGGGAAATTCTAAACTGGACTTTTTCCGACTTTTCTCAACAATGTGAGACTGAAGGATTCAAAGAGAAAACAGTATTTTCACGTTATTTCTGATACAGACATCGAATCATGAGGCGAACTTAATTCTTCTAAAGGGCGGCTCCCTCCGTGGCAGCGGCCACAGGCATCCCATCGTCTGGATGGGCTGTACTGAAATAAATTTTGTTGTGCTTCGGTACAATAACAACAATAAAGCATTCATTCATTCATTCATTCATTCATTCATTCATTCATTCTTACATGACTTTCCACTTTATCTTCTTGTATATTCCCTTTATTTATACGTTCAAAGGGACATTTGAATCATTTTAGAACCTGACAAAAACCAGATAATTAAACCAACATTAATGATATTCTTGACAGTTTCATGTTTAAAGAAAACTTAGTTTTACTGACATGTTTCTTGTGACTGGAAGTAATATTAACTTTTTGGAGTCACGCATAGTTCTGACTAGGCATTTATGTATTTTATATATAATTATTTCTAATTGTATTGTTTTGTTTTTCACTGGATTATTTTCTGCTAGAAGCAAACTTAGGTAGAGAAAAATAATTTTAAACATAAATCTGTCAGAGGTCTGAATAAGTTGGTGAATACTTTTCCACAATATTTTTAGTTGACTTTACTAATAGTAGTTTAAACACTGTCACTGGAAAACATTTAGCTCTGTATTTCAGCAAAATATTGACTGCTTTAGAATTATTCTGTCATTTTCTCTCCATCAATGATTTATTTTGGCACAGAGACAAAATCTGCTGTTATACTTCCATGGATTGATGAATTGCGCACAGGATGACTTGCCAGCAGATGGCAGCCAAATACAACTACAGGGAAATTGACTGTAGAGCGTCTGCATGACAAACTGTTTTCGATAGTGACACAATTTCAGATCAATGGAGATTTTACTGTAAGGTCTTTGTTATTTTCTTATATTTTTCTCTAGACAAACTAAAGCATCATCATTTTATTCTCATACTAAAGTGGCATCTGGTGGTTTGTCCATTTTGAAAATGAAGCGTCTTTCTCTAAAAAAAACAACAACAAAAACAACAACAAACAAGAGGTCAAAAACTCAAGTGATCAGTGATCTCTTATTTCTAACTGTTTTCTGGAGCCATGGCTCTTGTGTTTTTTTTTTTTTTTTGCCAGATTACACACTTATTTTCAGCCACTATTTTGAAACTGATAATAAGCAATATTTTTCCACCTCATAGACTGAATCAGGTTTGATACAAAATATTTATTAGTACATAGAACTTAAGATAAACACTCTGGTTCCATGTGTTCTCCATCTTTGGAGAATGGCTGTCACTGTGGTTCTCTAGAGTCCCAAAGCCTTTGAAATGATTTTGTAACCCTGTCCTGACAGACAAATGTCATTGACTTTGTTACTCCTCTGTTGCTGAATTTCTTTAAATTGGTTTGTTTGATGTTTGATGTGTTGCTCATTGAGATTATTCAGCTTACTTCTTGATACCCAGTTTCTATTTAATTGATTTCTTTTTCTATCTTGATTCTAAACAATTTGAATTAATCAGGCCTGTAGTAAGATTTACTCTCCAAAAAAAGTGATTGATCATGATTTATTTATGATTTAAAAAGCGGGTCAATTACTTTTTTCAAATACTGCAAATTGTTTTGGACAGCCTTTTCCTCAATATATGAAATAATTATTTGAAACCACTTTTAGTATTTTTCAGGTTATCTTTGTGTGATATTAACATTTGTTTAATAATCTGACACATTCAGTGAAAAAGAAATCATAAAACAGCAGACATCTACAGGGGGCTAATACTTTTTCACTGTGTTGTACTCACTCGCCCTGGCTGGAGACAAAAATGTCACTGAAGGCCATAATCTGTTTCTCTCTCTGTCTCGGGCAGCAGCCGTATTGATTGTGTGTTGAGGGGTTTTACCCTGTCATTTCTTCTCATTATTCTGACTGCACATTGTTCTTCAGTCAGCGATCTTATTACAGTGTTTGTCTGTGCTCCACCTCACAACAAAGTGCTTTCAACTCCAAGAAAAGCTCCTTCACAGGGATGGCAAATAAAACCATTTATTGACAACGTAATTACTCACTGTTCTCTGTCTGCCATGCACTCATAGACACACATGCACACAAACAGCCTAAAATACAATGGAAGAGGTCATAGTTCACATGGTAGTAATAATGTGTATGATTGGACATCTGTAACGAAGAGGGCGTCACCAATCATCACTTCACAAAGTATTGACCTGAGAAGACACCAGTACTGGACAAGACTGAGATAAGAAAACTGGCAGATAGTAGTGGGGACTGGGAGACATGCACTGCTAAGGTGTGTTGCATATAATGAACACAAATACAATGCTGTAAAACATTTGAGCTGCATTTAAATGTGTCTACTGTCTTCTGCTCTTTAAGTCAAATAAATTTAGCGAGTTTTAAATTTTGAACCTAAATGTGTGAGTTTGTGAAAGACAAACTTACAGCAGTAAATTGTGTTAATTTTGTCAAAATAATAGAGAAATATGTGCTCTTTAAATAGGTGAGGGCAGTTTTTTCTTGCATATTGTGAAATAATTATTTGGTTTAAATTGCAGCCTTAAGTTAAAACTCACAATTCAAAATTAATGAGCTTAAAAACAATGTTTAGACAATTTTTCTCTTGTTGCTAAATCCACTTCATAAACTTTAATTTCTTAGTTAAAACCAATACAATTTTCTTGTTGATTTAAGTTGCATATTCAAGGCAGGAGGTGGACGTTCATTTCCAAGTTAAACCACCTTCAAATGTTTTAAAGTGAAGAAGCCAACTGAAAGCAAAGATGATCAGTGGCTCTCAAACGCATACACAACTTGATCAAAACGTCCTTCAGAGATTTAAGAAATATAACTATTTGCAAATATTTGAACATTTAATTGAGTTAATTGCAGTGTCTATAATTAATCTCAATTAGTTAAGTTTTAATCAAAATCTATATATTGACAAAATAAGCAACATTTTCAATTAAAACCCTTTTGCTGCTAAATTAATGAACGAATAGACAAATGAGCTCAACAACAAAATATTTATGGTTTTTAATCTGTTATTTAGGTAATTGAACCATCAGATTGAAGCAAAGAGTTATTACACCCATTCAGATTTCAAGTGTTTAAAAAATGTCCACAGTCCACATTTCTTTAGAAATGTGGAAGCTGACAAAGGCATTAGGGACGTGTGTGCTGCTGCAACATGTTTTGCATTGACATGCTATGGACCCGAATAGGTTCAATTTCTTTTTAGGACACAATGATAATATTTTCCAACGTCCCACCAAATTGTTTTTTTGTAAAGCAAAATTGACTCCAAGGAACCTAGCGAAGTTGCTTTGTCTTCCCTCGATATTGTTTGCATTTGATGCTTCTGCGACAGATTTATGGCCATACCGGAAAGGTGCAAATACAAACATTTACAGACTTTGTAACTTGGAATTATCTCCCAAGATGGTGAACAAATGCCATCTTTGGCTAAAACTTTGTGGGACTTACTACGGAGCCCCTAAGGTACGGAGCTACGGAGCCCCTAAGGTACGGAGCCCTCTAGGGGACATGGAGAGGAAAAAAAAAAGGAAAGAAATCCCGACTTATTATCTCGAGATCCCGAGATCCCGACTTATTATCTCGAGATCCCGACTTATTATCCCGACTTATTATCTCGAGATCCCTAGATCCCGACTTATTATCTCGAGATCCCGAGATCCCGACTTATTATCTCGAGATCCCGACTTATTATCCCGACTTATTATCTCGAGATCCCGCGACATTTCTGAAAAATCGCGAGTTACTTTTTTGGGGGGGAAAGGCATGTTTTTATGCGGTAAACGTGGGGGAGTGTGTCTACATTGATTATGGAGGACGACTTATATCATTTTCTGCGGTCCAGAGATGTCCCAGAGGAGGATATCATGCACATGCAATTTAGCGTACATCCATCGGTAACCGTGAAGCTGTCCAGAGGACTGTAGCTGGTTATTAATGAATTCTACCAAAACTGCCAAGTCGGAAAAGGACTTGCGCCGAATGAGTCCCCGCGCTCTGAAAACTCTCTTCAGATGTCTCTCACTAATACTAAATCCATGTCTGCTGTCAAGCACTGATTTAATGTGTTTATACTCAAGCCCAAGCTCGAAATAAAAATCTATATATCTACCCCATGTGGGTGTCCTCCATCACTGTGATTAGGTCGTTATGTACTGATGTCGGGATCTCGAGATAATAAGTCGGGATCTCGAGATAATAAGTCGGGATAATAAGTCGGGATCTCGAGATAATAAGTCGGGATCTCGGGATCTCGAGATAATAAGTCGGGATCTCGAGATAATAAGTCGGGATCTCGAGATAATAAGTCGGGATAATAAGTCGGGATCTCGAGATAATAAGTCGGGATCTCGAGATAATAAGTCGGGATCTCGAGATAATAAGTCGGGATTTCTTTCCTTTTTTTTTCTCTCCATGTCCCCTTAGGGGCTCTGTACCTTAGGGGCTCCGTACTACGTAACTTCCAGATACAAATCAACAAAATGATAAAAACCAACCAACTGGACTTTGTGATGACAAATAAGCAGCAAAGGACAACAGCTGGGATCGTTGTGGCCTATCTGGAAACATCAGGAACAATAAACATGAGGACCTGGAGAAATACCACGGAGGTTGGCAGGTGAAGGCAGTTGTAGCATCCATGGTCAGACGGTAGTCACAGACACATAACAACAAGAAGAAGGAGAGCAACGTAACTTTAGTGTCAACCTGTGAAACATGTTTTTATCGAGAATCTGGTGCAGATTAAACCATTAACATGAAGATGTCACTCAACACCTTGGTTGTATTTAAAACAATCAATGCATTTTGACAGTCCCTGTGAGAACATAGAGACAGACAGAAATAATTGGTTATTAGGGAAATGGACAACACATTTTATGCATATTGCTCAGGTGAGTGCTGATAACTTATAGGCCACACCCCTTACAAATAACAATCAATTTGTATGACAACATAATCCCAGCAGGGGAGTTTTGTTCTGAGAACAAGATTGGGATTGATCCTGTTACAACTGTTCAATGAACAACTGTCTCTGAACTCCCATTTTCTCTCTCATCTGAAGCATTCTTAACACAAACTCAAGGAGGGTATAAAGAAGACGAGTGAATTCATTTAAATTTATATGGGATAATGAAATTTTGGTGCTTGGTTTTAACTTTAGCAATTTGTCTTCAGTATTTCTACGTGCCGATTGCCTCATTCACTGTTTCATTCACTGGCATCAGGAATTTGGTGGCCATGTAACGGAGAGGTTGGACTGTTGGCCTGTACTTCTCTTGTCTCGTAAGGCAGAAACTTCTCTAAGCCATCCTTCTCATTTGGACATATTTAGTTGCTGTTTCTTCCTCCTGTGCTACTTCAACTTTTGCTCTGTAACTCTTCTGACCTGCTGGTGTGTTCATATCATGTGTTTTCTGATGGTCTTTTGTTTCTTCATTAAGGCTGCAGAATGTAACTTTTATAGAAAATATTTTTTTACATATTTGTTCAATCTGTCACCATGTTGTGACAGCATGGTATGAGACAGATAATCTGAAAAAATCCAGCTCTTCTGCCTTCTCCCAGTTCCAGCCACAATCTCATGTGGCACCACCTGTTCCTCTCCTCTACCTGCAACCTTTCCCTGTCAGCAGAACCTGTTATGAATATTCAGGATAATTAGCATAGCACCCAATGACGGCGAGTAAAGGATAACTGTTTCTCCACCATTAGCACATTTAGCAGTGAGTACATGACGTTGAGTGACAGCCTAAGACCCTCCTCCTGGCTCTGATTGGTTGTTTTTGGTCGGGAGCGGTGCATTAATTCAGAAGGCAACAGCAGCTCAGGGAGGAGGTGGAGGAGATTGATCATTTCACAGATGAGTTGTCTCATAAACTGTCATGACATAGTAACAGTTTTAATACATATGTTAACCCCCACCCCAAAAAACCATAAACCATAAGTTACGTACTGCACCTTTAACTTCTTCAATGTTCAACGGACATTTAAGGTGTTGCATCTGATCAAAAGCAAAAATAAAACATGTAGTTGAGGATTAATGTACAGAAGAACAGTTAGTGATAAAAATTTGTCTTGAAATAATAATTTAGTAGTGAGTTTTGATATTCTATATTCTGTTCTGCCTCCAATGATTAAACCAAAACAAACAGAACAGCTGCTGGACTTTGATCACAGCTGTGTTTTTGTGTGTGTCTGATAACAATTGATGATGATGATGATGATGATGATGATGATGATGATGATGATGATGATGATGTTGGAGATGGGGAATTAGGTTTCGATTAGCGACAGTGACAGGTCATGATGCCACGTCCTGCCTCTGTCTGTGTGACTGATCAATACCAACATCACACACACTATTAGCAACTCTGACTCTCCTTTCTCTCCCTCCTTCTGTCAGAAACACAATTATAAACTCCTCCTCTTCTTCACACTCTTTTCCCCAGTAGTAATCTCAGTTTCATTCTCAGTTAGCTAACAAGGTTGATCTTCATTTTTTATATATAACCATAAACCTTTTTAAAAAACTGTTTTAAAAGGAGCAAACTGGGAAATATATTGCATAGGACGGATGGATGCCTCAAAGACCAAAAAATGCCAATGCTGATGTTAGAAATTTATAAATAATTGTACATTTAATAATGAGAATGTGAGATTTAAGTGTCATTTAATATATATATATATATATATATAATATAATAATAATTTAAGCGTTTATCTGGTGTGGGAGACTTAAAAGTTTGTAGGTTATGAGAATGAGAGGGGCAGGAAATCATAAGATCTTGTATCTTCTACCTGATCCTTTTAGACCAAATTATGTAAAATTACATATGAATGGGCATGATAAATTTTTTTTCTTACTTTTTGTCTGTTCAAAATAAATAAACAAACAAATAAATAAAAATCCATTAGCTGTTGTCTTTTGATCATTACTTCTCATTTGTATTTGCATTCACAGTTAGCAAGTGAATGTGAAGCAATATTTTAATGTTAGCATGAAAAGGTGCCTAAAGGCACCATCATCTCAACTGAAGGAAATAGGTAGCTGTTGCAAGACAGCGTTGTAATCTTGATTGTGTTTTTATAGGCAAGACTAAACTCTAAACACTCAGTGATGTGCTGCTGGGATTTGAGGCACACGCACATGCACATGCACACACTCACCCCCCCACACACACACCCACCCCCACGCACACAAGCACACACACTCATTGTGCACGCACATACAAGAATTGATAATTTGTTTGAACATGTTCTTTATTTGGGGCCTCTGATACTTTTTCCAAATCATTTAACTTTTGACGGTAAAAGGCTTCATTGATTATCATTTTGTCTAAAATACAAGAAAAAGTGAGTGAAGACACAGACAGATGGACAGACCCACAGAGCAACAGGCCCAATTTTTACAATCTAGCAACCCAGGGCATTTATCAAGAGATCTGATAAATATGTGCCTTTCTTTAGACTCCCCTTATTTCTTCAAACTGACTTAACATACATAACAGAATAAAAAAAATCCATTTGCTTATTGTTGAGCTTATATACTAATTAATTTAATAATTTGTCAGCAAAAAGAGATTTTGAATTGAAAATGTTTATTTTTTTTAAACATGGTTTACAATTAAAATGTGATTGATTTAGTCGATTAGCTGAATTATAACTTTTAATGTAATCCCACCACTACATAAAACATAAAAAAAACAAAAAACATCACCTTCTTTAATTAATGAAGCTGAAATGAATGTGACTACCATCTATGCAGTCAATGTCTGGGAATCTAAAAAATATATGAATGAATTGTGCTTGAAGTGTCAAAATACATGATACAATGATACAAACTACATTTTTGTTTCACTGATACCTGCAATTCTGTGGAGTTCTTCTCTTATTAGCCTTGTGGTTCTGTGAGTATTTGGAACCTAAACTGTGCAGCAGGGATGCCCACATTTTTCAGACAGTGAGCTGCTTAGAAATGTGCAAGTCGCAATCATCTACAGTCTGGAGGGATGCTGTCTAAAACGTTCTGTTTTAAAATAAAATTTAACCCAAACTAAGTCATGTGTTTACTTAATAACACCTGCCAAGCATTGAACCCCAGTGTGTCACCTGACAGCAAAGACACAAACCACTCTGCTAAAGAGAACGTCATTAAGTTATATTCACATCCACCTCATGCTGTTCAGTAAAAGTTTAGGTGGCATGGAAATGGAAATGCTGTTATGTTATTGTCATGAGTCTCAGCTTTCTTTGCTTCAGCTGCTTTTCTTGGGGAAACCTTTCACTGTGGCACCAGTTTAACTGCAGACGTTCTTTAACACTTTGAATCATTCATATAGTAATGGAGAATTTTTGACTGTAATCAGGTTAATGGAGGCCAAATAACTGCGTGAGTGGAAAAATAATACCACACACACACACCATGAGCTCCCCTCATCATAGTGATGATACACTAACAGATTTAAAGGTGAAAATGAGAGCATCTGGTACTGGTCATCTCTTTCTTGCTCTCTCTGTTTCTTTCTCTCTCCATTCACTGCACTCTCTTGGCTAATACAATTGCAGAAGATAAAAACTTATGTTTTGTTTTCATTTAATTTGAAACAAAAATTAAGGTCATCCAAATGTTTAACGTCATCAAGGCATTCCTAACAGCCAAAGAGAGCCTTTCCCTGTTTTGAAGGGGAGATAAATCTGTAAATCATCTGCAAAGCAGTGGAAAGAAAAGTTATAGAGTGCAAATATTGACTCCAGGGACAACAGTGAAAACAGGACGGGTCCCAAAATAAGAACTAACTGGACCCATGTTCCCATTAAGATCTGTCCAGACAAATACAGCTGAACCATGAGTAGACAGGCTCTTTAAGTCCAACACAATAATTAAATCATTTAAAGACAAACATTTAGCATTGCAGCCAATATTTCCAATTTTAATTTATTTTTGATTATTTTTACTATAATTAAAAATAAAAAGTTTTCATCTGCATCAACCATTTGTGCTAGGGAGGCAAATTTATATTTTTCTTGAATCATAGTCAAGGGCCACATAAAATCAGTGCAAGTGCCGGAAATGGCCCCTGGGCTGCATTTTGGACAC
The DNA here is from genome assembly GCF_001444195.1 of Xiphophorus couchianus. Taxonomy (NCBI): domain Eukaryota; kingdom Metazoa; phylum Chordata; class Actinopteri; order Cyprinodontiformes; family Poeciliidae; genus Xiphophorus; species Xiphophorus couchianus. Next base: position 33,148,480 of record NC_040229.1, on the reverse strand, counting down.
CCCTGCTGCAGACCATCAAACGTATGTAAATACAATATGTAAATACTAATATTTACAAATGCATTGTATGTATTTACTGAGCATTGTAAAAAGAGGAGATTCTACCAACTTTCTGCTGCTGGACCTATGGCAACCCATCAGCTGTAGCTACCAGCGACCTCTTCCCTAGCAGGTATTAGAGCAAGTATCAAACCTTGTGGGCAACGGTGGTAGGAATTTGTCCTCTAATTAGTGGGTTGTCAGTTCTACTCCCTGCTCTGTCTGTCTCAGTAGTTGTGTCCTCAAACAAGAGGCTTTACCCACCTTGTCTTTTTGGGAATAATTAAATGGAAGCAAAATATAAAGTTATTGTTTTTATTTCATTCACATTTTCATTTTAAAATTGAACAATCTAAATATTTTGGGATTAAAACTACAAATAAGAAAGAAGGAGAAAGCTTAATCTTTTGAAACCATATCTTTTCAAATTACTTAAACCTTGCATCCAAAACTCCCATTTTACCCAGTAGTAAGCTTGTTTCTATGTCAAAGGAGCAAATGAAAGAGATTAAGTGACAGAAAAACTCGCAGAGTCAAATTTGGTTCTCACGTCAGCATAAAACAACATTTGGCTATTTGGGTATCAAGAGCATACAAATGGTTAAATAAAGGTCTCAATATGAAGGTAAGCCAGAAAATTAGAAATAACGAGAAGTCTAGGCTTAAAATATTTCGCTCAGTGTGATGATTCTATACAATGAGCTTCACTTTCTGAGGTAACTGTCAAGAAAGATTACACTTTCACACAATATTCAAATGTTTTGAGATGAACTAATTCTTACATCAGCTCAATACTGCCTGAGCAAAAGTGCCCCAACTGCGTGATGATTTTCTCGGGCAACACACAAAAAAAACCCCCCCATGGATTTGGTGCACAGACAAAGTTAAAAACTTGGATCTTCCAAACATTTGCACACATCCTAATATTTGGCTTCCCAATAAAATAAAGGCATTTCAAAAAGTTCAACCTTTGTTAGCATTTGACAGAATTGGAAATTAATTTGTTACTTCCACAGCCAGCCAAAAGCAAAGGAAACTAAGCGGCCGCCTGGGGCCTCAGGGTCATAAGGGGACCACATAAGTGGAAATTATTTTATCTCATTAGTAACGATTTCTCTGTGGTTGTATTATCAATAACACAAAATTTCATTATAAATGTGTGATCAAATATATATTTGATCAGGTAGAAATCATTCTTTATATGGGCAAAAAGAAAAAAGAAAATGCTCTTGGGGGCCCCCTGGTGGCCACGGTAGGTCACGCTTCATCGATAATATGAGCTGCTGTGCAAAGTGCATTCCGCTTCCGAACCTCACAATGTCACAAAAAAAGACTTATCCTGCAGGGACAGAGAAAATAAAGAGAAAGAATAGAGAAAAAAAGCCAAGACGAAGTTATGTTTGCATGCAATGCAATATGTTTATAGCAGATGTGCGAATGGTCTAATCATCTGACTGTTGATTGCAACAACAGTCAGATGATGACATTATTAGCAGAAATAACCAAATTCTGCTTATCTTAACTCTCTTGTTATGTTCGTTTCTGAGGTACAGCAACATTGATTGTGGTTCAATTTAACCCGGGGAGTGTTGAATCATGCAATAGTGTCAGAAACCAAAAAATTCCTCCATAACATTTTTGCATCTGATTATTAACTCCAATACTAATCATTTCAATCAATATTTGTCCAATGATGTCTTTTTATTTCTCAGAAATTAAGGATCAATGACGACAACTTGCTCGTTTACTTATTTGAGCAAGGACCTATTTTTTGTGTCCACTAAAAAAAATCTAGACACAAAAAAACAATACTTTCCTTAAAATTGATCTTTGGTAAAAAAAAATTTATATTACTTTTTTTTTCATTGGGTGATCTTTAAAATTGAACTTGAGACACATAAACTGTTCAGGGTCAAATTGACCCGCTGATTAAAATCAAGATAAATGAGTTTTGCAGAGAGTATTCATGTTTTCCTCCACTTCTGCTGAGTGTCACTCAGTGTGGGTGGAGTTTGTCCACGGGAACAGAAAAGATTCCCATCAAAAGCTATATGAACACCTGCTTTCTCGCAGTTTCCTAGTGAAGTAAAGAGAATAGTGAGAAAGTGGGCTTGTGTGTGTCGGCGTGTGCATGTATGTGAGTGGTGTGTTTGGTTTGTGTGTGTGTGTGGTGAAATGTGGTTCATAGCTGCAGGGAAACATATAGAATTGGACATTTTTATATCTTTTTTTGCACTTCAGCTTGACTGCCGGGTCAACTTGACCCGAACAGTATCTATGTAAAAAGTAGACCAAGGGGGTGGTGCAAATGTGTAACATGAATACATTTTCAATTTATATGTAGAGTGCACCTATTAAGACAAACAGAAAAAGTTTCATGCCAAAAAAAAACTTCCAACTATTTTTAAAAGATTTTTAAACTTTAAAACGGGTCAATTTGACCCAGAACATAACAGGAGGGTTAAAGTGAACTCTGCTTTCTAAGAAATCAAGATGACCAAAAGACAGAACCAAGTAAAAGCGAAGCAGCCAGAACCACAAACCAGATCTTTCTTTCTGTAATGACAGCGATTTGTCTCTGCTCTGCTTTGTGTCTTTTCTTGGAGCTGTCATGGTGAATATTCACCCTGACTACTGAAGCAGACAAATTACACCTTTTGAAGATGTGAGGTGTGTGCGCATCTGTGTCACACAATTCATAAAGTGCAAATTCCATTTTTATAGTAAAGGTCTGGAAAGATGATTGTTTACACTTCATTAGCTGTGTTTCGATGTGGGTAGAGACTCAGACACATTGTGTCAATCATTCTCAGCATGCTTGGCTGTTAGATTCTTTAATCACCAAGCAACAGAAAGTTTGTAATTTTTTGTTTAACAAAACAGTTTCAGTGAGAACAGTTGATTTAGTTGCTGGATTTATTTCTCAGGCTGACGACACTAGCTCCATTTTCAGATTTTGTCCTGATGTAACAACACAATCAAATGAATGTTTCATTAGCATGCCTCTGCAGACCTACATGGTAAGCTGAGGCTATTCAGGATTTAAATCAGAGCAGGAGCAGAAACAGAAATATACAGGAAAACGCCCATGTTATATACACACTCATTCAATAATTTTGAATATTACTGAACTCCATTTATATAGAATATGTTTCACTTTGTCACTAAGTGAAACATGTTATATAGATTAAGTACACTCAGACGGATGTTTGAAAATTGTTATTTGTTAATTTTGATAATTTTCTGCCTGCATTTATTAAAAACATGACATATAAATAAACCAGACCAATAAAAAACATATTTTGAATGTCGACTTAATTAAATGTATGTTTAATTCTTGCTTTAAGTGCTGGGGTCTCGTCCTGTGTGGGGTTTTCAGTCTTTGTTCCACTTCTCACTGTTTCCCACCAGAGGGAGCCAGGGAGCTGCTGCTCCACGGGATGGAGGACCTGCTGTGAAATCAGACGCACCTACAATTCATCAGAGCTTAAGGGGATCCAGTTGCCAGTTCTCTGGTGTTTGTCTTCAGTGATACTTTGAGCCCTCTGGGTTCTGTACTTGCTGAGTTTTTTGATGACCTGTAGCTTACCTTTTGTGGTTTCCTTTAAGGACGTGTCAGCTACTTCCTGTATTGATCTCCTTGTGCTGCCTTTGGCCTCTCCTCATGCCTCCAAGACTCTCTTTAAAGATCTCTGGTTCAATTCCCAGGATTGGCAAAGCCCCTTACCTCTTCCCCCAAGTCCATTCTGCATAATCTGTAAGCCCCCCAACAATCTTGCTGTCTAGCAGCTCCCACCTGATCATTCCGACATCCCTCTGCTCCCTGCTGCAGCATTTGCCCAGATATTCCCCATACAAACACTCAAGCCCTGGACTCCACTCACCACTTCATGATGGACTCATCATAACCAGTAAAATCTACACTCAAATTTACACTGAACTTCCGGGTTCCAGTTTCTCATCATTTAGCTACTCAGCTTCCAGTGTTCCCACTTTCCCCCACCTGGACAGATGTAATATTCATTGTTTGTTCAATAAACTTTAAGATATTTCTGATCAACAAAACATCATGTTTTGATCAGTTAACTAACCTTTTACAAAATCTCCAACCAGATCAACCTTCTCCACCACCAGTTCCTGCTCCAGGCTCCCAGATTGTCGCCACCTCCTGTGCCATCATTCATTGTTTCCCTCATGATTGTTCTAAGATTTCCTATGTATAATTGGAATCCTCTCAGGCAAAGTCTTGGAGTTTGTCAAGGCCCATTTCCATTCTCTTTTCAAGAATTTTGCATGATGCCTAAACATTCAGTCAAGAATCTGATGATACTACCTTGTCAAGAAATCTCTGGATGGTAAGACGGGGACAAAGAATAGTCATGGACTTTGCCAATGATTTTAGAATTAAAGTTGCCACTTCTGGCTGGGAACTCTGCACACACAATTCCCACATCTCTGCTGCCACTAGTCTGTCTTCTTTTGAAGTATCTCTTGGTTATAAATTCCTATTTTTTTCCTACAGATGAAAAAACTCTCCATAACCATCACATCCCTCGTTGTAAACATGTGATCCAAACCACTTGCTGCTCCTCATCGCACCTCTGAACAGAACCACAGTTTCACTGACCACAAGAGAATTCCCTAGTCGAAAGGCTCCGTTTTCTTCATGTGATGTTTCTCTGAAGGCTGTCTCCAAAAAATTTGCCCTAAGATTCATTGGTCGATTCAAAATGGACTCCATTATCAGCTCCAGCTATCTCCAGCGGTCAGCAGGGGAGAGTTGGGGTTACAGGTCACCAGGACAATGCAGAGACAGACAGGACAGCTGCAGCCTATCTTTGCTGTCCCTCCAGTCTTCGTATTCACCCCATGTTCCATGACCAGTTTCAGTAACATGATAAAATAGTTTACTGTTAAGTATTTTATCAGTTGTTTTGTAGGCTGACAGTGATTTTCATAGGTTAGACATTTCAACAAAGGGGCCAAGAGATCAAACCCAAAGACTCCACAGAATATTTAATTATTTTTTTTATTTTCCCTCGTCCAAAGATTTGGACGATTACCTACATTTTGACTGTTTTACCAAAACTGTAACTGAAATCAGAAATGTTCTCAGTTCAGGCATGTACTAAGTGATGCTGAAGTTCATTGGTCTGTGTAGCTTTATAGTAGTTTTTCTAATAGTGAAATTACCTTCTGCACTGTAACTACCATACCTGACTGGCACCAATCAAATGAGTGCTTGGCCTCAATTAAACAATTGTGCAAATATAGCTTTGTTTGTGAACATACATCTTCTCATTAGTGTCTATGTAACCCTGGAAAAAAATCAGCAATCCTCAGACATTCCCAATTATTACTCCTCTTGAACCTGGGATATTAAACAGCCTTTGTGTTCCTAACGTGTTTATGATTAAACTGACAAACGGAAATAAATGTTTTGGATACCTACGTTTACTTTTTTGGGAGTTATCTTGTGGCTTAGATGGAGAAGAAAATGAGTCTCTTTAAATTTGTGGTTTCTGATGATTATTATGCTCACCACTCATTCCCAGAGGAATCACAATAACAAGCTGCCAACCAAATTAGACTCTAGTGGTTTATGATTGCAGCTCATAACTATCTTTCAGATGTAGTAAACCAATTAGACCAGCCAGTGAGAACTTATGTTTCTCTGTAAGATGTAGATTGATCTGTATTTTCTACAGAGCTGCAGGGGCTGAAAATAACAAAAAAAACAGGCCCTTATCTTTAGAAAACCACAAACTCAGTTATCAGCACATTTACTCATGTTAGCAAAACAATACTGTAAATCTAAAATGGTATCGATATGCTTTAGACATCAAGAGTACTGAAATAATGGATGTGATATGAAGGTAAGCTAACTCCATGCATCACGGTCATAAAGAGAAGCAGATCAAACATTTAATTTTACCGATGAAGTGATGTGACAAAAACATTGTTTTTCCCTCTTTTTTTTGTTCTGAAGTAAGTTAAAACCAGCTCTAACACCAGTCCTGGCTTAGAGGACACTCCCTTCAGTGTATTATCTACTTTTGAGATGTTGAATGTAGGTGATGTGTGGGAAGTTACTCCTCCTTCAAGTCTTTGAAATAAAACTTCACTGAGCTGATGCTTGTAATCTCTGAAGTCATAAATAGATAGATGTTCTTGTGAATTCCAAAGTAACTGAGCTCATGAGGAAATTAAATCTGACACTGTTCCATCTTCCTACAAGCTCATCTCTAGTTGGGTCTTGAGGGGAGCTGGTCCCTATCTCCAGTGGTCAGCAGGGGAGAGGTGAGGTCACCCTGGACAGGTCACCAGGACAACACAGAGACAGGACAGACAATCATGCACATAAAAACTCTCACATCTAAGGAGAATTTAGAGAGACCAATCAACCTGACAGTCATGTTTTTGGACTGTGGGAGGAAGCCGGAGTACCTGGAGAGAACCCACATATGAACAGGGAGAACATGCAAGCAAACTCCATGCAGAAAGCCCCCGGCCGGGATTCAAACCAGAACCTTCTTGCTGCAACAGAACAACTTGCTGCAACTGAGGAAATGACAAAATTTAAATTGCTCAACAGAGTTGTGCAAAGACATCAGTAGTTTCTCTTCCTATTTATTCATTTCATTCATCAAGATCTTTTGAGTTTGATATAAATTCCAACCTGGATGCGAAAAAAGGAAACAAAGAGGAAAAAAAAAAGATCCAGACACCAAAGGCACAGAAAATGCCAGTTATCAAGGCCAAAGGTAAAGAAGTGCGCTAATCAAACTATGCCACTGTGCAGCCCCTTTTGTGAACACATTTTCATGAAATAAAAATAATAATCTTGTAACTCAGGTTGACTCCAAGGACCTACCAAGGTCAAGACAATATGGCAAGGAGAAATAGTGTCAGAAGGCAACAGAGCACTTTTGTGTTAGAATTATTATGTGTTTTTATCACTCTTACATTAGTAGTTTTACATTTATCACTCTTATATTAGTAGTTTACATTACTAGCTTGCTTTTCATTTAAAGGTTTTAGTTTTACTGTGTAAGCTTTTGACCCACATTTACAGAATGTCTCTGCAGCATGATTATCTCTAACAACAGAATGTTCCTGTGAGAAATCGCTCTCATGAGAAAAGGTTAGATGACCTGTCCTGTGTGCAGAGACAGAACTTGCTTATCTCTCCGTTCTGTAAAAATAAAAGGCAAGCTTGAACTGGAAGTTATCAGAACCAGCAGTGAATGGCTCACAGGAGCTCTCCGCTGTGATTTCTCCTTTCATGGTTGAAATATAATGAACATTGTCTGTGGTTCTTTTTATGTAGGTTGAGAAAAGACCTATCATTTTGTGCTCTTGATATGTTCAGATACTTTGATAACAACAGAGACCATGCCTATAAATTTAAATTAGAATCCATAATTAATTAGGGATCTTTTTGGGGGGGCTCCTCATCCTTTGTGCTGGGCAGTTCTGGCGGTGGGTGCCTGGCCACCTGGTTGTGGGACTGACTTCTACCGAGGATGGAGTGGGAGACATAATTAATAATCTATCAATGCAACCTGCTTAGTTTGATGACAGATGCAATCTTGAGATAAAGCAATCAATAAGCAATTAGTACACCATTCATTCATTTCTCATTGCTGCTTCGTTTCCAAAGCAGCCAGGTCACTGGACACAAGCCATGTATTTTATAAAAAAATTTAATCACTGAGCATTATCTGAAACATTTTTTGTTTGACACGGAGAGCTTTGATGTACAGATTATTTCATTACATGAAGCCAGTAGGACCACAGCATCTGCAAAATGCAGAGACGCGATTCTAAGGCCACCAAAATGGATCCCCTCAACTCCTGGGCTGCACTTAGAGATTCTACCTATTAAGGTAATGAACAGAATCGGACTGGAGCTTGTAGCTGTGATGTGAAATAATATAAAAAAGTTTGAGAATATGTTGTACTAATACTTCGACACATACAGTATTTCAAGTATAGACTTTATACAGTCATTTCAACGGCTAGTCAAGATATTTTTAATGTGTACATTTAATATTAAGTTTTCTTGCTGCTGATGATGTGAGGAGCTTAAGTTGTCCTTTCTCAACTAAGTTTGTATGAACTTTATCTACACTTGACTTCACACACACTTAAGTTAACACAGTATATGCTTGAATACACACACACTTGGAAATTAATTCATTGCATGCATGAATACATACACACGGCACACATTTCTGCTTCAGCACACGCATTGACACATCCATGACACCCAGTCCACTGCTAACACTTCCATGGCAGCACACATAATCAACTTGGACTTGCATGCTCACTGGTGTACAGTGTCAACTCAGAAATATAATGTGACATTACTGGAAATATGTCAAGGCTTTGTTTGTGGAGAAATAGTAACAGAGCCAGTGACAGGTCATCCTGTGGTTTTAGTAAAAGGCTGAAGCTCTCCTTTAATCTTTGTTCTACTCATCCAGTTAGATTTAAAGTCATACTAGAGATTGCAGATGTAAGATCATACAAAACATCCTTCATTGCTGCCAATTCAAATACTGCATTGCTCAGATGTGAACATCTTTAACTGAAAATAATCTAAAAATGTAATTTTGTTTGTTTCTGTTACTGTTTGTTAAATCAAAAATCAAACAGCTGAACTCAGAACACAAGTTTTGTATTTAGCACAGACTGTTGAGATGAAAGGTCCAGCTAAGGAGAGAAAAGCAGAAAGTCCTGGGATGATTTCTGATCCATTGCAAAGTGATCTCCCTGAATACGGCAAAGCAGGTACACAATTGGGTACAGATATTGTAATTCCATAGAGCAGAAAGAAACTGTAAAAATACCTGCTTGCAAATTTGCCTGTTAATTATTTTCCTCTAAATGTAGCATATTCTCAGCAATGTTTCAGAGCTAACGTGGAACAGTTTAGACACACTGCTAATAGTCCCAGATGGGTCACTGCTGTGGTGCTTTTTCTTCATATTGATTCAAGTGCAACTGTCACCTCTCTGATCATGTACAATTATGTCAACTTTGAGAAATACATTCAAAAATACTTCTATAATCCCAAAGGGAAATTAATAAAGGAAACAATTTAACAAAGCTGAAAGCACAATGTGAAGACACCATTTTGTAAAAAAAAAAAAATACATAAAACTTTATAATTTAAAGACAGTGTTGTTGGGTGCTGGAGTCTGGTCTGGGGAGCTGGTGTTTTTTTCCACCAGGAGGAGCCATGAGGTTGCGGTCTGTTGGAGGGTGGTTCCCGCGCACCTGTGCGTAATCAGCATCAGCATCGCCAGCAAAAGAGGACCAGGCGGCCGGTTCTCCAGCGCTTGAGTGTTAACCTCTAACGGTACTCTGAGCCCCCCTGAGCTTAGTCCTCTGTGTTTATGTCTGTGTTTCTAGCAACCTGAACCTTTCTCTATAACCTCCTTGCAGGTTTGCCTCTCGTGGTGCCATGGAAAAGTACCCCTAGTGTTACCCGCGTTCAGATCCACACCCAAGAACCTCTGCTAAAGATACATCTGGAATATCATCTATAACTGGCAAAGACCCACTCCTCAACCTACAGATTGTCTGACTACCTGCCCGCCCTCCAACGACTCTCCCATCTGCAACCTCAGAGAATCCTCCAGCCATCGGACCCCAGATTCCTCCTCCTCCCGTCAGCTTTGCAGGCTCCAGTACCCCAACCTCAGTTCCTCCTGGCGGATGCACCTCACCTCACCCAGTAAGCTCGTCCCAGAATTAGTTTCTGTTTCAGTACTACAGTCCACTTACTGTAGTACTTCAGCACGAAGACGATGCTGATCCAGTGGCCCCAGGACAAAATCACATACTACACCAAATATTTATCTGTTTGAAAAAATAAACTTTATTTATCTGATTTATTTTCCATCTCCTATTTGTGTTTCTGAATGTGGATCAAGCGTGGAGCTTCAAACATGACAAGTGTATCATTATGTATGTTGCCAAGGATTGTCTTGGACAGCATGACAGGCACACACCAATCAGATGTGGTCAAATATATTTTTGGAGAGATGATAAAGATAGTTATATTTTTTTGTAGAACACTTAAGACTGTCTGACATAGAATATCTTGAATTTCACAGAATAAAGCTGTTGCTTATTGGACCATACTGACTATATTCTGTGTTTAATCTTTGCCACCTGTATGAACTTTGCTATAATACTATTATAATATTGCAATAATATACTTATAACAATATATATAATATTGTTTTATTTCTAAGGTGGCACTCTTGTGTCAGATAATGAAAGTCACTGTTAGGGAATAATTTAAACCTTTTAAGATTTACAAAATCTTGGTTAGGTTTCACAGCGGGGGCTGAACCCTGGTATTAGGCCAAGCACTACAGCTAATATTACGGTATTCTATTCATGAAATATGAACAATACATTCATATTGAATGTAGGTGATTTGTGGGAAGTTATGAATATGAACTCACAAGCAATTCATATTGTTTGTGAAAAATTATCCCCCCAGGCCTCACGTCAATAGTCCATCTATTTGAACAAAAATATCCGGCAGTGCTGAGGAGTCTTCTGCTGTTTTG